>NC_142082.1:113470277-113785718 GCF_054644295.1 Miniopterus natalensis | reverse complement strand
GCAAGTTTTTTTCTTGTTATAAGAACTTTTAAAATCTACTCTTTTAGCAACTTTTAAATATACAGTACAGTATTAACTATAGTCCCATGCTGTATGTTATATCCCCAGAACTTATTGTATAACTAGAAGTTTCTTTTGAATTTTAGAACTTAATTTTTATGAAGATAGCTGTTTGCCTTCTTGTGAGTAAAGACTTTATATACAAAGTAATTGACTACTTGATTGTCATATGAAATACTGAAAAATTTTGATTACCCCTTCTATTATGGAAAATATTTTCATCAAAATAATTTCTGTTTTAACACAGTTGGAACAATAAAGAAATACATAGATTATATAGTTTCTTAAATTTTGTATGTTAGTTTTCTATTGCTGCCATAACAAATTACCACCAACTTAATGACATAAAACAACAGAAATTTATTCTCTTCCAGTTCTGTGGTCAAAAGCCAGATGCATGTCTCACGGGGTTAAAAATCAAGGTGCTGACAGGGCTGTGCTCCTTTCTGGAGTTTCTGAGGATGAGTTCATGTCTTTGCCTTTTCCAGCTTTTAAAGGCCACCTGCATTCTTTGGCTTGTGTTCCCCTTCCTCCATCTCCAAAGACAGCAACATAGGTCAAGTCCTTCTCATGCTTTACCTCAGTGATCCTTCTGTTGGCTGTGTCTCTCTCCTTTCACAGCCAGGAAAGGGTTTCCATTCTGAAGAACTAACATGATTAAATTGCACCCCCAAATCTACATGATGCCAGCTTAATTTCTACATATGAAATTTTAAAAATTATAATTTAGAGTACAAAAAAGCTCCTTCTTTCGATCTATTTCAGGCATTAAGAAAATAGTAAATTCAGCCTTAAGCCCGACCCTTTTCCTTAAACTCTTTAAATGCTCCCTTATCTGTAACTGCCTTTTAATTATTTTCTCCTTACAAATAACTGAGAAGACAAAGTATATTATGAAAGATAACAGGATGGAAAATCTGTTTCCCAGTCTTCTAATAGAAAAAAGAGTATCTCTCTATGCCCAGATGAAAATTTCAGACTATGAACCCGGATATTAACTGAAAGTATGAAAAGAATAAGTATGGATGAATGAAACTACTGAAAGCTTTGAAAATAAAATGTGTTTGGATTTGCATGCAGTATTTATTTAGGTAGAGCTTCATGCATGTGCAGAGTTCTTCTCTTTCCCTCCCACTGAAAATCTCAGAATAAATTATTTGAAAAAATATTGCAACATTGTGTGTCATCATGTTCAACTTAGAATTGGGGGGCGGGGGGAAGGCTTTGAGTAACAGAATTACTTTATAATTCCATGATGGTATCTAGAGGGGGAGGGGGAGGGGGAGAAATAATAAAGGCTGGGTTAAGGGGAATTTGAGTGACTTTAAAAATGATTGAAAGTGGCTTAATTTTTATATTTATATCCCTGGTCAAGAACTCTAGTGGAAATTTGCCTGTAGTTCTGAAGATAGATTTACACTAAAAGCCCAAAGAAGACCAAAAGAAAGAGACAATGACTTCAATGGAAGAAACCAGGTAAAGTGTCAATTCATAATCTCCACCCTCATGACACTCAAAAGTTTACCTGAGCTATAAATTTTACTTTTTTTGTATCTCCTGGCACAGGTCAAATCCCAACATCCACAGGACAGCCCAGTGGATAACTTTGAGCAACCAATACCAGTAGAAATGTGTTTATAATGTGGAAGGCTGGAAGGATAGAAGAGGGATAAGTGACTTGAAGATGAAATTTTAGATTCGAATCCTTCTTTATGTTTCTTGCAGCATCCCTCTTCTTCCAATACCCCTTCAAATTGCTCACTCATACTACATACTATATATACTATATAGCACAGTCATACTATATAGAACGTATATATTACATGTACTATGTACAACCTACATAAAAACAATAATAATGATACTATAAAGTGTAGAATTCTTCAGGACTACAAAATATTATGATGGGTAGCCAAATTTATTATAATAACAACTGAAGAGTACCATGATTGTGTGAGGCATTAGATTAAGCACTTATTATTTAACTTAGTCCTCACCAAAACCTTATTAGGAAGGCTTTAGTGATCTTCACTTTACAAAGGGGAAACCAAGGCAACTTTTTCTAGGCCACATAACTAAGAAGTGGCAGGGCCCAAACTGAATCCAGGTTTACTTGACTTCTAAGCCTTTCCTGGTGCACATTGATCAGTGTAATGTCTTCCAGTAACACATTATTCTTAGTTTTACCTCCAGATCAACTGGAACACTTCTTAAGTACTAATTTTTTTCTGTCACTTTAGTTTTTCAAGTTTACTCTTTGATCTATACTGAAATTTTAACTCAAAATCATTCAATGTGAGCAAACTTCTAGTGCGTCTGAGAAAAAGAGTGAGAAGGAAATTCCTTGTTAAATATTATACGTGAATTCATGTTTGCCCTTTACCCTTCCAAAACTATTGTAAATGAACAACGTATAAACTAGAAGGGGCAAAAGGAATTGGAGGTGATTTACATAAAGGATATCAACACATTTTTGAAGTTGGGGAGCTAGTGGATGAATTTGTTTAAGCAAAGAAAAGCAGGAAAAGCAGAAGCCTGTTTTTTCCTGTTTTTTTTTTTTTTTTTTTTTGAGAGAGGGATATGTAAAATCACACAAGAGGATAAGAATCATAGAACCATTAAGACTCAGGAACCAGAAGCATTAGGTATGCAGAAAGGTAGAAAGATTGTTTAAAAATCTGTTTAAGAAGCAGTTAAGAATCCTGATTCCATCCTTACCTTTTGTTAGTATCTACCTTCCTGGATCCTAGTGGTATAAAAGAAATTTGTTCTCTGGAGAGACTGAGTTAGATAGCACTTTAGAGACCTATGCTGAAGACTTGATGATTAACTGAAAGTATATAGAGTGAACTATGAGACCCCAACCCTCTTCCCATATTCGATTCCCAGAGTACTGACAACCAAGCCTATGCCATCCATCAAACACATTCCTTAGAAAGAGATTGGAACAGTACTTTCTGGGAAAATAGACTGGTTTAAGAGGAAAATCCAACAGATTCTAAAATTTGGGGGTCCTAAAATAGCTTCTGTGTCCCCATCTAATCACCACGAAGTCATAACGCCCCCAATGAACACATCTCACCCCTGCACATGGAATGTCCAGTCAGCATTTTAGTGCCTCAATCTTAAATATGAATGAATAGCCAAGAAGGAAGTTGAGGCAAGGTTTTCTATGACCCTTCAGTGCATAATATTATGTTCATGTATTTCAAAGCACTCTCGGTCATAGCTTTTTTATTTACCAAAGTCTCAAAGAAAACAAAATTACATTAAACGTACCTGATTCAAATATTAAATGGCCCACCTGGAAGTTGATTATCTCACTCTCCACAGTTTTCAAAGAATTGCTTTCTTGTCCCTTCCTCCACCACCCACCACCCGCTGTCCAGTCTATTCTTCTTCCACTGGTGTAGGAAAATGCCAGCAAACAACAAATAAACTCTGAAGGAGTTGGGTAGCAAGCTTCCAGAATCGCAGAAATCCCCTTGAAAACGAGGGAAACATTTCTGCCAGGAACTGAAAATTGTTCCGGGAAGCTTGCCCCCAGGAGGGTTATGGCCTTAAGAACAAATGTGAAGCATGAGCACAAAACAAAGCCATTTGTTCATGCGCATTTTATAGTTTCTACTGATCACTATTTTTCACACCTGCCTTTCTGCAGCTCACAATAAAAGTCTCTGGATGGTGAGGAGGGTGGTTGCAGCTCCTCCAGAGCCTCAACCCTCTGCAGCTCCACCTAAATTCTACATTCTCCGTGTCTCGAGTTTTCTTCGCATCCCGTGAGCACAACACACTGGTGAGTATAATAAATATTTATTATATTAAATTTTACATACAAACTATATTTATTTATTTTTAGATTGTTATACTTTAGTTATAGAAACATATTTTCATTACTCAATCTATGATAACCTTTTTCCATCTGTGAAAATCATTTGTGTAGTTTAGATTGGGAAAGAATGTGTTATAGTTTTCCCATTAAAATTGATGGAACCATTTTTTCATTTAACAACTTCTAAATCAGCAACGGGCTCTCAAAAATAAACTAAAACTGTTAATTGATGGATAAGTGTATAATAAAGACATTTTCAGTAGCCCAAGGGCTGAAAAACTTTCCTCTTAAACAACCCTTTTCAGGAAATGACTATGCTTCAGAAAATACTGAAGATGAAAACGAATATGGGATTTAAGCAACAAGTGTTCCAATCCAGGAAAAGTGTAAGGAATTCCCAAAACAATGTTAGAAGGAAAATTCTAGAATGGCTGTGGAGCAGGCCTGGCTAGCATCTGGCCCCAATGAGAGCAGTGTCCAATGTGTCTGTAAGTAATATTACTTATAAACCGGTGCCTCTTGTCTTGGCTTGATTTTGATGGCATTCCCATATCTGACTTTCTTTACTATTGGATACTGCTCCAAGAGGCTCTTCCATGTCCTCTGACTCTCAACCCCCAGCTTCTGCCAGGGATCATCATGACCCTTCCAGTAGACCCCACAGTAAACCCTCTACTCTCAATGCTCATCCATGCCTTTCAAGTCTGGAAAGCGTCTTGGGAGTCCCTCCTCTCTCCTGTCTCATAGAATATCATGGAAGTGTGGCCGAGCCCCATGTTGGTGTAAGAGCATCACACAAGGTGATCTCTTTCTACATCTTAGATAGGAAATGCGGGAACAGCTAGGATATTAACAGCTAAGATGGAGTTTTCCCAAATGTTACCTTCACTTTTTCTAAACCACTTTTTCCTCTCCCTAAGTTGGGGGCAAGGAGGGGGGAGGTTTGCATACACTCATCTCACACGTCTCTTTTTCACTGTCTCTTTCCATTCTCCCCTGGAACCAGAAACAGGGCTTTTTGTTGGTTTTTCTTCCCCTGTGTCCTATCTCCTTTCTCCCATTGAGCTTGGCTGCTTTTCTGTCATGGGTTAAGAAGGATCTCTGTGCTACACGAGAGCTCTGTGAGTTGGGTCCTTCAAGCCCTTGGTGTTTTAATTTAGGTAATGAAGTAATCTGGACAATTATCTCTCCTGACTACTCTCAAGAGTAGTCCTGCTTCTTGTCTATTTGCTGTATAATTCTATTTTGCTTATTAGTAGCTGAATCTGACCCCTTCTTTAATTTCTCCAGAAATGAGTTCATATTTCCTTCCTGTTAAATGACTTTGACAAAAAAAAGACAAAAACATTAATAATTTTGGAATTATTTCCCTATATCATTGGTTTGTATAAATTTTTAAAAGACTCAATTGTATTGCTTTTGCCAGCAACATAAACATTTTAAAGAAGAAAATACGGCTAAGGTAAGGTTATGTGAAAAGAAAATAGACATTATGGAGAGACTTTTTAAAAGTATTTTATTTTCTCATTTGTTTATGTGATTATATAAGGAGAAAAATATAGCAGCTTGAGTAAAACAGATTCAATGTACAGTGGTACCTCAGTTTTTGAACATCTCTGTTGATGAACATTTCGGTTTATGAATGTGGCAAACCGAGAAGCCAATGCTTCAGTTTTCGAACCCACCTCAGAAGTGAAACATGCCACACAGCTTCTGCTGAGGGCAAGAGCCTGAGGCCTAGCTGTTGGCTGTTGAGTCCTGAGCACCCACACAACACAGAGGTGATATTTGGGCTTATTTGGTGACTGTGTGCAATCAACCTTTGTCCCTGTCATCTCAAGAACCCTCTGCCAATCACCCCTTGCTGTGAGAAATGGATAAAAGCTGCAAAGTCAAGAGAATCATTAACAGAACAACAATAGAAGTGAAGAAGGAAATTATTTCCAAACATGAAAGTGGTGTCCATGTATGTAATCTGGCAATGCGGTTTGGTATGGCCAAATCTACAATTTGTACCATCTTAAAAAATAAAGAAGCCATTAAAGGAGCCAATGTTGCAAGAGGTGTTAAAACACTTATAAGACAAAGAACACAGACAATTGAAGAAGTGGAAAAATTGCTTTTCACATGGATAAGTGAAAAACAGTTGGCCAGTGACCGCATTTCTGAGCGCATGATTTGTGAAAAAGCTTTACATGTGCATGCTGACCTCATCAAAAACACCCCTGGAACAAATGCTGAGAGTGGTCTTTTCAAGGCAAGTAGAGGATGGTTTGAAAAGTTTAGGAGGAGAAGAGGCATACACAGTATGGTGAGACATGGTGAAGGTGCCAGTGCCAACAAAGATGTCGACCAATTTGTTTTGGAATTTAAAGATTATGTAGAGGCAGAGGGTTTCCTTCCCCAACAAGTTTTTAACTGTGATGGGACAGGCCTCTTTTGGAAGGAAATGCCAAAGAAGACCTACATAACAAAGGAAGAGAAACCACTGCCAGGTCACAAGCCCATGGAACACAGGCTAACCCTCTTATTTTGTGGCAATGCAAGTGGGGATTTCAAGTTGAAGCCTTTGCTAGTCTACCATTCTGAGAACTCAGGGTATTTAAGAAAAACAATGTTATAAAAAACAAATTGCATGTGATGTGGAAGGCAAACAGCAAAGCTTGGGTAACCAGGCAATTTTTTATTGAATGGGTTCATGAAGTGTTTGGGCCAAGTGTAAAAAAATACCTCCAAGACAAAAATCTTCCAATGAAGCGCTGGCTTGTTATGGATAATGCTCCAGCTCACCCCCCAGGCTTGGAGGACGAATTGATGGAAGCGTTCAGGTTTATCAAAGTAAAGTTTTGCCCCCCAACACGACTCCACTCATCCAGCCCATGGACTAGCAGGTCATGCCTAATTTTAAGAAGGTTTACACCAAAGCACTGTTACAAAGGTGTTTGAGATGACCTCAGACACAGAGCTAACTCTCAGAGAGTTCTGGAAGAATCATTTCAATGTCCTACTTTGCTTACATTAGACAAAGCATAGAGGGATGTATCTCACAGAACAATGAAGTCAGCGTGGAAGAAATTGTGCCAGAAGCTGTCCCTGAACATGTATTTGAGGCTGTTGAAGAGGATGCGCCTGTTGTTGAGGATATTGTGTCTCTGGGAAAGTCCACGGGCTTGGAAGTGAGTAGTGATGATGTGGCGGAGTCAGTGGAGGACCACAAGCCTGAACTCGCCACAGAAGACCTTCAAACATTCTGACAGAGCAGCAACGGGTGGCAACTGAGGAACTGTCCTTGGAGGAGGAGGAGGGAAGAGAAAGTGTTTCTACTGCACTGATCAAAGAAATGTGTGCAAAATGGGTTGAAGTGCAAATTTTTGTTGAAAAATATCACCCTGATAAAGCTGCTGTAAGTCATGCCACTAACACTTTCAATGTTAATGCTATGTCTCACTTTAGAGAAATTTTAAAACATCAGAAAAAGTAAATGTCAATTGAAAAATTTTTAGTGAGGAAAAGATCCAGTGAGTCTGAACCAGGTGTCAGTGGTGTAAAAAAATCAAGGGAATGGCAGGAGAGAAGTCACCTACAGTGATTCTGGAAGAGGGCTACAGAACACCTGAACACCAGTCACCTATTGTGATTCTGGAAGAGGGCTCCAGAACACCTGAACAACAGTCACTTATTGTGATTCTGGAAGAGGGCTCCAGAACACCTGAACAACAGTCACCTATTGTGATTACTGAGGGGGACCCTCCCATCCAAACCATGACTATGATCATTGCAGGTAACAAAAAATTATATTTCCATTTTTATCATCTACAGTACTGTTTTTACATTGCATTTATTTATTATTGCTTTTACAGTATAATATATTGTGTTTATTACTTTCATTGTGTATCATTTTATGGATCTGTGGTGTCATTAGATAGTAAGATTCATGTTAAATTGCTGTTTTAGGGGTTGATTTTAAAGGTCTGCGATGGATTAATCCATCCTGCATTACTTTCTATAGGAAACCGCACCTCGGTTTTCGAATGTTGCAGAGCTCGAACAGTCTTCTGGAATGGATTACATTCGAAAACTGAGGTACCACTGTACATATAAAGGGGTGCTTGTCTGGCTAAATCAGACAGGAAGAAGGCCCTTTGGATATCAGTTGTGTAGTTAGTTTGGCTGCCCAGAGTTATAGTGTGAGGTTAATGAATGTTAAGACCACCAGACTTAGTTCTATATAATAATAATAATAGCTACTTTTGATTATCTATTATTTGCTTGACTTTTTATATACATATATAGTTAACTTTTTACTTTAATGTTGCTAGGTAAGTAGGCATTATTATTTCCATTCTTTGAATGAGAAAATTAAGACTCAGAGAAGTTATAGCATAGTACAAATTTCCATGGTTAGTTAGTGCTGGGCTTGGGCTGGCATTTGAGAACACTTTTCTTAAATACACTCCAGAGACTGTGCTCTTCCTTCTATACACGAGAAAGCTGTCTCTGGTCTCCTGGGAAGACTGCTGTTCTCCCTCTACAAAGTCATAGCCTCAGGATCATTAATATGCCCATGTTTCTGAAAATACTTCAAAATTCTGAAAGTAACTTAATAAAATGTACAAACCATAGTTTACTGATATTGACAGTAGCTAACTAAAAAGGATTGTAACTAAGAAAAATAAATAAATAAATAAATAAATAAATAAATAAATAAATAAATAAATAATAAATAAATGGAGGTACCCAAAAGGGTGAAGGTCAGGTTAGGCAGCGTAGTGTTGGGTCAAGGTTCTACGGAGAAGCTGGTCTAGGCTGGGTGAAGTTTGAGGGTTGGACACAGAAGCTTGAATGTCATATCATACTCCAGTCTCCTCAGCTAGGAAACAAATAAAGCAGTTGGTGTCCTGAGTGCTACCCTGGCAATAACTTGAATGTTGCCTCTTCCCCTTTATTTCCTCCTTCCAATATCCATACACTCAAGGTTGTGCCAGGTAGAAAAACTTTCATTGAAGATTTGGGAGTCATGGGAGGAGGGTCATTAACTAACATTTAAATGATGCAACATTAAATTTAAAAAGCCCCTGTTTTTAAAAGTCTTTGTGCCTACTTCATCACATAAGATTTCTCAGTGTGCTCCCCTTCCAGGTAATCCTTGGTCCCTCAACAATTTCCTGGCTCCTTCTTCCCCCTTTTGCCTCCTTACCTTCCCCTGTAGGAATGTGACATTCATTCTATCTTATTCCAATGTCTTCTCATTCTGTCATGTAGAGCAATGTGCTTTCCTTTCACTCTTCTAAACCCAGCAATCTACAACCAATCTTGCATATCCAAAAGCCACAAGGACACCAGCTCCAGCACTCTACACACTCTTTTCTTTTGATCATATATCAACAGCAAAATGATTTTGCATAAGCTCCCAATATATGGACATTTATTTATAAAAATACAACTGTACTACTGTCAATTCATATTTTAAATCCAAGTATGTTTTACTTCATGTTTTTATGAAAGATACATGATAAATAGAGTAGGAGAATATGTTTATCTTTTGATACTCACTAGAATGATTCTCTTCTCAAGAGGGTTTATTCTCTTAAAAATACTCAGGGAAGCAATGCGCTCTACCTATGCTAATAAACAAAATATATCAATGTTTCACTAATGATAAAAATTGATTTTTAGCTAATTTGGCTAACTTAATACATATTTAAAAGATAGTTTTATGTCTCATTATTCGTCCTTATGAAATAAAAATAGTTGGCTATAAAGACAATTGTTTCAGTTATCCTCAAGAAGAATTTGTTTTGGATACACAGCTTCATTTTGTTCTCCACAAGGATATGGAAGCATGAGTCTGTGTCAGAGTCTACTTGAACCCAAATAAAGGCTTATTTCCATAAAACTTATATTTAAAATACTGATTCTAAGGAAATAATAACAGTGCTCTTAGCCCCTGCCATTTGGAATATGATATAAATCTCATCTCTATACATCACCGATAATTTATTTTTAAATCTGTAGGTGACACTTAAAAAGGTAGAAAAATTCAAATAATCTGTCAACTCATTTAGTTAGTTTGCTTCAAAAATTATCTTATCCTCACAAATTGGTTGTTTTGATGTCACTAAGTCAACATGCTTAATTTTATGGAGACTTAATCAGAATCTCTACTTCAAAAGATAAGCTTAGACAAATGCTCATTGTAAAGCAACATAGCAAAAATCACAGAGGTTATTTTTGACAGGAGCATAGCCTTGAACACATTGCAATAAATAATCTCTGAGTTATGTTAAAATACTGACATTAAATATTAAATAATAAATTTTAAAACAAATCATTATTTTCCACTACATAAAAATTTTGTAACTACATAAAAACATTGAAAGCCTATTATGACTCCCAATAGAGAAATAAACTTTTTTTTTCTTTTGCCAAAAAATAAAATATTCTTTTTCTAAGCCAAAAAACACATTAAAGGTGTTAATTATTTTGAAATGGATGTGTAACTTTTCAACACTCATTCTTTAGTCAAATTATATCTGTAAAATGTATTTTTAAATAATGATTTTACCCAAACTCTTTTTGTTTTTTTAATCCTCACCTGAGGATATGTTTTATTGATTTTTAGAGAGAGGGGGAGAGAGAGAGAGAGAGAGAGAAACATTGATCAGCTGCCTCTCATACGCACACTGACCAGGAATTGAACCAGTAACCTTTTCGTGTATGGGACAATGCTCCAATCAAGTCACCTGGCTGGGACTTAAATAATGACTTTAAAAAGAGAGTTTTAAAAGATGTGCCACAATTATATTCATGGGAAATACAAAAAAGATTTGGTTAATATCCTCATCAGCTTCAAATAAGTCAATGTTTTCTCTATTTTGATTGTCAACCAGAATTGCCCGGGAGTTCTGATGTCCAGGATCTGTCATAAACCATTTAAGTCATAATCTCTGAAGGTAGTTTCTGGACTTTATTATTTTGTTAATGATTCTTCAGAGAAATATGCGAAAAAGTAGAAAAGCTCAACAAAGATGAAAAAAACACCAAATAAAAATTTTAAAACTGAAAAATATAACAAAAATCTCAATGGATGGCTCAGCAGCAGAACAGAGTGGACAGAGACAAAAATCAGTGAACTTGAAGTTAGGATAATAGAAATTACTCAATCTGAATAACAGAGAGAAAATAGACTAATAGACTGAACAATAAAAGAACAGAAACCCAGAGGCCTAAAGGAGTATAATAAAAGGGCTAACATTTGTGTCATTGGAGTCCAGCAGGAGAGTAGAAAGAGAATGAAGCAGAAATAATGGCTGAAAATTTCCCAAATTTGGGAAAAGACATAAACTTACATGTCAAGAAGCTGAGCAAACTTCAAACACGCTAAACATAAAGAATAGCTGCATAGATGTGTGTCTCTGCCTTAGATATAATACTTTTTCTCCTTTTGTTGTTCTAAAATTTTAGCAGAGATTATTTTTAACTTTAAGTTATGATGCATATATAAAGAGAAATTACATAACTATTCTGGTGAATTAAATATGGAACCAAATTTCTCACTCTCCCCATTGAGGAGTGAAGTTTATTTTACCTCCCTTTAATCAAATCCTGTTTCTACTTATTAAATAAAATGCAATGGAGGCAACACTGTGCCAAATGCAAGCCTAGCCTTTAAAAGGAGTAGCAGCTTTCGGCTCCTTGCTCTTAGAATGCTCACTGCTGGGACACTCTGTCTCAGAACGCAGCCACCGTGCTGTGAGAAATTCAAGACCTTTGAGAGAGCCCAGAGTTTCTGACAATTTGCATCAATTATTAGCCAAGTGAGTGAGCACCCAAGATATTTCAACCCAAAGGTGCTTCCAGGTTATTGCAGCCCCAGTCAGCGTGATGTAGTTCATCAGAACTGCCCAGCTGAGCCCAGTCAACACTCGGAATAGTGAAATATAATAAAATAGCTGTTGTTTTAAACCATAAATTTTGAATTCTTTTATTACACTGTAGTAGATAACTGAAAAACCTAATAAAACTGTTAGAAATAAAAATTAAAACTGTTGAAAATTAAAACTATTAAAAAAAAACATGGTGTGGAAATATGTCGATTTTAACGTTAAAATTGGTGCAAAAAAAGACAAAGTGATTGATATTGTTTAAAAATGTAAAATATGTGCCCTGGCCAGTGTGACTCAGTTGGTTAGAGCATTGTCCTGTGCACTGAAGGGTTGAGGGTCCAATTCTGGGTCAGAGCACATACCCAGGTTGTGGGTTCAGTCCCCGGGGGAGGATACAGGAGGCAACTGATTGATGTTTCTCTCTCTCTCCTTCTCCCTTCCTCTCTCTCTAGAATCAGTGAAAAGCATATCCCATATCTTTGGGTGAGGATATTAAAAAAAAAAGAAAAATGTGTAGTAAAGAAAATATTATATATATATATGTATATATATATACACACACATACACACACACATATACACACACACGCGCATGCAAGCACACACACACATATATATATGACCTTAAATAATCATCTTGTTTTTTTATAATTGTATGACTAGAAGGAAATACAATATGTTACCAGTAGTTGCTTTTTACAATTGGCAGGTAATACTAATTGTAAGAGAAAACACTTTCTGCCTCAGCAACAGAAAAAATAAATTTGGTAGTCTGAAAAAGAGCAACATCTACTATAATAAATAGATCTCAGTTTGGAAGAGAAATTCAGAATACTAGATTATAAGATGCTGTAATATAATTTAGACAAATAAAAATTCTTAGGAGAATCAGCCCAGTTGTAACATCAATTCTAATTTAACTGCTGTAATAACCAAGTAATTATTTAATTTAGAAATTGTAAGCCAATAAACATTGGCTTTTATTACTAGATCATATTTACATTTTAATCCATAGTCAAATGACTTCTGTTTTAAAGTTAAAATGATTTGGAGAAAGAGATATTTTAAATAAAAGTATTTAAAAATGTATTATCCTGGTATACTAACTAGAATTTTTAAGAGATGTATCATGTGGAACCATAGAGAGTAAGGCATGAAAGGGAATTTTGTGCCTATCTAGTTAATCTCTTAATTTAGAGAGAGAGTAATATAAAGAATTGATCAGATCCATAATACAAAATGGAAACTGGAAAGACAGTAGCAGAGAGAATAAATTTGATAATCCAAGTTGGTTCATGGAACATTATCCAGCCTTCCTGAGGTCTTGGGGTGGTAGTGTTGTTGGGGGGTGAGTAGGGACCTGATGTAGATAATTCCACTAAGGAAGAGTTACAGTTAGAGGCACTTAAAATAACAATATATACAGTTTTGCTTATATCAGGTCACCCTTTGGAAAACCAACTTATCTAAGCTTGAGGGACAGTTCTGAACATTACATTATGTTATATAGCATGCCTAAATCAGATGGGTGACATTTTAAGGTGCAAGAACTCTAAATATTTTCTACATTATGCATTATTATCTTCTTGAACACTCCAAGGATTTTTCTAACATTTAAATACAATTTATTATTTCTCTATTATAAGCCAGCCATGCATAAGACATAATATTTTGCTGGAAGGTGAGTCTATTCTGGCCCTCAACAACCTCTACTAGGCAAGACAAACAATAGTTCATTCAATCAAATATACTTTACTGAGTATGTTTGTATTCCAGTCAGTTTAATAGGTTCTGGGATACACTAGTAAGTAAAACAAAGTCCCTACTCTCAATGAAACTTACATTAAAGAAAAGCAAACAAATAAACATATATTAAAATATTAGGTAGTGATAAGTGTTACAAACAATAGTAAGGTAAGGTACAGGACTTTTTTTTTTTTTTTTTTTTGAGGGACTATTTTAAATAGAATAATCAAGGAGCCCTAGCTGGTTTGATTCAGTGGTTAGAGCATCACCCGGCTGACTGAAGGGTCCCGGGTTCGATTCCAGCCAAGGGCACTACCTTGTTTGCAGGCTTGATCCCTGGGCCCTGGCAATGTGCCTCTCTCACATTGACCTCTCTCTCTCTTTCTCTCTCTCTCTCTCTCTCTCTCTCTCTCTCTCTCCCTTCCACTCTCTCCGAAAAGCAATGGAAAAAATATCCTCTGGTGAGGATTAAAAAAAAAAAAGAACTGCATGTTATTTTGAATATTTTCTAGGAAATTACATGGTCATTTGCCCACACATCTTATTCTATATCCTAATTCAGTGTACATTTTATTTTATTTTATTATTATTTTTATTATTTTTTAATATATCTTTATTGATTTCAGAGAGAGGAAAGGAGAGGGAGAGAGAGAGAAACATCAATGATGAGAGTCATTGATCAGCTGCCTCCTGCACGCCCCTGACGGGGAATCGATCCTGCAACCAGAGCGTGTGCCCTGACCGGGAATCAAACACTGATCAACCGGATCCTAGGCCGATGCTCAACCGCTGAGCCACGCCCAGGCTGGCTCAGTGCACATTTTAAAACCTCAAGCCAAAAACTGTGGTACTGTCTATTAGTTTCTAACCTACATTTAATTTAGATTAAAAAAATTTTTACTTTAGGTTTGTTTGACACAATTCTCTGTATTTTGTTGGTTTTTCCAAGTCATTTTTCCAGTTAAACTTTTTTCTTAATACATAATTAGAATAGTTTCAAGTGTTTCTGAAAGCAGGTGTACCTGTTCTAGTAATTTAATGAAACCTAATCAGTGAATTATAGCGTTTTCATCAGGAAAAAAAATTAAGATATCAAGAGGCAGTTCACCAAAACAATTGCTTCATGTCAGATTTTATGAAGCATTATTCTAAAACTTCTCAAACATAAGCTAACAAAATGTCAAAACAAATTTTAACTTTGACCATATGTGTAAACTATTCAAATCTGAGTGAATCAAGCTAAGTATGCCAAATAAAGTTTAAATAATTAAAACATGGTGTTTTCTGATTTTCTTTGTTTGTTCTTAATAGTCTACAGATATATTTTTTAAAACTATACCTTTACTTATGAAGGAAAATTAGAGTCTTGTCACTTAGCATCTTTTTTTGCTTTCTGGATATAACTGACTCTTTGGGGGCTAAGCATGTATTAAAAATATGAGAAAATTCAGTCCAAGTGACTTCACTGATGCTAGTTAGAAAATGTAAACTTGAAAAGGAGCTCTCTAACTCTTGGGTTTGTTTTTCCCCACTGCATTATATCAGGAGAATTAGGACATAACTGAGGAAATGAAACCATTATCATCTTTAAACTGTCATCACCTTTCGATGAAGACTTGCTTTGTGCCAAACCCTGATCTCACGGCATTATTTTCATTACGTCGTTTAATCTCCACAGGTATTCCATAGGTAGGTTGCTGTTATTATTTCAGTCCTGTAAAGGAGGCATCTGAGGCTTCAGGAGAGTAAGTTCCCAGTTCCTAGTTCCTGAGGGGCAGAGCTAGTGATGCCTAATGCCTTGATGTGTTTGGTATCAGAGTTGTAATGAAAATAATTTATAACCAATTTTTTCTCCCTCTTATCCCTTGAAATGTGTGTGTGTGTGTTTGTATAGTTAATCCTCACCAAAGAATATTTTTTCCATTGATTTTTTTTTTTTTTTTTTTTTGGAGAGTGTGGAGGGGGAAGAGGAGGGGAATGGGGAGAGAAAGAGAGAGAAACATCGATGTGAGAGAAACACATCTTTTGGCTCCCTGCACATGCTAGGACCTTGGCTGGAGATAGAGTTTACAACCAGGTAAGTGTCCTTGATTGGTAATCGAACCCACAATCCTCTGTCCCTGGGCTGATGCTCTAACCACTGAGCAAACTGGCCAGCATGAATTTTATATTTCTTGTTCTTAAATAGACATGGTTGAATTTATCATGTCAACCATACTTAGTTTTAACATTTATTTATCTTGTTTTGTTTTCTTTCTGACTCCAACAGTGCCAAGGCTCAGAATTTAAATTTTTTGTGTTGGCTATTTTAGTTGATATTTATTTTGAGATGAAAAAGTCTTATTCAACAAACTCTTACCCAAGATACTTAAAATTTTTGTCTTTAATATTCTAAGTTTTGACACCTCTAAAAACCTGTTTCTTTTATGTTACCTAACTCCAGAAATTCTAGAGGTTTGCTACTAACTGGATATAATTTTATGTAATTTTATTATCCCTTATATAACAAGTACAAATTTAACTAAAGCACATTGAGGAACACTTAAGAAATAGCAATTTTGAGAAATAAACAATAGAATTATTTTTAAAACACCTGAAAACCCAATTCATGTTCTAAATGTTTTAAATTAGAGCTTTCATGCTGCCTACAAATCCTATAAATTCCCCAGATCACATTTCTTTTACTGCTGATTCTTTTTCTCTTCTAGTTCAAACTTTTAGAGAGAATAGGCTCTACCCACTGTTTCTAATATGCCTTCATATTCTTTCACTGCTAATCATTAGCTATCCTTTGGCTTCTGACACACTGAAATTTTTGTCATCACCAGTAATCTTTAACAGTCAAATCTACAGGGAGCATATCTGTTGGTGTCTTTCTTTCTTTTTTTTTTTTTTTTTTTGATCTTTGACGTTGTTGGCCACCCTAATCTTTGAATTTATCTCTTGAAGTCTGTGATACCATTATTTCCTGGATTTTCTTCTACACATCTTTCTCATCTCCTTTGTGTTCTTCCATATTTTACTTAATAAATATCAGTGTTTCACATAATAACATCCTAAGTGTTTATTATTATTCCTTTTTTGCACTCTACTTTTCATTCATTCACATCATGCATTTTATTAATGTGTATGAGCCAATTACTACCAAATCTGTATCTTTAACCCAAACCTAACTGCTGAGCTCCAAATGAGTAGTGGATCTCTCCACTTAGAACATTTTCAGACCAGAATTGAACTCTTCCAAATCTTCTCCTGAATTTATCTTGATGAATAATAACCACATATATCTACTCTTTAACCTAAATCCTTGGGAATTTTCTCAATACATTCAAACTACCATGGGCCTCTGTATCTGCAGGTTTTACATGCATGGATTCAACCAACCAGAGATCAAAAATATTCAGGGGAAAAAATCCCAGATAGTTCCAAAAAGCAAAACTTGAATTGGCCACATGCTGGGCACTGTGCTGAGTCCACGCTAATGAAGTCATGTGTAGTCACACCCTGCTGTGGCCTATACACACATACAGGTTATACGCAAACCCTACATCGTTTTACAGAAGGAACTGGAGCATTAATGGATTTTTGTGTCTGCGGGGGAACCAATCCCCTCCACCCCCTGCTGATACAGAGGGACAACTGTAATTTTCATGTTTTTTTTTAAATTCTCCCTCTTTGATGTTTTTCCCAACTGCTCCAAACTCTCCATTACTACTAATACTGCCTTCATTCAGAATGATCAAAGTTTATACAATACTTTCAAACCAGTAGAAATTTTTTGAAAATAAAAATGGCATACAGAAGTCTATATATAACAGATAAAAGCACATTTATTCTGATCCAGCAGGAGTAGAAGACAACTCCAAGTGCTATTCATTTCATATCCTTCCCATCTCCTGTTGGGGCTTCTGTGAGACCTCTGTGTCCTCTAGGGCAGTGACTTTCAACCTTTTTCATCTTATGGCATTCATCAACTAATTACTAAAATTCTGTGGCACACCAAAAAATATATTTTTTTATGATCTGACAAAAAAAGTAGGTATAATTTTGATTCACTCACACCAGACGGCTATTGCATTGACTGTTGTCGTTTTTTTATTTTACATTCTAAGGGAAAAGAGGTCAGTGCCCCGGACTAAATAGTCAGGTATTGCATGTTTTACAAATTATTGCAGCCCTCTGGTTGAAAATTGCTGCTCTAGAGCTTAGCTGAAATACTTTTAAACACTGCCTTCATATTGCTAGGTGAAAGAAGCTAGACCTCCCAAATGCTGCAACTATATAGTTACTTTATATGGCAACCTAGAAAAGAAAAGCTTTAAGAATAGACAATAGATCATCAGTTGCTGGGGATTAGAAAAGAAGGGAAGAAATGGCTATCCAGGAGGCACACAATGGAATTTTTAGGATGACTGAACTGTTCTATATGGTGCTGTTGTTGCAGATATGTTTTTAAAAAGAATTTACAAATAAGCAGGTTGGAGGAAGACTAGAATGAACCTTGTGGTGCTGGATTAGAGTTGGAAATTATAACATAAACTCATGTTTATTTTAATAGATATACAGACAGATAAACAGAAATATAGATATGTGTGCATAGTTAGTATACAAACACATATTTCCTAGTTCTGTCTGTTGAGAAGGCTCATAAGTAGTGACATCTTGATAGCAATAAATATACCTAGTGCTGAGATCTTGGTTTCTAAATACAATTCTCTGTTTCTTGATTGTGACATACACTATAGTCCAGTTGATATTAGGGTTTCTTGTACACTAGGGAAAAATTTAAAAATAACAAATACCTAATAATAGAGTTTTATCATGTTATATTTACATGTTGAAATATAGAGCCATTAAAAGCATTTTTTGTCAAAACTATTTAATGATACTGGAAAATGATCTTGATAAAGTAAGTATGTAAAAGCGAGATACAAAATGTGTATGAACTATAAACAATTTTATTTTTTCAAATATGCACATAAACAGGAAAAAGACTAGAAATAAATATATCAACAGGTTAATAGTGTTTATCTTGAGTAGCAGAATTGAGGCAGCAAGGAGAGATTTAAAAAAAACAACCACAACTGAATTCAAAATATCCAATTTTATTTTACAATGTTTAATGTACTTTGAAAAACACCCACATTCCTAGTCTTTTTCTTTTGCTATATCTGTCAAAATTCTTGGCCTAGCTCAAGTTCAACCTTCTGTTTGTAGCCATCTTCAGTCCCCTCAACTGGATGTGGTTTCTCCCTACTTTAAAGTCCTGGAGACTTTATTAATACTATTTGTAAAGAACACAAGTTTGTCAGCACAGCAACATAGCAAACTGGCCCTTCAGGTCTGAAAACTTACAGAAGCCTGGGTTGACGTATATTATGCTGCTTTATGTGACACATTGTGTGTAACTTTCAGTGAACTAGCTTAATGACAAAGTGCTACAAACATACACATATTTATTAAGAGAGAAATGATAAGAAAGGTTGTCACTCACTGGCAAGCCATATTTTATCTTAGGAGCTAATACTTTCACATACCTGCAAGGTACTTTCCCGCTTGCTTTTGAGTCATAAATTATTCTTTTAAAACTGGAATACTTCCCACTGTCAGAGTTTACACATTAAATTATAATCTAGAACACTTCCTTTACCTAACCTGTTAAGATTTAATTTAGGCCTCCAAGCCACTGACATTTCTCAGTTACTCATGGCGCAGTAATTCTATGGAGATTAGGACAGAAGAGGGAAATGGGATAGGCTGTCATACTTGCATTTTAAAGAAATAGAGATATCAGCAAACTGTCATAGCTGTTTTTCCTTACATTAAACAGTTTTTCAAATTAATGATATGACTTCAATATTTCTGATTCCTAAGTTTTCCTTCTGGGCTGTGATAGTCTTTTTATGATACTGTGGCTATTTCTGGTTAGGTTGTGTTGCCCCTAATAGAATGCAAATCGACCTTCTTTTCTTATTGATTTATTATTAACTTCTGTACCCAGAAGCGAACTTTTGGCAACTTCTTTTTTGACTTTTCCATCAGGGTGCCCCACAGATACCTAAAGTTAAAAAAACAGAATCACTGTATTCACTCAGTTTTGCCATTGCTGCTATAAAGGTTTTCTTCTTGCATCTGGGGGTTGTTTTTGCTTTTCTCTCCCTCGCCTCTTGTATCCAACCAACCACCAATACTTCTCATGGCACACACAAAAAAATTGCAAATCAGATACAAATTACTGGGATTTTAAGTGGTCAGTACATAGTACCCCCTTTCTTTGTCCAGTGCAGAATCAATTGAGAAATAAGGTGTCAGAAAGTGGAGATTATAATATTGTCTTTTTTTGTTTGTTTTTAATATATCTTTATTGATTTCAGAGAGAGGAAGGGAGAGGGAGAGAAAAAGATAGAAACATCAATGATGAGAGAGTCACTGATCGGCTGCCTCCTGCACACCCCCTACTGGGGATCAAACCTGCAACCCGGGCATGTGCCCTGACCGGGAATCGAACCAGGATCTCCTGGATCATAGGTTGATGCTTTACCATTGAGCCACACCCAACTGGGCATAATATTGTCTTAATTGCTACTAATCTCTTGGCATCATATGAGAGCTAAATGGACCCACTAGAATGTCATGGTAGCCCCTGGCTCCTCTCATACATCTCTATGTCTTAGGAATGTTTTTCTGTGGGTAGATTTGGTGTTGGAAAGCTAACTTAAGCTTTCTGCCTCTCGCAGGTCTGGTAGGGAAGGAAGAGAAGACATTCAAATCCTCAGTGATAGAGGATGATTGATATAAAATATGGACCAATGACTTTCAACCAGATGGAACTGCTGTCTTCTCTTCTAGAGGAGTGGTTGAAGAGTAGGGCAGGAGGCCAGGAGTTAAAGTTAGGAAAGTCCGTCCCTCAGAAAGAGAGGAAATGGAAAATACATGTACTCCTCCTCAGATAAGAGATAGGAGGAGAAGGGGGACAGCCTATAGTCATGGAAATCAAGAAAGTGTTTCAAGAAGAAAACAGTTAAGAGGAGTTCAAATGCCACCCTGGCACATGACATTCTCTGTCTGGAATTCTTTAAGCTCACAGTCTATCTAACAAGCTGGTATTTCTCCTTCAAGGATCAGGCAAGTGAGATCTCTGTGAGATCTTTGCTGGTTTATTTAGTCAGAAGGCAGGTAGTTCCCCATCCTCTATATATGCATTGCAACTGATATTTGTCTTTTAGAATTTCTAGTATGTCGATGTCATTGTTTATACCTCTTTTTATTTCCCACCAGAGTAGGAACTTTATTTCCCAGCAGAGATTGTGTACTGCATTATAAATGACAACTACATTTTTGCTTTAGGATGTTTATCACTGCATGAATATAAAAAATAAATACCTAGGTTGGAAATGACCTAAAATCTATTATATGAGTAGATTTAATGAATTCTGTTACAACTCTAAATGGCATACTACATATAGTCTAAAAGTCATGTTTTTTAAAAGAATATTCAGTAATATGAGGAAAAAAAACCCTAATATCATAGATAGAAAAAAAGAAAGTTGCAAAATAGTTTATAAAAATTATATAGCAATATTTAAAATTTACATACATATATCTATTTGTAAAAACACATAATTTTAAATAGAAAATATACCAAAATAATAACTGTTTATTATTGGTGATTTCATATTTTATTCTTTATGCTTTTCAATTTTTTCCAAATAATAACTATTCAAAAAAAATATTGTAAAAAAATTTGTGTAAACTATGGTTCATTGGTTTCCTCCCTCTGGTGCCCAGTGCTCTTCACATTGTTCACATTCAATAAGTTTTGGTGAATTGCTAGGAATATTGGGATCACTGGCTTGTTGACATCTTTTTAAAGCTTTCACTCGTTTTGTTCCTATAAATTCTCTGGTGAGTTGATCTGAAAATGTTTACTTAAGTTTTTTTTTCCCGTATTTCCAAATACTGACTTTACTGTCCATTCTTCTTGAAATAAAACATACAAGATAGCATCCTGTTATGTGAGGCATGAATCTTCAGGGCGACCAGTAGGGTAGGCCATCTGCCAATTCTCAATTAAAATATGCTTTTTGGCTTTAACATATCCAAACTGGATGTTTTATGTTTTTCTTCCAATGTCTGTTAATTTTTTCTGTGTTTGTTTCTCAGCTACTCTACCCATTCCACACAGCATTCATTCTAGGTATCTGTATCGGATAGTTCATTAAGAAGATCAGTACATCTAAATGTAATTATTCTTATTTAAAAATGTGGTTATCCTCCTCGTTTTTCATATGAGGAAGTGTAATTGGCCAGTTTCCTAGAAAGCTGAAAGAGGCCCACAGCTCTTGAACTTCTTTGCCTCCAAATGGTTTGCTTTTGTATTAATATGAGTTGATTAAATTGTTGCATTTTTTTCTTTCTATGGATCTTTCTTAATAAACTTACTTGTTAAAATTATTTAAATTTGAAATTATTTTTCAAATTTTTCTTGTATTGACAAAGGCTTATTTTACAAGGCTTTTCTACATCATCAATATCTTTACTTAACTCTGTGTTGATAACCGCAAGTCATGATGGGCAGCCACCTATTATGGAGGGAACTTAGCACACTCTTAAAACTTGTACAGAAATCTGTGGCCTAGTCAATGTTTGGTATGAAATTCTTTAAGCTTCCCAATGAAAATCTGTCTTAGCAATTGAACCGTTTTCTCTCTTGATTTATAGAACAATAGTAGTAAATGCCATTTATTTGTACCCAAAGTCTCTCCTCAGTATTAATATTACTTTATTGTGCTTTACTTTATGACTTTCTTCTATTTTCTAAATGAGAATATAGCTGTAATTCTAATATTAAAGGGATCACAGATCTAGTTTTTCCTTAGTGTCATAGGCAGCCTCTAAGAGAGCTTCCAATGATTCTTGCTTCCTGGGATTGCACCTTGTGTAATTCCTTCCTCTAAGTGTGGGTGGGACGTAGTTATTAACTCTGTTAAGTAGAATGTAGCAGAGGTAATGGGATATTTCTAATAAGATTGGGCTTCAAAAAGACTATGGCTTCTGCTTGGCAGTCTCTGTCACTTTATCACCTGCTTGCTGAGGGAAGTGAGGTGGCATGTTTTGGGCTACCCTGTGGAGCAGCTGATGTTGCAAGGGAAAGAGGGAGGCCTCTAGCCATCAGCCAGTACAGACCTGAGGCCATCAGTTCAACAGCTCATGGGGAAATAAATCTGGTTAACAACCATGTTGAGGGAGCTTGGAAGTGAATCCTCTACCAGTTGAGAGTTCAAGAGAGATTGCTGTCTTAGCTAACACCCCAACTACTCCCTCAATAAAAACCTTGAGATAGGCACTGCCTTAAGCTGCACTTGGATTTCTGACCCACAGAGACAGTGAGATAATGTTTGTTTTTTTAAGTTCTAAGTTTTGGAATAATATGTTAAAGCAATAGATAACTAAAACCTCTGGTCATATATCTTTTCTGCTATTCCTGTATAAGGGAAGTTTTACATGTTTATATTTTTATAATTGTTTCATCTTAAAAAGGGGGATAACCTGAGAATTATAAAATGTTGGATTATGTTTAAGTTCAGAATATACCACTTTGATTAAAAGAAGTAGATATAATCTTGCATTTTTTAGCAAATGATTACTGCAATATTTTCTAATTCCTAGTGCAAGCAGAGCCAACAAGATGTAGCCCTCCCACATCTAATGAGCTAAACACAGAACTGCATGAGTCAATGAGAAATCAGCTCTCACTTCTTATGAATCTATCTTGAGAAAAATGAAGCAAAGAAAACATGGCCACTGTTTCTATCAATAGAAACTGGAGGAAGAGGAAAGAGGGAAGAACTCTAATATTAAATCCAAGTCGTAGGCCAGGGCTGTAGGATTTGGCCTACTCGATTCTCCTTATTCAAATCAATTTAAGAAATATAATTCTACTTCTTGGTTTAGTCTTAGAGCAAACCCAACTATGGTCAAGCCACATTCTGAAAGGGCTCTTCTGTATCACTGTCTACTTCTGCCCCAAAAGAACACACTCTGACCACAAGATTACCTACTGCAGTGACACAAATTGGGGCAATGGCTCAGTTTTTAGTTTTTACCCTGTGGTGGTGTCAGTGTCACCACCGCCTGCCCCAAAACACTTGCCTGGCTGACTTATTAAGGATAGAGATGTCTGATACAAGTTTGGCAAATCTAATTCTCTTTCTTTGAAATATGAAACTTGAACAGAGGCACCTAGAGAATGAAAGCTACTCGCACTGGGATAGCTATTATCAATACTCAAGGCAAGATCAACAGTTTCTGATGCTGAAGATCCAGAGCAGCCTTTTTCTCCAGACTGTCAAGGCACAATGATGGTTCAATATGTTTTTCAATTCTGTGTGCTATCTTAATAATCTAATAAATTTAACTTCTTTGCTTGAGTATTTTTTAGTTATTTAACAGTTAGGTCTTGACCTCTCTTATTTATTCACTACATCCTTATTAAATAAGCTTCTGCTTTAAGATCTTGGCTGTTTCAAGTCTGTAATTTAGTCTTACCACATAGATTAGGTAAAAAAAATAAAGATGAACTATTTCTATAACTAAATCAGTTATGAATTTTTTGAGCAAATAAATAAGTAAAAATTTATTATGGTGATAGATTGATTAGAATAAAGATATGTGGGATATACAGATAAATAATTAAGGCATTTCTACTTGATATCTTGGTTAGGTTTTTCTCTAGTCCCAATTAAAAATTTTTTTCACCTATTTTTCTTATTTTTTTTGACTTGTGATGTAATTTTACATGCACACATAACTGTAGATAGTGGAGCAATATATACACATGTTTCACGATTCATTCCACTTATATGAGGTATCTAAAGTAGTCAAACTCACAGAAGCACAAAGCAGAACAGTGGTTGCTAGGGGCTGGGGGAAGGAGAAATGGGGAGTTGCTGTTCAGTAGGTTAAAAATTTCAGACATGAAAGGTGATAAAGGCCTAGAGATCTGCTTATAGGGCCTATAGTTGCCAATACTGTATTGTACACTAAAATTCTGTTAAAAGAATAGATCTCATGTTATTTTTTCACCACAATTTTTTTAAAGCTATTGTCAAAGTGATATTGACAAAATGCCTAACCAAAATTAGATGTGGTTAAGACTTTTGATGAGCTTGCATCTTAACAAGAAATGTAGAAAATATTCTTAGAAGGCAAGACCATAAAATCTTGAGTCTATTCTAAAATCCAGTGGAATTCTGTGGCCTCTTGATCCATAGGACACATCCTGAGACCAGATCTTGGTAAAAGTGCACACTGACTTCTATAAGTCTCATGTAGCTTTCCTGTAGTCGCCCAGTAGGTGGTCTGAATCACCAAATTTTTCATTAAAGGTGCATCAGAGGAATTCTCTTAGAACTCTATTTAGGGCCACCTAGAAAAGCAAGATAGTATTCAGCCTAATGTTATCTTACATGTCTCTTGTTATAATTTAGTTATTGGGAAGATTCCTTATATCCTCCTTAGAAAAATACAACAACGTGAGATTTCCAATTGTTTCAAGTCTTAGCCTCCTGGATTTCAACTGTTCCTTTATTTTAGAGAGTCCTGTTCAGGTCATCGTGGCAGATCTCCATATCAGTGTAATGCTCAAAGGTTCACAGGATTTTCACTTGACAGATGAATATTTATTTACATCTGTTTGGTTAACTTTGCTCTGTGGCTGAGCAGCTGTTTCCTTCTGGTTATGAAACTAGGTTGGGTTGAATTAAAATGACATTGCCGTTTTGTTTCTCCTTCCACTACTGCCACTATGTGGGAGGGAAAAATGACTCCAGGCATTTATTCAACAAATATTTATTCAGACCTTATTATATGCCAGAAACCGAGGATAAGGTTGTCAATAAAAAACGTTGCAGCTCCTAACTTCACAGAGCTCGTGGGCTAGGGTATCTAAAATGGTGATTCACACTTCTGAAACCTACCCAAACTCAAAGGAGTCCAATCTCCAAATATAGGAATTTTAGGGGCACTGCTTACTTTCTTCCCCAAACAGCATCCCACTCTTGATTATGAAAGACATGTGTCAAAGCTGAGCATTTTCACCCAGCCGGGCGTGGCTCAGCGGTTGAGCATCGACCTAGGATCCAGGCGATCGAGGTTCGATTCCCGGTCAGGCCACATGCCCGGGTTGTGGGCTCGATCAATGACTCTCTCATCATTGATGTTTCTCTCTCTCTCCCTCTCCTTTCCTCTCTCTGAAATAAAAAAAAGATATACTAAAAAAAAAAAAAAAAAAAAAGCTGAGCATTTTCCTTTTGCTTAGATCATAAATTCCACAGTAAGGGATTTGGGCAATTTGCTAATTTCTTTATAAGTGGAGATTGCTTTATTGTTTTCTGTTGTGCTTGTTTTTTGGTTAGTACAAACATGTGTTATGCAAACATGTACTCATTCCATCATTTTTCCTGGAATTCTAACTTGGTTCAAATCTACACATTAAAAAAGTGAATGACAAACTCATTCCCTTAATCTTTGCTGCCTATTTTGATCTCTAGTTCAATGACCCTTCAAAAATGATTTACATGAATGCAGAAACAAGTTTTGTATTTTAAGAGTAAGCTTAACCTTTTTCTAACTTTTTAAAAATGGAAATTGCCTTTATGATTTTCCTTGAATACATAATAAATATATGTTTATAACATTTTAAGTGATAATAAGAAAAATTTAAATAGAAAAATACCACTGTCAATTCTTCATCCAAAGATGGTCAGTATTAATATTTTCATGTATGTCTTTCCAAAATGTTTAGTAGATATACACACATGTACAGGGACACAAATAATCTTACCTCTCCATTTAATTTATATGATTATAATTATTTAACCTACAAAACCACTTTATAATCAGCTTCTTTTTTTAATCCTCCCCCGAGGATATGTTTATTGATTTTAGAGAGAAAGGAAGGGCAAGAGGGAGAGGGAGAGAAACATCCATGTGAGAGAGAAACATCGATTGGCTGCCCCACCCCTCTCCGAACACACCCCAACTGGGGATGGAACCCACAACTCAGGTATGTGCCCTGAACCTGCAACCCTTTGGTGCATGGGATAAGATTCCAACTAATTGAGCCACCTGGCCAGGGTTATCATCAGCTTTTATCACAGAATGTATATTAAGAACCATTTTTAGATTTCAAAAAAATATAGATCTATAGCATTATTTTAATGGCTGCATTTCATGCCATAATTTACTCACCCAACCCTTATGTTTGGATTTTCTTGACTATTTTATTCTTGGGAAATCTCAGTCAGGGATCCTGTAGTTCCTTGCAAGACTTGATCTCTGTCATAATTTTTTTTTATTTGTACTCTTTTAGTACTTACTAGAAACTCAGCCAGCCCTTGAGTATCTAAGTGGGCATAAAATTAGAAATAATTACACTTCAGGATTGTATTATGAAGTAACATTGATTTCATACTTTTTCGTTTCCATATGCAACAAACATTGATAAGTTGGAAATTGCATTTTTCTCTGGTCACTTTTCATTAGTTTCAAGCTGTTCTTGTAAATTTAGGAATGATTATTTCAAAATGAATGTTTTAAATCTGAACTGTTTCATGAAAGCAGCCACCTCCCAAAGTCAGAATAAAGGGGAAGGCAAACATACCACCTACCCAGGAGCCAGGGCAAGATAATTCTATCATCTGTCTCTTTCTTCCGCAGTGTAAGACTTGGCATTCTTGTCTGCTTGTTTCCCAGGCTGCAGCCAGGAGAAGGGAATAAGAGAGGTATCTCCCTGACTCCCCATTCACGCTCAAACAAGCCCCAACAAAGGCAAAAGTATTGAAAATTTATCACTTAGTCACATCTAGTTCTTGGTACTTTTATTATGGTCTTAGTTTAGGGAGAAAGGGGAGGAAAACCAGGAAGGCCTATTACCTCTCCTTGATAAAGCAGGGGATAATAATAACTAGAATTTATTTTAATTTTTACGTCATGCCAGGAATTGGTTTAAGTCTTTTACACATGTTAAGCAATTTAATGATAATACCAACCCCATAAAGATGTTACCATTATTATTTGCAGTTCATAGATTAGGAAATTGAAGCACAGAGAAATGTAGCCACTAAAGCCAAACGGCAGTAAATGGCAGGAGCGGATTCAAACCCAAGTGGCCTGATTTTAGAGCCTCCCCTCCATCAGCTTGCTATGTCCCTCTTTACAGCTTTATCAAGTCAATTAAGTGAAATGCATGCTTGGCAGCCCAGGCACCTAAATCTGTGACAAGACTTATCTATTTACCTTGGATTAAGATTAATCGTTAGAGTCAAACAACACAAAAGAAATTGATTCTTGTTAGTCCCCAGAGACACTGTTCTAGCTCTCTGAGCTCAAATTATGTTGTCAGTACCACCATGCACGATGAGGCCCAAGGACATCCTTCTAGACCCTGATTCTCCTTGTCGTTCAAAACTCTTAGCTGGTGGGCCCGCTACTGCCAGTATATGGCGCACAGTTGCAAATCTTCCGCAGCTGCCGTTTTATCCCATTGACGTAAATGTGGTCATTACCACCACCACACCGTGCTATAGACACCAGGGCAGGCCCGAGGAGATCAGCCTTACTTGCATACTTCCTTTTTTTTTTTAATATATCTTTATTGATTTCAGAGGAAAGGAAAGGGAGAGAGAGAGATAGAAACATCAATGATGAGAGAGTCATTGATCGGCTGCCTCCTGCATGCCCCCGACTGGGGATCGAACCTGCAACCGGGGCCTGTGCCCTGACCAGGAATCAAACCCTGATCGCCTGGATCCTAGGTCGAAGCTCAACCGCTGAGCCACGCCTGGCCGGGCTGCACACTTCCTGAAGCTAAGCTTTCTCTTCCTTTGGAGCTGGGCTCCATATATTGGGGCCATATATTTTTCACTTTTAAAAATATATGTTTACAGGAACAATTCCCCATTCTCTAGGACTCTTAGGGAAAAAGATACATTTTGGGGAAAGTAAAGCAAACAGTGGAGACAGGTGTAGCACTATCCCCCAAATCACCAACGCCCAGGTCCCCAGGCCTGGGCTGGGCCGGTGCCGACAGGCGGTGAGCTCAGGGATCCTTTGAACCTGACCTCTCCTGCCTGGAACTGGCTTTATGCCCTCGTAGTCCTTACCAACTCCAGGGACACTTAAAGGGTCCTTTGTACCTGCCCAAGGGTATTCAATTTCCCCTTGCATACCCAGGACGTTCTCTACCATTGGAGAGGGTTTCACCTTCAGCCCCAGGGGAGCTCCCTCCTTCATCCCTTCATCTTAGTTCCTAACAGTTAACCTCCCCCATGTGTCAAGTTCCACCATTAGCCTTTCATCCCTACTTTGCTATTTGTTTTCCATATTTTTTTAATGGGGAGAAGTAGAATTATTTTAGTAGTTTTGTTAGGGGCAGAAATAGAATAGTGGGGGCTAGCTATAGTTATAAGAAATATTAATCATGCTCTGTTAGCTGTGATTGTCCTGTTCTGATTAGAGAAAGCACATTCTGACCCTGCTGGGAGATGTACGCCCCCGGAAATGGGAGTTCACCTTGGAATTCGGTCCATTCTCTTTTTCCGAGAACTGCCTATCATTATGGAAAGATTAGCAACCTTGTTGCTGAAACAATGAGTCCCGGAGATGCCCACCCTTTGCGACCACCAGTCCGTATTGCGGTAACCGATAACCATCACACCTTGCCTACTTCCCTATGCCTCTAATTCCGACTTTCCCATGTAATCTTTGTCCTTATACCCCACTATAAGCAGCTGGCTTATGAGGTGGGGAGGGTAGAGCAGATTTTTGTGGGTACCCGCTGCTCTCCCATAATGCTGGCATTGTTAGAATAAATGCTCATGTACGATTCAGCCTTGTCTCTGCTTAATTGGCTCAAGTAGTGACAGGCAGCCAGGACCCATCATTGTCCAGTTTCAGTTTTATATCCACCTAAACTGAAGCTATATTGATAGATCCCTTTCCAAACTTGTATGCTTGGCTTACAAACATTCATTTAACTTATTTAACTTGTATGCTTCACTTCATAACATTTCTGACACCGTCTCCAGTTCATATTTTTATTAAGTTGCTTTACATTAGGTTGAATAAATGCAATTTAAT
The DNA here is from genome assembly GCF_054644295.1 of Miniopterus natalensis. NCBI lineage: Eukaryota > Metazoa > Chordata > Mammalia > Chiroptera > Miniopteridae > Miniopterus > Miniopterus natalensis. The sequence continues at coordinate 113,756,054 of NC_142082.1, read as the reverse complement.
AATTCACTCCCTTTGGATCAAGGTATAGTTAAGTAATTGTGAAGTCTATATTCTATATTACATAAATTATCTGATTTGAGAGAAATATGTGCTATAAAAAGTCTTTTCTACAAAATATATTTTATTTTAAGTGAACTTCAGACAGTATCATTCAATAGTAAGAGCTAATTCAAGGTTGATAGCAAAAATAAGAGGGAAGTTTGTAGACTACAACATTAAAAATACTTAGAAACTTACATGAACAACATACTTATTGGTATCACAGAAAATTTGTGTAAAACTTTTAAATGTCTGAAAATGGAATAACTCTTCAAGGATATATTTGTATAATGGTGATATTTCACAAAGTAGTACTTAGTTAACATTACATATGTAGCAACTGGGAACAAACAAAGAACAATAAACAACTGTACTGTGAATATTTTTAAAGTTTGCCAAAGCTACCACTAGCCAGTTTATACTATTTCTATTTTTCTTCAATTATTCTTTAATAAAATACTAAGGAACTAAGCTGGAGTTTTACTGATCAGCTATTGCTGTAATAATGCTTTATAATAATCCCCAAATCTTAAAAATCTTAGTGGTTTATAATCATATATAATAGATATACATATATATTTATATATATTTCACTCATTGAACTGTGGGTCAGTTGACCATTGTCTTAGTTTAGCTGGGCTCAGCTGCAGGCTGCGATGTGATAGCAAATATACTTCAGGTATACTTCACACGTCTAATTCATGGACTATGGGTTTCTTGGGGACATTCCCTTCTCATGGCAATGGCAGAAGTGCAAATATACAAGACAAATTATACAAGCACATTTAAAACTTATGTTCATGTTATGTCCACTAACATGCCACTGGCTGAAACAAGTTGCTTGTTTAGGCCGAATATCAATAAATCAAGGAAATACACCCTGCTTGCACTAGTGGGGGCACTCCAACAGTAGATGAGGTTATGAGTGTGTATTTCTATCACAGAGAAGGAGTGAAGAACTGAGGGAAACAGTCAATTTACCACTAAAAGAAATGGAATTTAAGTGTTATAAAGTTCAGCCTGGCGGGTGTAGCTTGGTTGGTTGAGTGTCGTCCCATGCACCTGGAGGTTTCTGGTTTCGATATTTCTCTCTCATCAATGTTTCTATCTCTCTCTCCCTCTCCCTTACTTTCTCTGAAATCAATAAAATATATATATATGTGTATATATATACACATATATATATATTTTAAGTGCTCTAAAGTTCAGAACTGTCAGGGAAATATGAAAGTCATAATTTTGTATTAGATGAGTCCAGCATACATGTTGTAATCTTTAGAATCACCAGGAAAAGAATAGTAAAAATATGTATGTGGCATTACAGATCCTGGAGGGGTATAAATATAAACTTTGTGGCAATTCTGAGTTTATAATCAGGAGATGGAAGCAGCTCTGGAAGCTAGATAATTTCAAGGCTAGAGTCATCTAAGTCAATTTCTATCTGATATATGTATTATGCCCCTCTACTTCAGGCCTCCAAGTTTGAGCATGATTTTCTGGATTTGTCTTCTTAACAAAAGATTCTTTTACCCTTTAAAGGAGCTAATCCTCTTTCAAAAGAACACTACATATAATTTTTTGTGATAAAAGGAGATTCGTGTGCATGAAGATTCAACCTTGAGCGTGGTATTTTGCCTCAGTATTTCAAGCAATTCCTTTTGTGCCATTCAGAAAAAGGTCACACAGCCAACAAGATAAGCTGTGTATAGCAGGCAGTGAATGCCTGTGGTCTGCTATGTTGATGTTGGCACTTCTCACAGCTTAAAGATTCACAGGACAAAGAAATAAAATAACTGCCTGTGTGTTTCATTATTCATTACAGATGCTCCATCTGTATTTAATATTCATTGGAGCCAGGTCAGCAAAGAGGTCAATCACCAGTCAGTGTTCATTGTGTTATTTAATACTGAAGATACTGATTAAGGACCAGGAGGAACAAAACAAAGTTTTGGCTATGTTCAATCAGAAGTCATAATGTAAACATGTTTTTATTTAAAGAATGGCTGAGGACACAGCCCTCTTTATATCACTGCAGTTGAAAAGTCAACAATAATTAAACATAATGAACTAATGAGATCATTAGCTGCTTCATATCTTTAATTGAGATATAGAGACAGCCTCATAGATAATAGGCTGACAGCTGGGGGAGCTGAGGCTGGGGTGAGGGATAGAGGAAAAAAAAAAAAAAGAAAGAAAAAAAACTCATTGACTGGGACAACAGTGTGGTGATTGCAGGAGTCCAGAGGAAGTGGAGGAGGGTATGGGGGATAAATGGTAATGAACAGGGGACTTGACTTGAGGTGGTGAACACACACTATGGTGTACTGATGATGTGTTGTGGAATTGTGTGTCTGAAGCCTGTATAATTTTGTCAAACAGTGTTGCCCCAATAAATTCAATAAGAAGGAAAAACAACAACAAAAACCAAATACAAGGAAAATAAATAAATAAAGTGTGATGATTTTTAAATTTAAATTACAAAAAAATAGATGCATTTTAAGATTAATTGCATCTTCTAAACAGGCTAAAATAACAAGATTATTTAGTATAGCAGTTTGCTAACTGTTAGCAATGGTATTTTAATGACCAGTAAAGCTCATTTAAGCCTGCCTGGTTCCTTCTAGCCAAAAATGCTCTTATCTCTCATTCTAGCTATTTAACCAAATCTAACACATTTCCAAGTCCCAGGGATGTTAGTAGATGTATTATTAGCTTGTGCCAAAGCTTTACAAACTTTCCAATTGTGGCTTTCCATGGAGAAACGTGATTCTACCTTTTAAAATAACCCAACCATTTACTTTCTCCTCTTTTGCTATAGATCATTATGAAATTATAAATTTAGGGTTTTTAATTTCATTTTGACTTTGGCTCCATGGAAAATCTTTCACTTGTATTTGGTAAGTTTTCCTTATTATTCCCCAATTTTTTTTTAACTGAATTTATTGGGGTGACACTGGCTAATAAAATTATATAGGTTTCAGATACACAATTAATTCTACATCATCTGTATATTGTATTGTGTGTTTACCACCTCAAATCAAGTCTCCTTCCATCACTATTTATCCCTTCTTTACCCTCTTCTACCTCCCCATGCCCCTTGCCTCTGGTAATCACCCTACAGTTGTCTGTGTCCCTGAGTCTTTCTTTTTTTTCTTTGCTTAATCCCTTCACCCTTCACACCCAGCTCCCAACTCCCTCCCCTCTGGCAACTGTCAGTCTGTTCTCTGTATCCACTAGTCTGTCTCCACTTTGTTCGGCCTCAGGCAATGGAAACAAAAGAAAAACATAAACAAATGGGACTACATCAAACTAGAAGTTTTTGCACAGCAAAGGAAACTACCAACAAAATGGAAAGACTACTCACTGAATGGGAGAGCACATTCACCAATACATCTGAAGAGGGCTTAATAGCCAAAATTTGTAGGGAACTTATAAAACTCAACACCAAAAATAACCCCACAAAAACAATCCAGTTAAGAAATAGGTAAAGGACCTGAATAAGACATTTCTCCAAAGAGGATTTACAGGTGGCCAATAGACATATGACAGAATGCTCAACGTCACTAATCATCAGAAGAATGCAAGTTAAAACCACGAGTTATTCCCCAATTTCAAGTGGTCTCTCCAATCCCTTTTCTTAACCTCAGCCTGCCCTCACTCTGAATTCAGCAGGTAATATCAGAGGAAGGAGAGTTCATTAGAAAACTCCCTCAATTTCCTCACTCTCCAGCCCTAGGCTTCTATGTATGGCACTTTCAGTCTCAGAGCAGGTAGAACCTTCTCCCTGTGCACTAGATCAAGAATTGGAAAGTCTTGAAATGTGTCTCTTTCATTTCTTTAATATCTTGAGGTACCTGGAATTTAAATTGGCAAAGTAGACCTCTTTTTCCTTTCTAAACCTTTTCTTGCTCTTAATATTACTTGTCTCCTGGATCATTTATCTAAGTCCGTGATGGAAATCTTCTCAAGTCTTCCAGATTCGTAGGTCTTAGTCTTTGTCTCCTGTTATTATCTTCCAAACAAACTCACTCATGTAACAATCAAACCCTATGAATTCTACCTCAGAAATGCTTTTCAATTTTGTCTTCACCTCATTTCCAATCACTGCTTTTTTCTAGATCCTTATCATTGCTCATTTCAACTTTTGGAACTGTCTCCTAACTGTTTTTTTCTCCCATTGGTGTCCTATTTTTTTTTTTAATCATTACTGGAGGATATGTTTTTATTGATTTTTTAGAGAGAGGAAGAGAGAGAGAGAGAGGAACATCAATGTGAGAGAGAAACATTGACCCATTGCCTACGCCCCAACCTGGATTGAACCCCACAACTTAGGTATGTGCCCTGACCAGGAATTGAACCTGCAACCTTTTGGTGTACGCGATGACACTCTAATCAACTGAGCCACCAGGCCAGGGCCCATCGGTGTCTTATTTTAGTCCAGCTCACTTTCTACATAACAGTGGAAGGAGGGAAAGAGAAAGAGAATTATAAATGACACCCAACCCTCCTCATTTTTGAGTCATTAAGCACAATAAATTCTCTGAGTACCTAATCTTGAAAGTAAAGTAGTACTTGGCAAAGCAATTGTTATGTCTAGAAAAGGTTAAACACGTCAGTGTAAAAGGAGAGGAGAATGCTCTGACTCATTAACATACTCCTTTCATCAGTTGTTTTAGCTCTTGAAGGTCTTCCTCTCAATAGTCTGACCTATGAATGCCTGAGCTTGGCCCAGGACTGGTGGGCTGATGCTGATCCTACAGCACCAAATGGAACTGTCTCATAGGAAAAATACAATCCCCTTCAGGTGTAGCTTGTGCGATGTTGTGAAAAATACATTCATCATTTCATTTCCAAAGCTTGGAAGTTGGCTTCCCCCTCCTCCCTTTTGTTTGCCTTAATTTTTCTAAAAGAAAACATATCTCCCATATATCTCATATATTTACAGGCTAATGATTTCTATGAACCAACATGTATTTATTGGAAGCTTATCATGGGCCCCCTGCTGTAGAAGATTCAAAAGCACTGCCATACAAGGTTTAGGCCCTGACCTCCTTTGTTGATGACACAATGTCTTGCTATGAAATTCTCCTCCCCCATCTTTCCTCCCATCTTTCTCCATCTTCTTTCCTCTTTGCCTGCCACCTCCCTGCCTTCTCTTCCTCCCTCATTTTTCTTCCTTTTTCCTTTCTTCTTTCTTCCTCCACCTTCTCTCCTAATTAGAAAACTTTGTATTTGTGTATTAGTATATATTTATCTTCAGAACATCTGAGTAATTTACTTTAACTTCTTTGATCTTCATCTAAACTTTTTTTCCCCCCCAGTTCCACAGACAGAAATAAATTGTCATCTAGGTGAAGTGATTTCCTTCCCACAGGTGCTGTAGACAAGGTAGAAGATCTGTCCCAATACAAGTCAACTGTCCCCCTATTTATGATTAAATAAGGTCTAAAACTGGGAGATAAAAGCAAAGCAAATACATACAAAGAGATGAATGTGTACATTCAGGGAATTTCTCACTTTACAACTTGACCTTTGGAAGTTAAAATGGTGGAAAAGAATTTTAGGTTTCTTCAGAGAGAGTGTCAGTAATGTTTCCCTTAGGGTGAGTCACCTTCATCAGAATCACTTCCTCTGAATCACGGTGCTGAATGTCGCCGTCTTCCCACACTGATGTAGTGGTCAATTAAAATGTATCACAACTTTTTTACTAGTAATGATACTGCTGATGCTAATTCCACTGCTACATTTGAAAAAATAGAAAAGATTCTGCTTTTCCTTCTTCTTAGATCCATGTCCCTTTCAACTCTCTGCATCCTGCTATTGTTTCTTGAGAGAAGAAGGAAGAACTGAAGCTCTCATGATCAGAATACCCCTGGGAGTTCGCTGCAGATGTGAGCTTCCACCCTTAGCTGTGTCACAGATGCAAATGCCATCAGTCACGGGCGGAAATCCTTCAACTTTGAGAAGAAAGCGTGAAAGTTATTTTGGAACATGAGACAGTGCCTGATTGAGTCAGACTTCGGAGAAGAGAGCAAAGAGGGGGCGTGAGGATTAATTCCTAGAAAAAGAGAGCAAAACAAAGACTGGAGTCCCCCAAAGAAGGGATGGAAAGCCTTTGAAAGCAGTTTATTTAATCAGTTTATTTATTTTTATTTATTTTTTTATTTATCTTTATTGTTTGAAAGTATTGCAGGTGTCCCATTTCCCCCCCCAATTGACCCCCTCCACGTCGCTCCCACCCCCACCTCAGGCCTTCACCCTGTTATTGACTGTGTCCATGGGTTATGCATATATGCATATAACTTCTTTGGTTAATCTCTTCCCACCCTCCACCCTCCTTCCCTCTTTCCTCTGAAATATGATCATCTGTTGCATGTGTCAATGTCTCTGGATCTATTTAGTTCATCAGATTCTCTTGTTCATTAGCTTCTTCTTAAAGAAGACCCTTCAAAATTTCTTATAGTGCTGGTCTGGTGCTGATGAACTCCTTTAGCGTTTTCTTATCTGTGAAGCTCTTTATCTGACCTTCAATTCTAAATGATAGCTTTGCTGGGTAGAGGAATCTTGGTTGTAGTTCCATGTTTTTCATCACTTTGACTATTTCTTGCCACTCCCTTCTGGCCTGCAAGGTTTCTGTTGTGAAATCAGCTGACAGTCGTATGGGTGCTCCCTAATAGGTAACCAATTGCTTTTCTCTTGCTGTTTTAAGATTCTCTCTTTGTCTTTAACCTTTGGCATTTTAATTATGATGTGTCTTGCTGTGGGCCTCTTTGGATTCCTCTTGTTTGGGACCCTCTGTGCTTCCTGGACTTGTAAGTCTATTTCTTTCTCCAAGTAGGGGAAATTTTCTATAATTATTTTTTCAAATAGGTTTTCAACTTCTTGCTCTCTTTCTTCTCCTTTGGCACCCCAATAATATGAATTTGGGCCTCTTGAAGTTGTCCCAGAGGCTCCTTATGCTATCTTCATATTTCTGGATTCTTTTTGCTCTTCTGGTTGGGTGTTTTTTGTTTTCTCATGTTCCAAATTGATGATTTGATTCTCAGCGTCCTCTACTCTACTGTTGATTCCCTGTAAATTATTCTTCATTTCAGTTTGTGTAGCCTTCATTTCAAATTGGTACTTCATTATGTCATAGATTTTCTCAGTTATTTTTGTAATACTCTTACTAATATGGTTGAGCATCCTTATGAACAAAATTCTGAACTCTGTATCTATTTAATTTAGTTCCTCTTGTAGAGATCCTTCTTGTACTATATGTCTTTATACACCTATACAGTTTAACTAAGTAGATGCTTATACTTAGTTACTGAGGGATTCTGCTTTTATACCTTGCCAAGAAATTTTATGAGGTTATCTGTGTGACTATGGAGAAAAGAAGAAGGAGAGTGTAGAGGCAGAGAAATTACTTTAGAAGCAACTATAATCTTCTGGTAAGAAAGAAATACACACCGTTTCAGTTGCTCTGTAGAATGTTCCACATTGAAATGTTTCTTCATGGTATTACTTAAGTTTTCTTTAACATCCCAATATTTTCAGAGAATTTAGATTTAAGCCTTGATGAGGCTTAGATTTTTCTTCTTCTTTTTTGTTTTTTAAGTGAGAACGTTTCAAAGCTCATTTTATGCTGATCGTATCACCTCACATCAGGAAGCACTTACTTTCTGGCTTTTAATGATGCAGAGATTGTTTACTCAGTTCAAATGGTGAAAGCTTGATTTCTTCATTTTAAACTTCCCCATCAACTTCTTATTTATTTTTTGGTGTGAACTATCTATCCATAACCCTTGCCTGAGTCATTTTACTTCTTAAAGGATTGCAAAAATGGTAATGTGTAATTACATCATTTCCCTGCTTGTGTTAGGTAGGGTTTTTCAATGGAGGAACACTTCCTTCATCTACCTGGGCTATTTGCTTTCCCTATCATACAGTTCATATAGAAAGGCAGGATAAAGCCTTAACACTTTCCTTTAATTATCAGTTTATGGAGAAATAAGTTGGTGCCCCAGTAACCACAATGGTAAATGTTTCTTTTTGCTATTGTTGAATATATTTCACACATAACCCTATATAAATTTAAGGTATACAACATGTTAATTTGATACATTTACCTATTGTAATATAATTGCTATTGTAGCAATATTTAGCACATTTATTATGTTGCATACTTTTCCTTTTGTTTGGGATAACTAAGTTTTAGTCTAAACAGGTTTGATGTTTATAATACAATATCATTGTCTATATTCATTATACTGTGCATTAGGTGACGTGCTTAATCCTTGCTACAAGTTTACACCCTTAAACAACCTCAATCTTCTCCCCCCAACCCCCATCCTATGGTAACCACCGTTTTGATTACACATATAAGTGATATCATGCAGTACTTGTCTTCCTCTGTCTGACTCATCACGCTTAGCATTCTGTGCTTGAGGTCCATACCTGTGGTCACAAATGGCAGAATGTCCTTCTTTCTCATGATTGAGTAATATTCCATTGTATATGTTACTTTTAATAACTGTTAATTATTGTTAATAACTTTTGTCTTTAAATGAAGGATTCACAACCTGATGCTTCCAATCTACCTGTGTTTTCCTTTTCCCCCATTTACTTTCCTCCTTATTAAAAAAACACCTGCCCGGCCGGGGATGGCTCAGCGGTTGAGCATCGGCCTAGGATCCAGGAGAACACAGTTCGATTCCTGGTAAGGGCACATGCCCAGGTTGCGGGCTCGATCCCCAGTCGAGGGCATGCAGGAGGCAGCCGATCAATGATTCTTTCATCACTGATGTCTCTATCTCTCTCTCCTTCTCCCTTCCTCTCTCTAATCAATAAAGATATATTTAAAAAATAAAAAACCTTTTACTTTGAAATGAATTGACATAATACATATGAACTATTAAAAATAACAGTAATGCGAAAATCCATGTGAATCCATGTGAATAATGTGATTACTAAGAAATAAAACTCTTAATATTGAATCTCCAGTTTGCTCCTTCCAACCATATTTTTCCCTCTCCCTCCCCAGAGGTAACTCACAGCCTTAATTTTGTTACTTTTTGTTTTTCTTTATAGCTTTATCAAATGTGCATATAATCACAAATCAATACATTATTTAAGTTGGCCTATTTCAAGCTTTATGCTAAAATGATAATGCATATATTCCTATATACTTTTATCTGGCTAAATTATGTGGATTTTAAAAGTTACCTATTTGATAACAACAACAACAAAATAAGGGTACTTGAATAGAAATTTCTACTAAAAAAGACACACAAATGGCCAATAAGCATATGAAAAGATGATCAACATCTTTTGTGATGGGCTTATTTCAATTAGCATAATATCCTCAAGGTTCATGTTATAGCATGTGGTAGAACATCCTTCCTTTTTAAGATCAAACAGTGTTCCATTGTTTGGAAAATAGAATCTCCAGGAGATATTTGTACACATAGCAGCATCACTAATCATTAGGGAAATGCAAACTATCAAAGCCACAAGAGATATCACCTCAAACTTGTCAGAATAGCTACTATAAAACACAAAGAAAGAAAGAAAGAGAGAGAGAGAGAGAGAGAGAGAGAGAGAGAGAGAGAGAGAGAGAAAGAAAGAAGGAAGGAAGAAAGAAAGAGAGAGAGAGAGAGAGAGAGAGAGAGAGAGAGAGAGAGAGAGAGAAAGAGAAAGAAAGAAAGAAGAAAGAAAGAAAGAAAGAAAGAAAGAAAGAAAGAAAGAAAGAAAAGAAAGAAAGAAAGGAAGGAAGGAAGGAAGGAAGGAAGGAAGGAAGGAAGGAAGGAAGGAAGGAAGGAAGGAAGGAAGGAAGGAAGAAAGAAAAAGAAAGAAAGAAAGAAAGAAAGAAAGAAAGAAAGAAAGAAAGAAAGAAAGAAAGAAAGAAAGAAAGAAAGAAAGAAAGAGAGAGAGAGAGAAAGAAAGAAAGAAGAAAGGAAGGAAGGAAGGAAGGAAGGAAGGAAGGAAGGAAGGAAGGAAGGAAGGAAGGAAGGAAGGAAGGAAGGAAGGAAGAAAGAAAGAAAAGAAAGAAAGAAAGAAAGAAAGAAAGAAAGAAAGAAAGAAAGAAAGAAAGAAAGAAAGAAAGAAAGAAAGAAAGAAAGAAAGAATAAAAAACAGAAAGTAGGAAGTGTAGGCGAGATTGTGGAGAAATTGGAACTTTTGTGCACTGTTGGTGGGAATGTAAAATGGTACAGTTGCTATGGAAAACAATACGGCAGCTTCTCAAAAAATTAAAAATAGAATTACCATATGATCCAGCAAGTCCAGTTCTAGGTCTATAGTCAGAAGAAAGGAAATCAGATTCTCAAGGAGATATTTGTACACATAGCAACATTGTTCACAATAGCCAAAAGGTGGCAGCAACCCAAGTGTCTATCAGTGGATGAATGGATAAACAAAAGGTGCTATAAACATACAATGGAATATTATTTGGCCTTAAAAAGGAAGGATGTTCTGACACATGCTGTAACATAAATGAACCTTCAGGATATTATGTTAAGTGAAATAAGCCAGTCAGAAAAAGGCAAATATGGTATGATTCCACTTATATGATGTACCTACAGTGTTAAAATTTATACAGCCAGAAATTATAACGGCGGTTGCCAGGGCCTGAGGGAGGAGGAAATGGAGAGTTGTTTTTTAATGGGTCTAGAGTGTCAGGTTTGCAAGAAGAAAAGATTCTGGAGATTGGTTGCACAACAATATGAATGTATTTAATGTGGCTGAACTATTACACTTTAAAATGGTTAAGATGGTAAAGTTTATGTTTTAAAAATTTTTTGTCATGTATGTGAATACATATGCAATATCTTCATTACATTTCTAGAAATGAAATTATTTATCCTTGGAAATATTTTGTTTTTTTTCCAAGATCTTGCTATTACTTGTCTTTTTACTCTCGTTATGGGGTCTCTTACTGAAATAAGTTCTTAATGTAGCCACATTTATTGATCTTTTTCTCTATTATTGGCATTTTAAAAATCTTGTTTAACAACTCTTTTCCTACCTTGAAGTCATGAAATAGTCTCATTATTAAATATTTTAAAGTTTTTCTATCCCATTTAATTTTTTGATCCATCTAAACTTGCTTTTGTGAAGCAGGATATCTACTTTTTTCCTCCTGTGGATAACTAGACATCTCTGCAGCATTTGCTGAATAGTACCTCCTTCTTCCTGGATTTGTATTTCCAGCTCTCTCATGGACTGCTTTCCAGATTTCTTGGGTCTGTTTGGGGGCTCTCATTTGTGGATCAAATTTCTCTCTCTGCACTGCTACCATCTTCTTAATTCATATAATTTTTTAATGTATAAAAATTGTGTTTTCTAATATTTGTTGCCAGCATATAAAATGTTAGTTGTATTTGAATATTGATTTTGTTTATGACAGTATGACTACACTCTTATTATTTGGTAATTTTTCTGTAGGTTCTATGGAGCCTTATATTTAGAGAACCAGACCATTTGTTTATAATGACATATTTTTTTCCCTTTATAAGCTTTATTATTTCCATATATTTCTAATGGTGCTATTATTGATTATTGTGTATTTGTACAGTATTCCAGTATAATATTGAACTCTACTCCTGAATAAGCGGTAACATCTTTGTCTTGTTCCTAATTTTTAAGCAGTGCCATAACATTTCATTATTGTGTGTGATGTTTGCTGCAGACTTTTAATATATACCTTTTATTAAATTAAAACAATTTTTTTATTTCTAGTTTGTTATTAGCATGAATATGTTAATTTATATCTAATGCTAATTTTCATTAGTTATAATAATTATATAATTTTTCTCCTTTAATCTGTTAAAGGAGATTACATTATGTTGAGCTATAGTAATAGATTCTCTAATGCTAAGCAACCTTGGTCATTTTTACATTATCTTTATATATGTTTCTGGGTTTGGGTCATTGTGTTTTTCTCAGCACATTTTGTTAATTATGTTGGTCTCAATGTCTCCCTTTTGCACTGTCCTTGTTCAGTTATGTTGTCAAAGTTCTGCTAGCCATTTAAAATTTGTTGTGCTATTTTTTCTATATTCTCTGGAAGAGTTTGTGTAAAATTGGAATTCAATTTTCTGTTTTCCTTAAAGGGAGTTTTAAACAATAAATTCATTTTCCTTCATTTTTATAGCAGCCTTTCCTACTTATTTGTGTCATGGTCTTTAAGTTTATTTTGATAGACATTAGTATATACTGCTTCTGGTTAGTATTTACCTTGTTCATGCTACATTTGTTTAAATTTCTTTCAAACTTAATGTTTCCTATTCATACATATTATCTTTTATCTGAACTGTTTTTGTTTTTTCTAAATTAATCTCATTGGAATTTATTTTAGTCTTTTTATTGAGTCTTTTATTGAAAAAAAATGCTTGCATGTTGTATGTGTTGGTTTTTTTTGTTGCTGATACAAGGGCGGGTTACCCTTTCCCACACCTTGAGTTTAAGCATGGCCATGTGACTTGCACTGGCCAGTGAAACATGAGGCTATGTAACTTGTGTCATTCAGATGTGCAAACCTTCACGCTGAGTCCCGCCACTGTGGCAAATGCAGAAGCCTCTCGCTCAGACAGAGGAGACAGTGAGGACTCTGTCAGCCTGAGATCCTGAGTGATGTCAGTGAGTAGAACCTGCCCGCTGACTCCTGATGATATGAAGTATGAGACAGAAATACGGCTGTGTTACTTTTAGCCACTGATGTCTTGCTGGTGTATTCCATAGCATGACTAGCCTATCCTGACTATTAAAACAACACATTAACATCTGTTATAATTCATGAGGGTACTTAGATTTCTATTATGACTTTATATAGTTTTCTGTATGTTTGAACTATTTCATATTTAAAATTAAGTTAAAAGTAATGTTAAAAGAATATTGCTTTTCATATTTACATATATTTGCTCTATTTTAAGGAATAGGAAATTGTAGGCTTGCAATGAACAACTTGTTCCTGGGTCAAAACAGCAAAGCAAATCCCCAGATACTTAATTCAAAATTCCCAGGATTATAGATCACTAAAAAACACTTTCATCTTTTTTAGTTGAATTAAACTTCCCTATGTGCTTTGATATAGAAGGTTACTCATTAGTGGTCTTGCCTGGTTTCTAGTCTCAGTATCCTTGCCCTGGACTGTATTGTGGGAGAGATGGTGTTATCCTGCTATAATATCTACAATGAAACACCCGGGAAATGTCTATGAATCACCGCTCTGAAACTACATTTCATGTAGTGGTTACCTATTCATTAGTTCATTCTCATCTCTGTATTCCAGTAATTCTCAAGAGAAAGACCCTACCATCAGGAAGCTTACAGATCAGTAAATTATGGACTGTGAGTCACATCTTCAGTGCATTCCAGAGTTTCACTCACTCTAAACCAGTTTTTTTGTTACTCTAAGCTTTGAGAATTTCCATGCCAAGTAGGTACTAGAAATATGGACTTACAGAAATTTTTCACAGACAATTTTTTATTCATCCCTAGAGTCCAACCAGAAATAGGCTTGTCAGAAATTCCTGTCCTTCTGTCCTAGTGGATAGATTTTCATGAATCACTTTTTTGTGATCCTTTTTTTGGAGGTCATGCTTTTCAGAGTACAGGCTTTAAAATAGAATACCTCCTACTCAACACCAAGAAAACAAACAATCCCATTAAAAAATGGGCAGAGGAACTGAATAGACACTTCTCCAAAGAGGACATTCAGATGGCCAATAGTCATGGAAAAAGGTGCTCAATGTCACTAAACATCAGAGAAATGCAAATTAAAACCATAATGGAATATCACCTCACACCTGTCATCAATAAATCAACAGATAACTAGTGTTGGTGAGGTATACACTGTTGGTAGAATGCAGGTTGGTGCAGCCACTATGGAAAATAGTTTGAAATGTGCTCAAAAAATTAAAAAGGGAACTTCCTATGACCCAGCGATTCCACTTCTGGGGTTTATCTGAAGAAACCCAAAACACTAAGTTGAAAGACTATATGCACCCATATGTTCATTGCAGTGTTTTTTTTATAAATATGTTTTTATTGATTTCAGAGAGAAGGGAGAGAGAGATAGAAACATCAATGACGAGAGAGTCATTGATCAGCTGTCCCCTGTATGCTCCCCACTGGGGATCGAGCCCACAACCCGGGCCTCCTGGTTCATAGGTTGATGTTCAACCTCAGTCATGCCTGCCAGGCTGCAGTCTTATTTATAGTAGCCAAGCTATGAAAAGCAACCCAAGTACCCATCAATTGATGAGTGGATAAAAAAAACGGTGGTACATAGAAGGTGGGGCAAAAGTAGGTTTACAGTTGTGAGTACTTGAAACAGAGTTTATTCTATTATTATTATTAATTATTTATTATTTTCCACATGAGCAATTGTAAACCTACTTTTGCCCCACCCTGTGTATATAATGAAATATTATTTGGCCGTAAAAAAGAATGAAACCTTACCATTTGGGACAGCATGGATGGACTTAGAGGGTATTATGCTAAGTGAAGTAAGTCAGAGAAAAACAAATACCATATTGATTTCATTTATATGAGGAATCTAAAGAAAAAATAAATGAACAAAGAAAACTGAAACAGACTCATAGACACAGAGAGCAGATTGGTGGTTGCCTGAGGGGAGGGGAGCTGGGGGAATGAGTGAAAGAGGTGAAGGGATTAATATGTACAAATTGGCAGTCACAAAATAGTTAGGGGGATGTAAAATACAGCATAGGGTAATATTGCAATAACTATGTATGGTGCCAGATGGGTACCGGAGATATCAGGGGGAACACTTTGTAGAGTGTGTGATTGTCTAGCTACTATGCTGTACACCTGAAACTAATTCAAAGTGGTATGGAAGGTAAACTGTAATTAAAAAATAAAAAAAAACCTGTTTTCTGTACTTTACATAGTATGCAAATACTAGCCCCTAGATGTTTTTTTCATGTATAACATGTTCCAAGATACTAATAACAAAAACATCAAAAGCCCAATAGAAAAATGGTCAAGGGCATAAATAGTTCAGAGAAAAAGAAATATAAAAGATCCTTAAATGTATGAAAAGGTACTCATCGCCATACATAATAAAATAACTGCAAATGTGAGATGTGAGATTCCATTTCATATCTATAAGATTGGGGAAAAACCAAACATTTGACATGTGCTTTGGGGTCAGTCCGTGGAGGAAGAGACATTCCTTAGAGTGCTGGTCAGACTGTCATATGATACAAGCTTTATGGAAGGCAATCTGACAATAACTCTCAAAATAAAACTAATTTACTCTATGATCCAAGGATTTTATTTCTAGAAATTAGTCCTGCAGATATACTTACAAATGTACCTGATGATAATTACAAGTGTATCTACTGCAGCAACCTGTGTCCATCAACAGACAATTGCTTTCCACACAAAGGAATACTGTGCAGTGTTTTAAAAGACCAAGGAACTCTCCATATTCTGATGTAGAAATATCTCCAAGATACACTGGTACTTGAAAAACAAAAATCAGATCTCATAAGATTATATACAGAAGACAGGTTACCTTTTGTATATAAAGGAAGAACAATGTACGTTGACATGCGCATATTATTGCTTAGAAAACACGGGAAGGATTATAATAAACACATATAATGTGTTATTTATAGGAAGAAGGGGAACTAATGAATGAGAACAGGGTGAAAGTAAAATGTATTACATACTTATTTTTTTGAACCATATGCATGTATTATCCATTGAAAAAAATTAAAAAATAAAAATAAAACAACAAATCACTAGCACCTAGTTGTTAAATCCTCTATAGGGTCAAAGATTTCTTTGGGCCACTCAGGTGCTTATCATTCTAGCTTTAAATGCTCTCTTGACTTCTGACACCTGGGATTTTGTCTTTTCTCTTGAGTTTAGCTATTTGTCATACCTTGTTTTAGTATGCTTTACTTCACAGGTGTTGCATTTTTTACAAATTGAAGGCAACCGCATTACCACGCATTTGCAACAGAAGGGCTGCTCCAGCTGGCTGGTGTCCCTGTTCCTGGAGGCCCAGTATACTCACAGGGGTGAGCAGCCAAAGGGATTTCTCAAAAGGCAAAGAGCAGACGGATTTTCACACTGCAAACTCACACAGGGTGTAGCTATGCGGTGTGTAAGTCACTCGTAATTGACTCTTTGTAGTCATCCCTTCTTGAAGAGGTAAGTGAAAACAAAAGTCAGAATTTGGCTTGTATATATCATGAAATTTCTGATGTATCATGTTATAGCTGTTTCCCCTTGTTAGTAGAGTTCTACTCTGTGTGTTTCGTTTAAATAAACATGACATCAGAGAGAATTTGTTCTGTGTACCAAGTTTAATTGTTAATTCCTGACTATTTTTAATAGTTTAATTCCTGACTATTATCATTCTAAATTATAAAAAGTAGTTGAACGAAGGGTAATTAAGTCTTTCACTCTTCAGATTGGGTTAAGCCCAGGAAAAGATATGCCTTCATTTCTGATATAACTATATTTTGAGACTTGTTTGTGAGGAGAATGGAGACAGGCACCATCAGAAATTGAGATTGCCACTGGATCAACTCTACTAATTCATCTGCTACACCGATCCCTAGATAATCCCTTAGGATTCATATCATGAAATAAAAAATTTTAAATGAACTAAAAAAACCAAACTGCCGTGGGTTAAATTGTGTCCAACAAAAAAGATATGTTGAAGTCTGTGGTGGGAGGGAGGCTGCAAGGGGTGTTTCGGAGGCGAGATCCCTCAGCGTAAAGAAGGCCCGTGGAGCTGACATGAAGAGAACCATTTCCTTCTTTATCGTGTAAGGTGCTAGTTACATAGACTGTAACAAGCAGTGTGCTAATGCTGCATTCTGCTGGATCATTACATAAGGTCACCATCAGGAGTGTCGGGGTCATGGAAGGGACACCCAGAGCTACAAGTTCCTCCCTGACACACACCTGACAAAGCCCAACCCCTGGTACCTGTGGATGTGACCTTATTTGGAGGTTGGGTTTTGATAGATGTAATCAAGTTAAGATGAGGTATTCCTGGATTAAGGTGGGCCCTAATCCTATCAGTGTTATTAGAAGAGAAGAGACACAGTGACTGATACAGAGAAGATCACTAAGGACTGAGGCAGAGATTAGAATGATGCAGCTGCCAGCCAGGTAATGCCAAAGATTCTCCACAATTACCAGCAGGTAGGGAGAGGCAAGGAAAGATCCTCCTCTAAAGGCTCGAGAGAGAGCATGGTCTTTCCAGCATCTTAATTTAAAATTTCTAATGTCTGAAAATCTGAGAGAATAAATTTCTGTTGTTTTAAGCCACCCAGTTTGTAGTAATGTGTAGTAATGTGCCCTAGGAAACTGAAGACACAAGTCAAGATCTGGAAACAGCCCAAGTGCCCATCAGTGGATTAGTGGATAAAAAAGCTGTGGGACATTCACACCATGAATACTATGCAGCTGTAAAAAAGAGGCAAGGAAGGAGAGAGCATGGAAGAACCTGGAGAGCATTATGCCTAACAGTCAAAGACAAGCATCACATGATCTCATTTATATGTGGAATCTAATAAACAAACTGACAAACAAAATAGATCCAGAGCCATGGAAGCATGGAACAGACTGACAGATCGCAGAGGGAAGAGGGGAGGGGAGACAGGGAGAGATCAAGCAAAGAACTTCTATGCATAAATGCATAACCCATGCACACAGACAATAGTGCGGTGAAGGCTTGTGGGGGACGGGAGAGGGGTGGAGGAGATCAATGGGGGATAAAGGGGGTATGTGTAATACTTTCAACAATAAAGATAAATTTTTAAAAAATTAAATAAAAGAAAAAAGAAAGGAAAAAAAGACCAAAAGATGTCATTTACATGGCCTTCATTTTTAACCCTGGGGGTTGCTTAAACCTTGGGAGGATCCTGCATGGAATCAAGATTGGGAGAGCTGTGGGAGGGGAAATGGGTGTGAGTACCTCCTGCTTGGACCACTGCATCCATTAAACAGATCTTTTTTCCCTTTTTAGGGTCTTGATGTTAGAAGTGCTTACTTTATCAAACTCTTTGGTCAGTAGGGTAGAGAATAAATACTAAACTTCTTACTATAAAAGTAATGCATGATTTTTTATGCAGGCATTTATACTGAAAAGCACCCTTCCTCCTGCTTTCTCTATCATACTCCCCAGAGAGAGGCACTGTAAACCACAGCTTTCATGTCCTAGATGTGTTTTATGCACATACAAGCATTTTCAAAGACATGTATGTCTAAACACAAATGTGGTTGTAATATACACGATAAACTATGCCTTGTTTCCTTTAATATAATTTGGGTATCCTTTTATGGTGACTCACAGAATCTGTCTCCTGTTAAAAAAATTGTGTAGTATTTTATTTGCCAGAATGCTTAACTAATATACCAAATCTCTACTTATGGGATTTTAAACTGTTTCCAAAATACTTCAACAAAAGTGATTGTGTATGTATATTTAATGGCTTGTACATATATCTAAGGACAAATTCGTAGAACTAGAAAGTACAATTAAATTTTGACAGCTATTATGAAATAACTCCTCGGGGGAAATGTCTATACATTTCTCTGTCACCTATTTCCTGCAGCTAATTCAGAGTGCAAGAAACTATTAAACAGTAAAATCACAAGACTGATTTGGAAAACTTATTATCAAGCATATGCTCAATTTTTAATCAAATTAAGGAAGTAATCACAGTGTTTTAGAGATGAAGAAGGGAGAGTCTTTTCTCTAGATCTTGACCTTTGCTCTCCTTCCATCGATAGTCAGAAATGTCCCTCAGCAACCTTCCAGGGAAGCATTAAGAAGTTATTTTGTGGCAGACATTTTCCAGAAATTGACTCAGAAGAAAGTGAACCTAGTGAATGAAATCTTTTATCTGCAACGATCTCTGTTGTAGCAAAGACATTAAGACACAGCAAAAGCAAGAGAAGCATTATTGCTGAAGGCTGTTTTTATGCCTTAATTTGAGCACTTATGTTTAACTTTGAGACAGAAATACGTGTGATTTATGTATCACCTCTAGTAAAAGAAACTGACTAGTACAGGATGAATTGTCTCTGTGACTGGGGGAAGTGAAAGAGAAGCAGTGGATAAGAGTTACCAATTATTGTTGGGAGGAGTTATCAATAACACCAGAATCACACAGTTCTATAGCTCTAAGTTATTAATATTTTGATAGGTGTTCATGCCAAGTTTTAGGTATCTATTAAATGATATTGTCTATATGTAATTATACGATCACCCTACCTACAATAGACCTCAGGATATATGTGTATCTTTTATTCTTCTAAAATTAATTCTATAATGTGGGTTGCCCTTTTAACTCATTAAACTGCATTTTTGTTAAACTTATAGGCAAAGATATTCTTTCAGCGATTGTTTTGGGGGAAAGACTCAGATAAGAAGATCCATGGAGATGTGCTATTCTCTTGAGTCTCAGCATGCAAGCTGCTGTAAAAAACCTGACTTTATAAAACAGTGCCTGGACAAGATGTATATAGGCAAGACCATGAAGGTCCCTGACCTGTTTGCCCATCCTCTAAGACTGTGAAAGGACAAGCACATTACTGCAAAATATGCTTGCCTGTATGCATGTGCGCATGATGGTCATGGTGACGGTGGGGGTAAGAGGCAGGTGACACAGTGTCCCTTGTCCATTTATACTGCCTTGTGTTTACTTCTCTGGAGCTGGACCCATCCTTGTTCTCCCATGTCTCATTTTCAAGCAGAATTCCTGCCACGATTCAGTTCTGCAGCTCACTTTATCTCCCATAAGCTCTCTCTACCTGGCTCATAAATAGCTTGAATCTAATAGAGTTTCTATGGAGTCTGTTTCTCACTGTTACCTCTGCTCCACCATTAGGGCTATAGCTTTAATCCATGTTTTGTCCACATGGTCATACTAATTTTACTCCTGCGTACATGACCCAGTCCCTTCCTAGCAGGCTTTAAGGCCAGCAGAGCACACTGGACTAGAACTCCGCTGGGAGCCACAGTCGACTCTTTTTGGCCATTTACATGTTGTATGACATTGAACAGCTCACTTGACTTCACTAAGGCTCATTTTGTCTCATCTGTATTAATGTTAGACATCCTCTCGAATGTTTAAGTAGAAAAACATTAATAAGGCACTTAACACAGTGCTGGTCAGAGAAGGTGTCCAAAATGCATGTTATTTTTCCAATCTTTTTTCAAAACTAAACAATTATTCATTCAAATAGAAAACTACAAAAGCAAGCTGATCAGATGCTATCAAACTTCTGTTCTTCTTTGTTACTTCTGCAAGATAACTCTTGTCCTTAACATATAATAAGGACACAAGAACGACACCAAAGAAACTTGGAAACTTCAAGAGCAAAAAATTATAGATGTCTATGAAAAAAAAGGAATAAATGTCTAGCTAACTAGAAATGGAACTGATTCTAAATATCTTTTAACAAGGAAGAAAAAATGAATGAATGAATGAATGAATGAATGAAGCCAAAATATCCCCACCTGGACTTTTCATTTAAATGGCATTTGGCTGTTCCCAGTGCCTTTTCTCTTACTTCTTACTGAAATATCTATGAAAATTTTATATCGACAACACTGAACACTAAAGTCCATAGACGATATAAGTCAGACTTTGGAAGAAGTCTTGGTTTAATATATAAGAGTTGATATGATTAGGGAAAGAAAAAGGTGACTAAAGTTCACCTCACTGGTCACCCAGATTTCACTGTATAAATAGAGATGCTACTTTGCACCTGTCCCACCGTATGTTCAATGATTGGATACTTTACACCAGTAGCAAGCAGAATACTAAGCTACTGTCGTCCTATTATGCATTTGTGATGTTTTGGGACAACCAGAGTGATGTTGTTACACTACTATTTTTTTTCCCTTCCTCACTCTCTTTGTTTATTTAGTCAAAGAATGAAAATCCCAGAAAGTCAGCCAGACGATGGAGGTCTAGGAATAAAACATTATTACCTAAGAGGTATAGTTTCCACAAATAAAATTCTATACGATTGGAGGCTATCAGAAATTCCTAAAGAGAATATATCCTTGGAATTGCAGTAATTTATATAGCTTATCATTCAGAAGAGAACAGGAAATTTCCTATAGGATCTGTAACAGCCACGTGGTACACAGCTGAAGGAGGCGTATCATTACACGAAACCGAGACAATGGATTCAGGAGCTATTTATATCTGCCTTGTCTCCAGCTGTAGCTTTGAAAGAGATTTAACCATTACCCAAGAATGTATGAGTTGGACCAAGGGCAATCCACACGATTTGTCTGTTGACAAATGTAAAATCTGAAACGCTTTGGCCACATTCAATGACAGCTAAAGTAAAAGAAGCAAGAGAGAGAGCAATGGAAAAATACTACATACCGAGGGAAAAGGAGCAGTCATTGAAAACGCATAGGAAGAGAATATTTCTGAAATTAACCTAAAATAGAAGCCATTCTAAGGTTTAGGAAATGAGTAGACACTCTCAATAGAATGTGAGAAGTCTTGGGCTCTTTGAAACAGGAGCAGAAACTCACAAGGAGAAAACATGATTCGTGAAAAGGATACCACAAGGATGTAAAAAGGGAGATGGCGCAAGTAAGGATATCATGGAACTAAATAAAAGATAACATGGTTAGCCCGCCGGTGTGGCTAAGGCTGAGTGTCGCCCTAGGATCCAGGAGATTGGGGTTCGATTCCCGGTCAGGGCACATGCCCGGGTTGCAGGCTCGATTCCCAGTCGGGGGTGTGCAGGAGGCAGCCGATCAATGGCTCTCTCATCATTGATGTTTCTCTCTCTCTTCCTCTCTCTGAAACCAATAAAGACATATTTAAAAAAAAAAAGAAACACATGTTAATGTCAGACCAAATGAGACTGCAGCCCCTGGGGGCAGAGCCTCACCCCTTGGTTCTCAGGTGGAATAGATGGGGTAGGGAGCTTGCAGTTGAACACAACGAATGAGACAAACATGTTTATTGTATTTTAACAAAGGTACATAAGAGCATCGTTGAGAAAGAACTACAGCTGAGAGAATGGAAGAGGGCTCTGGTTGTCAAGAAATTGACTTAAAAAATTAAAAAAGTTTAAAAATGTTAACGTTGTGTGAGAGCAAAGATTGCAGAAAAGTGATCAAGGAGCGGAAGAGTAGAGGGTAATTCAAAGGCTATTGAGAGGAATATACTGAATATAAATATTTGAAAGCAGAACTATTACAATTGGGTTCTAATCAGTTTTTCAGCTCATTTCAAAGATATGGTTTAGAACATTTTGGGATAGAAGAGATAGATGGAAATATCCATGCAAATAGTAGCATTGCACCGAGGAGTATGTTCTTAGCATCTGGATATTTACAGACATAATTGACTAGAGAAGAGGGATTTGAGGGAATTGGAAGTTTCCAGGACAGTTGTAATTTTACATATTTTGTTGCCCTGATAAATGATATAACTAACCAATGCATTATCAGATTTTGTCAGAAAAAATAAGATCATGATAGCTACAGATTACTGTAATAATTGAGAGAAAATGTACAAGAGGACATGTGAGGAAACAGAAATGAAGATCGCTGAAGGTCTTCTCAGATAGGTGTGTATTTTCTAACACATAGCACGAGTATATCTGCCTTTTACCATTTAAAAATGTTTTGGAAAATGTTAAGTGTTGTAAAGACATAAGAAAACACATGCAGGTGGTTCAGTTAGATAAATTGTTTGGCTACCTTTAATAAAATTGTCTGGCTCTATTAATTTACTGAATGTTATCCCAACAGGGAATTTTCAGTAAAAATATTTATAGTTTACATTATTGTCTACACTAAATGCAATAACTCTGTACATGTGATGAAAAAAGAAGTAGTTAGATAGATTTGGTTCAGTTTTCTTTTTTTCAGCAAGATAAGAATTTAACTGGTAAAATCTCTGACAGCATTTGGTGAGGGCCTATTTTTCATTGCGAAAGAGGCTCATTGCCACATAATATGCTATAAAGCTTATAAAAAACAGCCAGCTGGTCATAAAACTACTTAATAAAGAACATAAGACCAAGTGGGTTTTCATTAGATATTGGTGTAAATATTTTCTTGACATGGATCACTGAGTAGTCATTAATACTTTGGATTAGGAAGCCTCGAAATACTTTGATTTTATCTGTGGGCCCTCTTCTCAGGAAAAATGCACATGTCCATGAAACCTTCTTGTGTTTTTAAGCCTATCCCTGGAATTTGGAAGGATTTTTAAAAATTATTTTATTTTCTTTTTATTGTTGACACTATCACAGATGTTCCCCATTCCCCACCCCACTCCCACCACCACTTAGCCCGTCTCCAGACAAACCCCACCCTCCCCTCCCTCTAGCCGTCACCAAACTGTAGCTCGTCCATGGGCTATGCATTTATGTTCTTTGGCGATTCTCTTCAGCTTCTTTCATCCTGTCTACCCCACCCACCTCCCCTTTGTCTTTACTTTTCTTTACATGGTGTTCTCCCTGTGTCTTCAAGTTGTCTTCCCTCTGTGTGTGTTTGTCTTATCTGTATCTCTAAACACAGACAATAGTGTGGTGAAGGCCTGGTAAGGGTGCCTCTGGGGTGGAGGGAGGCAATGGGGAACAAAAGGGAGACATCTGTAATCCTTTCAACAATAAAGATAAATTTGAATAAAAGAAAGGCACCAATCATTGGATTACAGCCCACCCTAATGGCCTCATTTTAATTCGATTACTTCTGTAAAGATCCTTTCTCCAAGGTTAGGACTTCAAAATATCTCTTTTTTTTTTTTTGAGGAGACATAATTTAACCTATAACATGGGTCTTCTTTTTTAAAAATCCAATTGGACAATTAATACTTTTTAGTTGACATGATTTGACCATTTACAGTGGAATTATTGATGTGGTTTAGTTTAAATCTATAATTTTACTATTTGTTTTCTCTTTGTTCCATATATTATTTTTTCCCCTTTTCAGTTTTCTTCTTTCTTTTGGATTAATTTAGTATTAGTTGATTCCACTTAATATTCTTTGTTGCCTTATCTGGAACCCTTTGATTTGTTATTATAATGACTGATGTATGGTTTAGAGTGCATGTCTTGAACATAGTATAGTCTTCTTTAAAGTAGTATAAGAATCTTATAGTGCACTGATTTTCGACCTTTTTCATCTCATGGCATTCATGAACTAATTACTAAAATTCTGTGGCACACTAAAAATATATCTTTTGCCAAACTAACAACAACAAAAAAATAGGTGTAATTTTGATGCATTCACACCAGATGGCTATTCTGTTGGCTGTTGTCACTTTTTTATTTGACAATCTAAGGGAAAAGGCATCAGTGCCTCTGATTAAATAGTAAGGTGTTGCATGTTTTGAAAATTCTTGCAGCACACCATTTGAAAATCACTGTTAATAGTATATTTCCATTGATCTCTTCTGGACCTTTGTGCTACTGTTGTCATATGTTTTAATCTACAGTTGTTAGAAACCCCACACTATATTGCTATTATTTTTGTTTTAAACAGTTTTTTTAAAAAAATTTACATAAGAAAATTAGTTTATATTTTCCCATGTATTTACCACTTCTAGTATTCTTTACTCAGTTTTGTGGGTCCAGATTTTATTTACAAGGTAAGAAAATAATTACATAAATACGATATTTCTAATCCTCTATGAATAACTAAGAAAAGTGAAATATAACATCTTTCTTTAAGCTGATGTAAAATTTTTTATATTTTAATATCAACATTTATTGAGTTACAAATATTTTTGGAATTGATATATACTGACAGTACGTTTAATTTAAAAATGATAGTTATAATATTTAATAAATACCAAAGGAACATATGAAAACTTGAGAATGTAATTATTGAAGAATTTCTTAGATTAATTTTTAATACATTAGGCCAGTGTTTTGCAATCATTTTCCACATTATGGCAGACAGGGACTATAATCATATCAGTGAGCCATGCTGAAATAAACTAATGAGGCTGCTTGATGAGTCCCAGAGCTCTGACTGTCCTTGGCTCTTTGAAATCCCCCAATAGGAACAAGTATCATTATTAGTATAATTCTGACTTAGTGAGAGACTCCACCTTAAGCCACAATATTTCATGTGGTTATTTCAATGGCCACCAGTGCTATCAAGCTCCAAATAACATGTCCTTATCATTTCTTGTCATGTTGGATGGTAATAAAGAGCAGCAAAATCACACATGTACCACAATTTGGCATGCTTGAGGCTCCAACTTTAAGTATCATAAAGAAATTGTAGCCAAATACTAATAATTATCAAGGGCAGAAAACATATATATTGTCAAAGGGTCAATACCTGCAGTTTTGGGGACTCATGCATATTTTTATGCCCATGATTACTTCTGACAAAAATTGATTTATAACGGAATGGAAAAGATAATAATTCTAAACCTAGAGAGTAATATTGTCTTTTTTTTTTTTTTTTCATTCATTGAAAGCAGAAAGTTTCTATTTCTAAAATAACCAGAAGGAGAAATAAACAGTATGGCATCAGTGAATAACAGCATCTGGAAAGGAGACTGGAAATATTTAACAGATAGTTAGCTAGTTTTATGTTCAGGTTTACCAAATTTTACTGAGGCTTTAAAGCTATTAGTAATACTAAGCAATGTTTCCAGTTGCTGTATTAAAATTGTAGTTCAGTTACCTTCTGAGCATTTTATAAGGCTTGTTCTAAAGAGGCAATAGCCATTGTTGGCAAAGACTCTTGCTCCTTGCAAAGAAGTGCTTTGATCAACAATAATGTCAACAAGGATATTAGTCTTCCCTTTCTAAATTCAATACTACCACAGTCTCCCAAAAG
Source organism: Miniopterus natalensis (assembly GCF_054644295.1). Classification (NCBI taxonomy): domain Eukaryota; kingdom Metazoa; phylum Chordata; class Mammalia; order Chiroptera; family Miniopteridae; genus Miniopterus; species Miniopterus natalensis. Next base: position 113,730,190 of record NC_142082.1, on the reverse strand, counting down.
TAATAAAAATAAAGTATGAGGGTTGGGTTTGTACAGTGAAGCTGCTGTGTTTGAATACTGAGAGTAACCAGGGTGCTGTTGAAAGAAAACTTAATAAATGACTGGCCTCTATCCCAAGCGTAAAATCCTTCTTAAATGAAATAGAGAAATGTTTGAACTTGAGTCACATTCTTTTTTTGAAGATTAATCTTTCCTGCATCAGTTTTGACTTCAGGGCATCGATTAATTTTAGTGCCGGCCATCTGTCAGTTTTCAATGAAATAAAATAGTTATTATTCATTTCTTAAAATAATATTTTATTTTTTTAATTTTTGCACTGAATATCAGAATTTAAATTTTATGTCATTAAATCCTAAGAAGTGAGATTATTCTTTGAGAAAATATATATTTTAATGCTATATGTTATAATTTAGAAGTGACTTCAAGTCAAAGAATTAGAGTCCATGCTCAATGCTACCCAGTATAGGAATCTCTAACCTCTACCTTTTCACAGCTATTCTAATTAATTGCCTTAAAGGTATATTTTATGAACTGAGTGAAATGAACTATGTGAGTAAAGTTTAGTATCGTAACATTGAGTGAAAAAAGCAAATCCCAGAATATTACTTAAACTATGACACTATTTTTATGAATCTCAAAAACAAGCAAAACCAAATATTTAGGGATACTTCTGAAACACAATAAAATAATGATGATGATGAAAGCTTTAAGAAATAATAAAAAGTCAGGATAATGGTTGTCATTCGGGATGGAGCTAAAGGGGAAGAGGTCAGGGAGAAACACCAGCTGGATGTGACAGTAATGGTATTAAATCTTAAACTGGGTCGCAGAGCCAAGAGTGTTAATTTTATTATTATGATTCATAACACGAGTATGTGTTTTATGTGTATATGTGTGTATGTGTGACATTGTTGAATTGTTTTATTTTTTATTGAGGAAAATTTTAATTATATACAAAGATAGAGAGACTAGTGCGATGTACCTCATGTTCCTTTCACCCCGCATCAGTGAATATTAATTAGTTTCATTTAATCTAATGCCCCCTCCCACATTATTCCTTTGAGAATTCTGAGGCAAATCTTAGATACTGTATGATTTCATCTGTTTAATTTTGGTTGTATGTCTAAACAATTGGTTATTTAAAAAAACACACCACAGTTCCAGTATAATCCTTAAAAAATTAAGCATAATTCCTCAAAATTACCCAATATACAGTGTTTAAGTTAAATTTCCTTTGTTATTTCATTTTTAAAAATTTATTTTAATTTATTTTGTTGAGGTATAATTGACATAACATTAACCTAGTTTCAGGAGTATGACATAATGATCCAATATTTGTGTACACTGTGAAGTATCTCCACAAGAAGTCCAGTTCGCACCCATCACCATGCGCACTTACAAATGTAGTTTTTTCTTGTGATGAGAACTTTTAAGATCTCATCCCTAGTAACTTTCAAATAGGTAACGCAGTATTAACAACAGTCACCATGCTGTCCATTATATCCCCAGGGCTTATTTTATAACTAGGGGTTTTTACCTTTTGACTTCTTACGCCCATTTTGCCCACCCTCTTTTTTATTCTTCAGAATGCTCCTTGTAGCCTTGCATAAATTCTCAAATACAACCAAGACCTCTGCCAGGCACAAACGTCAGGGCACATGAGAAATTTACTTTACCACAAGTCAGAAGAAAAAAGATAACAAGCGAGGGACATTTAATAACAACCCTACAAACGTCCCACCATTTATACCATTTCTTATCATTCCAATGCCCGCTCAACACGTGCCAGACCAGTAGGACATCTTGCATTTTAAATGAAAATTATTCCTTTATATCTTCCTCAACCTGATCGAGGGCTCACTATTATTTTAGCTGAACTCTGCCTCTGGCCATGTCCTGAGCTCCTTCGGCTTGTGTGGCAACTGGAGTCTCCACTGTGCCTTGTATCCTGAGCTCCTCCAGCAGCGGTCGGTGGGCCCAGACTTCACGGGGACGCTGATGGCAGTGTCATCGGTCTCCCATCCCCTTACATTGGAATTTGGCTTCACAGCTGCTGCTGCTGTACACAGCGGTCCTGTGGAGCAGCCGGGATGTGTAGCTCTATGGCAGAGTTAAGGACGTGGAGGTTTGGCGCGTCACACTACAAGGACATGTCATTGACAGTCTTAGAATTCGTACCTCCTTCTCCCAGCCTGCTGTGCTTTCCATACACTTCAGGCCCCTGCCGAGAGCGAGGTGCGTCAATCCATAATGCACTCGCTTATTAACCAGGCATCCAAGAGTCCCTTCAACTCAGGCAGCCCAAGCTAACGTCCCCCACTGCAACCACCTCTCAGCCTGGGCAAGGCTCTGTCCCAAACTGCCCTCCAAACGTGTTCGGTGTTTTTGCCTCAGTTGAATGGTTGACACCTTTTGTTATACAAAGGAATCCCACAAAGTCCTAGGTCTTTGCATTCCTGTCTACAAATTGGAGAGAGAGAAACCACCTGTACCCTTCGCCCTCCTTCGTCGGCAGAATTCCAGAGATCGTGAACTGAGGAGCCCCTTCCAACAGGCCTGACCGTCTCCAGCCCTCCTGCCCCACCCAGGGCTGCTGGTGTCTTCCAAGCCCTTTACCCTTGGGGGCTCCTGGCTATCGGACCCACTGTGAAGAAGCATTTGTTCTTGGAAATCCACTCCTAGCCCCACAAGCCTCCCAACAACATGTGTTTATGGCCCCGGCTCTGCATCTGGGAGTCATAAGGCATGAACGAACGTGTGCCCATATTTTGGAGCCACTTTTTGTCAGAAATGCACTAAACACTTTGTAAATTAAGTCTTTGGCTGTCAAGCTACCTCTGAGATTGGATTAGTTGCTGCTAGCTGCTAGGCATTCCCTGCACAAGACCCAGGGGACGGATGCCCTGGACGGTGCCAATGTTTCTGTTTTTCTTGTTTTAACGGAAAATGTGTGTGGAGGAATACGTCGCCCTGTCCCACACTGCACAGCCACAGATGTGCACGATGGACTTTCCTTCTGGCTCTTTAGTGCTCCTTCTTGGACCCGGCTCTGCGCACAGTGCTTCTGGCGGAGAGCCCGAGGGCCCAGGGCGCTGCGCGCTTCTCTTGGGCTCCTGCGTGCCGGGCGCTGTTATCAAGGTTTTACGTGTTTAGAGGAATCCAGTCCTTACCGTCAGGGGCGCCACTATTACCCTCACTTGGTGGCGAGGAAGCTGCAGTACTGAGTAACTTGTCCGAGGTCACATAACTCGTTCAGTGCAGACCTGGGGTGCCTGAGGCCTGCCATTCCCTCACCCACCCCTGCACCAGAGACCGCTGCTTTGCTGGCTCCACGGGCAGGAGATGCTGGCTATGGGTCTTAGCCTCAGTCTCAGACGGCTGCCTGTTTATTGACTGATGCAATGAATACTGACTTAGGATCCACTGCCCAAGAGGGTCTTGAGAAATCTTTTAATCGTAGTTTATTTTAATATATTGTAGTATATTCCAATATATTAAGTAATTATTTATTCCAATGTATAAGGTAATTTAAAGAAGAGCTTCCCTGGTTGACTAGAAGGTGGGGGCACAGAATCCTCAATTAGCCTCCCTCTTGAGGTGTCCCCTGAGGTCCTCTTCAAATGGGGCCGCGTCGAGGCATGTGGGCATCTTAAATCAATATTTTCCATGTATGTTTAGAAGAGGTGCTGATGTTGAATGGAAAGACGGCCATGAAAGGATGGATTGCCTTCCATTTTCTGGAACCACTTAGCTCCAGTCACAGATTTGCATGAATCTCAATGCATGACAGTTAAAGGACAGTAAGGGTTAAAACAAAGTGTATGGCGCAGGATCATGGAAAATTTCTGTGTGTCACTCGAACCACATGTGAAGTGGGAGTAGTTGGAAGGGCAACCACTAAAAAAAAAGTATAACTGATATGCTCACAGATAGTGCCCCTTATAATAACAAGATAATCCTAATTCTTTCCTTCTGTCCCTTGTATCATCGCTCTCATTCATTCACTTATACATAAGCATATAGATACATATATACATACATGCATAATTGAATACATTGTTGCCATTATTATTTTGAACAAACCATTATTTGTTAAATCAGTTAAAAATAAGAAACATAAAGGGTTTTATTTTATTTTATTTTACCTTCACCTATTCCCTCTCTGATGCTCTTCCTTTTCTATTTTTATTTTCTTTTAATTCTCACCTGAGGATATTTTTTTCCATTGCTTTTCAGAGAGAGTGGAAGGGAGAGAGAGAGAGAGAGAAAGAGAGAGAGAACATTGATGTGAGAGAGACACATTGATTAGGTTGCTTCCCTCACTCCCCGACCCAGTGTGGGATCGAGCCTGCAACCGAGGTATGTGCCCTTGGCCAGCATTGAACCTGGGACCCTTCAGTCCACAGGCCAGCGCTCTAGCCATTTAGCAAACCAGTTGGGGCTCTTTCTTTTTTTTTAATGTGGATCCAAGTCTCTGTCCTATAGCATTTTCTGTCTGTCTAAAGAATTTCTTTTAACATTTCTTGCAAGGCAGATCTACAAATTCCCTCAATTTTTGTTTGTTTGAGAAAGCTTACTTCTCCTTTTTTTAAAAAGTGTATCTTTATTGATTTTGGAGAAAGGAAAGGAGAGGGAGAAAGAGAGACAGAAACATCAATGATGAGAGTCATTGATTGAGCCTGCAACCCAGGCATGTGCCCTGACCGGGAATCGAACCCCGATCTCCTGGATCCTAGGTCGACGCTCAACCTCTGAGCCACGCCCGGCCGGGGTCCTTTACTTCTGGAGAATAATTTCACATAGTATGGAATTTTAGGTTGGTGGGTTTTTTTCTCAAGACTTAAAATATTTCCCTTTCTTTTTGCTTTCATGTTTTCTGAGAAGTCTCCTCTACAGCAAGATGTTTTCTCCTCTGGATTCTTTCAGGATTTTTCTTTTATCTTTGATTTTCTGTAGTTTGAAAATGACATGCCTCAGTTAGGGTTTGGTGTTTTCATTATTGTGGTGGTGGTGGTTGTTTTTTTGTTTTGTTTTTTTATCATTTGTATTGCTTGGTGTTCTCTGAGCTTACTGGATCTATGGTTTGGTGTCTGATATTAATTTGGGAAAATCCTCAGCAGGAGAGAAAAAAAGTAGAGAGATTAGTACATTATTGTTTTAAATATTTCTTTTTTTCATTTCTTTTTTCTCATTGTGGAATTCCTATCACATGTGTTTTATATCTTTTGTAATTATCCCATCAGTTTTGGATTTCTGGTTCTGTTTTTTAATCATTTTTCTCTTTGCTTTTCAGTTTTGGAGATTTTTACTGAGATATTCTCAATAAAAGCTCAGAGATTCTTTTCTCAGCTGTGTGCAGTCTACTTTATTGCTTATCAAAGACATTTTTTATTTTTGTTATAATTTTTTTAATCTGTAGCATTTCTTTTTGGTTCTCCTTAGAACTTCCATCTCTTTGATACTTTATCCTAAGGGCCCTTAGCATCTTTCCCCACAGTTTTATTGGGATATATTTGACGTATAACATTGTATAAGTTCAATGTGCACAATCTGATGATCTGATACATGCTTATACTGTGAAATGATTATCACATTAAGGTTAGTTAATGCATCCACCATCTCACATAATTACCATTTTCTGCTGTGGTGGTGGTGAGGACATTTAAGGTCTACTCTTTTAGCACCTTTTAAGAATACAATACAGTGATGTTACCTATAGTCACCATTCTGTACACTAGATCCCCAGAAGTTATTTGTCTCATAACTGGAAGTTTCTACTCTAACATCTCCTTCTTTCAACCCCTTCCCCGCTAAGCCCCTGGTATCCACCAATCTACTGTTTCTCTAAGTGTGAGCCCTTAGCATCTTTAATCACAGTTGTTTTAAATTTCAAGTCTATTAATTCCAACACACCTGCCATATCTGAGTCTGATTCTAATGCTTGCTCTGTCTCTTCAAACTGCATTTCTTGCCTTTTGCCATATTTAGTAATTTTTCTTTTGATAGCTGGAAATCATAAACTGCTCTAAACAGGCTTTTGGTAATGGTAGGGTGTCGGGGGCGGGAAGCATTGCACAGTCCTAGGAGTAGGTCTTCAATCTTTCGGTGAGCTTGTACCCTGGGCTGTGAACCTCACGCTGGCTTCTTACTTTCCAGCCTCTTACCGGGTCCTGGGAGAGGATAGTTAGAGGAGCACAAGCTGGTTCCCTTCCCCCAAGGCAATTAGGTTCAGATAAAACCTCAGCCCTTAGGCCCCGGTTCAATAGTTTCACCTGTGGGGAGACCTTATTAAGAACAGAGCCCTCCCCCTACTTCAAAATGGTTCCTTTTCCTTTCCCTTGCCAGAAACTCAGGGAGATTTCTCTCCGATACCCACTGGGAGGACCTGGTTGAACTATTAGAGGTAAAATTCACAGTGTGGGCTTCCCCCCATGCCTGTGTGCCTGTTGTTTTTCCCTCTGAAAGTCGTCCACCCCGAGCCTGGGGCAGCCTCTTCGATTACAGTTTGGTTTCCCCTCCTCTGAACTGGCTCCAGGAGAGGTTTGTGCTCCGGGGTGTTTGCTCTGGTAAGTTTGTGGTTCTCTATGTTCCTTTGCTGGTCTCTACAGTTTTGGAGACTGAGGTCTGCCCTGTGACCTCATGTCTTTCATGAAGCTAAGAAGGGTTGTTTTTCTTTCAGTTTGTTCTGCTTTTTACCCTCTGTTGGGATGCCGGGGGACTTCCAGCGTCTGGCACACTGGAAACCAAGTTAGTAATCTCTTTCTTACCTGGTCTGTTCAATGAAGTCTCGTGTTATCTATGTGAATTTTGTGGGATTTTGCTGAGTCCATCGTTCTCTGTACTCGGCAAATTGGTAATGAGAGGGAGAGGATCTGATTCAGTTTTATATTTTTGGTAAGAGTGCTTACAAATGGTATAGATACTTCTCTAAGGAGGTCTACAATATTTGAATAGCTCTGTGTTTTGTGACATTAGCAGCCATTGATAATTGTATGGATTCGTTAATTTACTTGGGGTTGTAAAATGATGATATTCTGTTGCCTTTTGCATTTGTTACTTGATTCAGGTTGCTCTAAAAAGAAGCCTGTCCTCTTCAGCTGCCTGGTTACCACAACAGGCAGGTGGTACAGAAAAGGCCGAACAAAGGCCTGTTGCCCGTTAGTTACCAGTTTACGAGAAAATGCCCTGGTTCTCTAGCGTTCTGTAAAGAGGCAGAGTCAATTGTACCTATCATTATGAACTCCAGGATTAAGGGCATTGAGTGTGATTCAATCTGTTGCATTTATTATCCTCACTGAAGTTCTTTTCCCATCTGTGGTCAGAAGGGTTTGAGATTTTGTTGTTGTTGTTGTTATTTGACATGAGTTAATAGCCTTTGATGGTATCCTTGCTATCTGGTACCTCAAGTTATCTTGTGTTCATCTTATAAAGTTCCCAACACACATCTGGAATTGAAAATCACCCATTTTACTTAGCTCTGTTTATTTTCATGGAAATGTGTTTTAAGGTCACAATTGGGATACTAGGGCTATGGAAAAGCTAGATGATTTATCTATGTTTCTATCTAGATATTGATAAAATTACAATTTCTTATGTTTTGGACCAGATGTATTCACATTACTCCCTACCTTAAGGCAACAGCTATCCAGAAGTTGATCTGTATCAGATCCATGTTTTTAAATTGGGTTTAAATCCTGGCTTTGCCTCTTAACTATGTGGCCTATGACAAGGTACTTGACCTCTCTTTGGATCAAGTTCAGCATTTATTGTACCAATCTCAAAAGTTTCTGGTAATAATGATATAGTTAGTATATAAAATGTGCTTAGAAGAGGACCTGGCATATAAAAGCAATATGTGCCCGGCTGGTGTGGTTCAGTGGTTGAGCATCGGCCTGTGATCCAGGAGATAGTGATTTGATTCCTGGTCTGGGCACATGCCTGTAGGGGGCGTGCAGGAGGCAGCTGATCAATGGCTGTCTCTCATCATTGACGTTTCTATCTCTTTCTCCCTCTCCCTTCCTCTCTCTGAAAGCAATAAAAACATATATTTTTTAAAAAAGCAATGTTAGTCATTATAATCATCCAAAAGCAATATATAGACTTAACATATTTTAAATTTATATAAAGGCTCTAAATTTGCATAAAATTTTGTAACTTTCGTTTTCCTCGATAGTATATTTTCGTAATCTGTCCATGTTGATATTTAAAGTGTGGCTCATTCATTATGACATATCTGATAATGAATAGATACATATGTATGTGTGTACTTAGTTCTCCCAAGAAATCTCATTCAATCTCATTTCAGTTAAAACATATGTACTAATTACTACAAAATACATTTAATTTCATTTTTCTCCTAAACTGCAAATCCTTATGCTTCCCTATAGTAGGCTGAAAATAATGGCCATAATATTTTTCATCTCCTCCCGTTAAGAGGCTGAATCTATTTCCCCACTTTCTTGAATTTGGACTGACCTTGAGACAAAATATATGAAATAATGGTTTTTGTATATTGAACAACAGTCAGTGCAGGACAGTGATTCTTTAGAGAGGAAACAAGTGAGTTGAACCATAGAATTGCCTAACTTGTTACCTGGATTGAGTTTCCAGGCCACAGGACAAGTATAGAGGCTCCTAACACACAGGGTATTGAATAGGGTCCTCAGAAGAGGATTGCCTCAGTAGGGGGGCCAAATTCGCCCTAGAATAAAGACTGGGAGCACCTGACAAAACTTCAAAGCCTGCCTTGAAAGAATCAAACTGTTTCCAAGGAGCTTAGTTGTGTCCTGGGGAAAAAAATTAAGGAATGACAAAACAAAATAAAATCCAAGACTCAACAACACAATATTCAAAATGTGTAGAATCCCATAAAAATAATAGACGTGCAAAGATGTAGGGAATTATGGCCCAGATGCGGAAAATAATCAGTCAATACAGAAACAAAATAATAGATAACAGAATCAGTAGACAGGTGGATGTTTTAAGGAGTCATATTAAATCTTTCACTCTACTGGAAAATGAAGTGAGATATTTTCTAGAACAAGTAGTTCTAAATTGGTTGGTGGGCCTGATCATTTAGATTAGTTTTTACAATTCATTTATATGGTGATCATTTTTCAATAGTGGGCTAGACCTATAGTTACAATTGGATAAAAATAGACTTTAAAAATGTGATATAAAATTATGTAGTGTTTGGAAATGTATATTTATGTTAATAATACTTAGACTTCCCCTGCAGTTTCTGTGTTTTCATATCACCTCTTCATCCATTCAACAAGCGCCTGCCCAACTTCCTCTGTGTTTAATTCTGCTGGACTACATTTTCATACCCCCCTATAGGGTCAGACCTTTGTCCACAGAGCTACCATGAACTAGAATGCTCTGTTTCCAATTTTGTTTCTTTTCAGTAAATTGCTGATGTCTTTCCTCTAATAGTGATATAGCTGGGACCTGAACATTGGCCTTATGCTGAGTCAAGTGTAGCAGATTATCAGAGTGAGCTTCCAGGTAGGCAAGTGAATAAAATATTATGCTTAATATAGACTTAGGCTGCCTTTTATGAACTTAGCGCTTAGGAGAGGGGCAATTTTGCCCAATAGTATGGAGAATGGGTGGGAATCAGAGCTTAGATATGTAGGAATTTGTGGAGTTTTTTCTGTCTTGTCTTTCTCTCTCTTTGGTTAGCTATATACTGAAACTGGTATTTAATTGCTATACTGTTCCTTGCTCACAGTTGCTTTTTATGTATTGTTTAGTTTCACTCATATTGAGAATTGCTTTAAGAAAGGGAAAAACCATCCAGCAATATAGCAGTACATCTTTGTATTTTTTTTTCTAAAACCCACTGGAATTGCTTTCTAACTGTTTTTCAGTTTGCATTAGTTTTTCCCAGGGTTATTGCTCTTTGGTAGAAAAGAGGGCTTCTAATGGTACAGTAAATGTTTTAGGGTTTTACTTCCTCAGTTTATATGAACTCTCTGTGTTAGCTGACATCCACTTTTGCTGCATTCGTCTCTTGCTTTATTTACTGGCAACATGGTCTTGAAAAGCATGATTTCATTACGAGAAGACCTAGCAGTTTTTTTCAATGGGTGTACTTTGAGGAGATTAAATATATTAGAAAAATTATTGGAGTGATTATTTTCAGTTCTTCCATAAGTGGTACGTAGCTAGTACCATTCTAAATGCATAGAAAATGAGTGAATTCATTATGCGTGACAGAAATCTTAGGACATTAGTCCTTAATGCTCATGGAAACTGGACATCCCAGACAAAGAGTCTGGCCAAGTGATTCCATTTTTTTTTTTTAATTTTTTTTTTTCGAGAAAGACGTGTCTTACTGAAATAGAACCACAGGATTTTTGTCTTGATTTTTAGTGATAGAAGTACACAGATGTAAACCAAAGGGCTTATTTTGTGGTTTAAAATGCATGCGATTTTCTCTTTTCTGTTTAACTCTGTCACGGACAATAGTTGTAACATACTTTCAAATGTGGACTACTAATAAAGAGAAATATTTTTACAGGACTGCTAGTACTGGAAAGTTAAAAATAACAGACCTTTGGGAATAAGGGTAAAAATATATTTTGAAATATTTAGAACTAGAATAGTTTGCAACCAGATATTGTAAGAGTATCAGGCCATTACTATCTTTTTTTTTATATATATAACTTCTAAGAGAAGATACATATTAATATCCTTGATTTTATATAAATTTGAATTTTACATAATCATTATAGTTCAAATATTTTACATTAAGGGGTAGCACAGTACCTGCTGTAGAGAAGGTGCAAAGTATAACAGATATCCCCCCCTTTTTTCCCCATTGATCCCTCCACCCCACATCCGCACTCCCCCACAAGCCTTTACACTATTGTCTGTGTCCATGGGTTATGCATATATGCATAGAAGTTCTTTGATTAATCTCTCCCCACCCCTGCCCCCACCCCCTCCTTCCCACTGAGATTCACCAGTCTGTTCCATGCTTCTGTGTCTCTGGATCTATTTTGTTCCTCAGCCTATTTTGTTTATTAGATTCCACATATGAGTGAGATCATGTAAAATGGAATCAGGATGAATCAGAAAACCTGAATAGGCTAATAACAACTGATGAAATAGAAGCAGTAATAAAAAACTCCCAGCAAACAAAAGCCCTGGTCTGGACAGCTTCACAGGGGACAGGAAGTTTTTGGTTTCTTCCTTGATCTTCTTGGTAACACATTCATTGTTTAAGAACATGTTATTTAGCCTCCATGTGTTTGAATGTTTTTGAGTGTTTTTACTGTAGTTGATTTCTAATTTCATGCCACTGTGATTTGAGATGCTTGATCTGATTTCAATCTTTTTGAACTTGTAGGGACTGGTTTTGTGTCATAATATGTGCTCTATCTTTAAGCATGACCCATGTGCACTTGAGAGAAATGTATAGTCTGAAGCTTTGGGGTGAAATGTTCTGTAATATCAATTAAATCCATCTGATTTAGCGTGTCATTTAGTCACTGTTTTTGTGTTGACTTTTCGTCTGGAAGATCTATCCAGTGAAGTCAGTGGGGCGTTCAAGTCCCCGACTATGACTGTATTGCTGTTGCTCTCTCCCTTAAAGTCCTTAAGGTTATTGTTGATAGGTCCTTATTTATTGCCATTTTAATTCTTTATGCCTATGTTTCTCTCTCCATTTCTTATTATTATTACAGCAGCACCTTTAACATTTCTTGCAATACTAGTTTGGTTGTGATAAACTCCTTTAGCATTTTTTTGTCTGGGAAGCTCTTAATTTCACCATCTATTTTGAATAATAGCCTTGCTGGATAGAGTAGTCTTGGTTTCAGATCCTTGTTTTTCATTACTTTGACTATTTCATACCATTCTCTTCTGGCCTGTAGAGTTTCTGATGAGAAATCAGCTGACAGCCTTCTGGGAGCTCCTATGTAGGTAACAGATTGCTTTTCTCTAGCTGCCTTTAAGATATTCTCTTTGTCTTGGATTTTTGGCATTTTAATTATGATGTGTCTGGGTGAGGACCTCTTTGGTTTCTTCTTGCTTGGGACTCTCTGTGGCTCCTGAAGTTGTGTAACTTTTTCCTTGACAAGATTAGGGAACTTTTCTGCCATTATTTCTTCAAACAGGTTCTCTAATTTTTGCTTACTTTTGACTCTTTTGGCACTTCTATGATGTGAATGTTGTTATGTTTCATGTTGTCCCACAGCTCCCTTAGACTGTCTTCCTGTTTTTTAATTGTTTTTTCTTTTTGGGTCACTGATTGAGTGATTTTTTTCTACTGCATCTTCTCATTGACTGATCCAGTCCTCAGCTTCCTCTAATCTGCTGTTTATTCCTTCCAGTGTATTATTTATTTCTGCTATGTCATTCTCAATTTCCTTCATAGTTTCCATATCTTTTTTCATGCTGTTGAGCATCTTTACAATCAGTATTTTGAACTCTATATCTGATACATTGCTTATCTCCATTTCATTTATCTCTTTTTCTGGAGACTTCTCTTGTTCTTTCATTTGGGGATTGTATTTTGTTCTCCCCATTTTGGCTGCCTGTTTGGATTTGTTTCTATGTATTGGGTAGGCCTGCTTGGACTCAGTCTTTTTGGAAGTTCTCTGGTGCAGGCAAATGTCAGACATTGTTTGTGACTGGCCTTGAGTACCCTGTTTGGAGCTAAAACAACCTATGGCTTGAGGTTCCCTCTATTGGGGCTGGGTGTGGTTGGAGAGGGCCAAGATGCACACCAAAATCTGCCTTTCCAAGGCCCGGGTCCGAAGCAGATCAAGCAAAGACTCACTCAGAAGTCTGCCTCTGCCTGCAGGTCGATTGATCTGATTCTCTTAATGAGCTTCAGGCTGTAGAAACTCCTCTGGGTAAGGTGAGAAGTTTTCTAGCAGAATGGGACATTTGCTTACCCCTCAGGCAAAAGCTGCTTAGAAGGTAAATGTCTGCCTCTGTAGTATGGAGGAATGACTCAGCACAGGAACCCATAGGGGTGTCCTCTGAGCTCTTTCTCCAGATCCCATAAACCTAGATTCTCCTCACACAGCTCCAGTCCACTCTGCCCTCCCTCTGCTGGAGCCCAAGGTGAGTGGCTGCACATGAAACTTTGTGCATTGGCACTTTAAGAGAGTGCCTGCAGTTCCAGCTGTTTCTTCCTGCGAGACAGAAACCTGGCTGCTTTTCACAGCCAGATGTTATGTGGGCACCTTTCTCAGTTCTGGTGCTCTTGGCTGGGAAGCCTAGCCTGGGGTTTAGGCCCCAGAGTCCTCAGTGGGAACCCCCCACACCTGAGATCTCCCTCAGGACCTTCAGCTGCTGCCTGTGGGAGCCCAGCCAGCTCTCTCGTGCCTCTGCACTTCCTGCCAGTCTCTATGTTGTCGCCACTTTTCCTTCTTGGTTATGAGGGTGCTCTCCAGCTAGTCTTCAGTTGCAGTTGATTATTCAGGTTTTTCTATATTTTAGTTGTACTTCCAGTTTGGTCCTGGGAGAGTGTCAGTGTAGTTTCCACTCAGTCTGCTGCCTTCTTTAATCTCATGGGCGTGTATTCTTATTTGTAAAAAGATTTTTTTAGAGGCATGGAGGACAAAAAGTTGTGTCTTTTCTAGAATACTGGGAAAGTGTACTACAGCATCAAGACATCTAAATATACCCCCCATCAACTACAACTTATTAATTCTTTTCAAGTTGATACCTGTCATAATTGTATTCGGGTTTACTTCACATCTGGAGTTGTTTTGTTTAGATTTGTTCTAAGAATCCTAGTTGCTAACATACCTCAATTAATGCTTGATTATAGTTGGAAGAAAATGAAAATAGATGTAAAATTTTCCCTGAGTTAGAGAGTATGAGGAAAATTTAAGAATCTACAGATTCTTCTATTTAATGGGAATTTTGAAGATTGGGAAAGAAGGGACTAATATTTACCAAGTGCCTACTCTGTATAGACATTTTGCTTTATATCAGTTGTGTCACTGAATCCTCAAGATTATATTTTTTTTTTAAAGAAAAACTTTATTTTCTTAGAGTTTTTGGTTCACAGCAAAATTGAGAGGAGTATGCGGAGATTGCTCATGTACCCACATATACACAGCCTCCTCCATTATTAACATCACTCAGCAGAGTGGTATATTTGTTAAGTTGATGAACCTATATTGACACAAAAATATCATCCAAAGTCCATAGTTCATATTAGGGTCTATGCTTGGTTTTGTACATTCTGTGGATTTGGATAAATGTATAATAATATGTATCATTATGGTGTCTTACAGAATATTTCCATGCCCTAAAAATCTTCTGTGCCTCACCTATTTACTTCTTTCCCTTTCCACCCTGGTAACCACTGATCTTTTTGCAATATCTATAGCTCTGCTTTACCTTTCCCAGAATGTCATGTATTTGGAATCACTTAGTATGTAGACTTCTCAGATTGTCTTCTTTCACTTAGTAATATGTCTTTTCCTGACTTGATAGATCACTTCTCTTTAGCACTGAGTAACATTCCATCATCTGGCTGTTCCACAGTTCATTCTCCTGCTGAGACATATTGGTTGCTTCCAAATTTTTGGCCATTATGAATAAGCTACTATAAACATCCATGTGTAGGTTTGGTGTGGACATAATGTTTTAATTCCTATGTGTAAATATTAAGGATTATGATTTCTGAATAGTATGGTAAGAGTATGTTTAATTCTGTAAGAAATGCTATCTGTCTTTCAAAGTGGCTGTACCATTTTACAGTCTCACCAACATTGTATGAGATTTTTTTTTCTGTTGTTCTATATTCTCACCAGCATTTGGTGATGTCACTGTTCTGGATTTTAGCTATTCTAATAGCTGTGTAGTGGTATCTCGTTGTTTTGCATTTCCCTGATAACACATGATTAGAGCATCTTTTTATATGTTTATTTGCCATCTACTGTCTTTTTTGGTGAGGTGTCTGTTCACATCTTGGGCCCATTTTGTTAGTTTTCTTATTCTTGAATTTTAAGTGGTGTTTTTTTTTTTGTTTGTTTGTTTTGGATAACATTCCTTTATCAGATATGTCTTTGCAAATATTTCCCCCCAGTTTATGGCTTTTGTTCTCATTCCCTTGACAGTGTCTTTCTCAGAGCAAAAGTTTTTAGTGGTAATGAAATCCAGCATATCAAATTTTTTTTTCATGTTATTTTGCCTTTGGTGTTGTATCTAAAAAGTCAGTACATACTTCTATATTATCCCCTAGGATTTTGAGAGTTTTGAATTTTACACCTGGGTCTGTGATCCAATTCAAGTTAATTTTAGTGAAGGGTGTAAGGTCTATATCTAAACTCATTTTTTTTGTAGTTCTTTCAGCAGCATTTGTTGAGACTACCTTTGCTCCATTGTGTTGCTTTTGCTCCTTTGTCAAACACCAGTTTACTACATGTATGTGAATCTTTTTTCTGGGCTATCTCTTCTGTTCCATTGATCTGTTTGTTTATTCTTTTGCCAACACCACACTGTTTCAATTACTGTAGCTTCCTGGAATGCAAATTTAATGACTGGAACTCTAGCAGCTCTATTGGACTATAAAGTAAGTTTTAAGATATAAGCAAGCCACATTCAGTAAAGCAAAATGATAGCAGGATCCTGGATCCCTAACGTGAAGCTTTCATGTTTCTCTGTAAATTCTACCTCTGGATTTATTTTATATGAATAAGAAAGACATGTATAAGTCACTAATTTTCAAATGTTTGTTTCTTATCACAGAACCTCATCTCTCTTGTACAAAGTCCTATATGCTTGTAATTATAAGCCAGGAACTTTTGCTAGGATTTTGATTGAAATTGCCTTGAATAATGTTATCAATTGAGAAGAACTGACATCTTGACAATATCTTGACAATACTGAAAATCCTCATGGCATTTTCAAGTGGATTCTATTATAGAGACCTGGAAAGAATAGATAACATGCTTAAAGTCTACCAGTCATTGGCAGTGCTAGGATTCAAACCCTGATTTTTCTGATTCCAATGCCTTTTTCTACTAAGTTGTCTTACAAACCACAAAGAAAAAGGAATAGAAAACAAAACAAAACATTTGTTGGGCACCTACTATGTGAAAGGTGCTTTACATACACATTTTCTCAGTACTTCCCAATCCTTATTCATCTCCTACCATCAGAATTTTTGCCACCAGAACTCACATTTTACTTTTTGTGTGTGAAAAACACACACACAAAAACAAAAACACACAGACCACTTTAAAACCTTAGAAATGTGCATGGAAATTGAGTATATGGAAATGTTTATTAGTGGCATGCCTTATATTTATTATTCACATATCTAAAGAGTTATTTTCCATGTTCAGTTTTTGAAGGTTTGAAATATTTATAGGCATCCATGCCCCAACACTATGCATATAAATCATGTTGTCTAAATTGAATTTCCACAGGCCTACTCACTTCAGCTCCAATTTCATAATAACTGGCATGTTTCATGTTTACAACTGCATTTAAAATAATTATTACAAATATATGTAATTATTAAAATCACAAAGTCTCCCATAAAAATGACCATACAGGTACATAAAGTTACTAAACATATCAGTTTGCCCAGGACTGAGGGATTTGGGGATGTAAGACTTTCAGTGCTGACATGAGACATACCAGATGAACCAGGATGATTGATCACCGTTCATGTATACGATGTATTTGGGGGAAACATGGCATTATCTCATGTAATATTCAGTCACTCAATTAGATATAATTACATCTCTTCTACAGATGAGAATCTAGGCACAGTGCATCTGGTGAAACAGTTACCATTAAATCAAATTGCTATTGAAATGCAGGTCAGGCTGGCTTTGAAATAGATGGATTTTTTGAACATTACATTTTCACCCAACACATTATGTTAGGGGAAAATATAATATTGACAAAAACTATGTCTAATTTGAATTCTAGTAAGATAATTTTGGGCTTTCTAACTACACCTCCAATTCTTCTTAACTGGCTTAGGATGTCCAGGGGGAGCCTTGCATGAACTCAGGGACATGGTCTTCTGGGCCACCACAGCGATGCCACCCTGTCTTCCTCCTTCCTTCATACTCCGTGTCTGTGTTGTCACTGCTGTCCCTGTCCCTTTTGGTCCCTTTCCTAAACCGTGGCCCCTCCACTCTGCTCCTACTCATGGGGCCATTTCTCACCTGCTATGTATTCTTATTATCTTGCAGAGATTTTAGTGAGAAGAGATTTTACTTTCTGTGAGAGCTTCTCATTCTGAATATTTTATAGTAAAATATGGGGCAATTAGGACCAGACAATAAAATAAGAAGAAATATTCATCTTGCTATGGATTAAATATTTGTGCCCCCCCCCCAAAGAAAATTCACATGTTGAAACATAAAGTCCAATGTATTGGTTTTAGAAGGTAGGGCCTTTGGAAAGTACTTGGGTCATGAGCGTGGAGCCTTCCTGAACGGGGCTAGTGCTTTTCTAAAACAGGCCTCAGAGAGATCCCTCTCTCCTTCTGCCATGTGAGGCTGCAGCAAGAAGGCGCCATCTGTGAGCTAGGAAGCAGGCTCCCAGCGGACACTGAATCTGCCAGAGCTTTGATCTTGGTTTTCCCGGCCTCTAGAACTGTGGAAATACATTTCTGTCATTTACAAGCCACCCAGTTTGTGGTATGACTGTTACAGCAGCCTGAATGGACTAAGACGATCTATTTTCAAAACTTTTCCTCTTCTTTCACCCAACACAGTTATCTTGAACCAAGGTGTTTTCAACTCTCTTCCAAAATGAACTCTGCCCTTCCCTCCAGATCTTTCTGCATGCACAAAACCTTTTGGCAAATCTGCCTCGCTGGCTCTCCAGAATTTGCAAGGTCATGCTATGTGATTATTGAGAACTTGAAATCCTGCTAGTCCAGACTGAGATGTGCCAGAACTGTAAAATACACATATGATTTTGAAGATTTAGTATGGAAAAGAAGTAAAATATCTCATTAAAATATTTTATATTGATTTCATAATGAAATTATAATCTTTTGGATATGTTAGATTAATTAAAATATATTAAAATTAATTTCACTTGCTACTTCTTAAAAATGTGGCTACAAGAATGTTCAAAAATGACATGTGGCTCACATTCCTACTGGATAATTTCTTCTACAAAATCATTATATCCTCACATAGCTGGGATTAGAAAATTTATCTACCAGGGGAGAACCCTTCCATCCTGCTTTTATTTCTCACCTCCCCCTTCCCTCCATCCAATCATCCATCTATCCATCCATTCACTTAACATATTACTTGCTAGGTTTTATGGACATAATGATGGGAAAATAGACAGTTACTCTCTTCATGAGTCATAGTTTAGTAAAGAAAAAATTATTTAACAAATATCCCACCCAGTAAATGTATAATTAGAACCTGTGTTAAGTTGGAAATGTGTATGGATTATGAGATTTACACAGAAGGGAAACCCACTTAGGCTGGGCATCAGGAGTATAAAGAAAGGTCTCCCTAACGGATTGGGCATTTGGTCTCCTCGTTAAGGTGAGCAGAATTAACTAGGTCCCAGTATGACGGAAAGAGAAGGAAGATTATCCCAGATATTCCTTCTCAGGGCCTTGGAGCAAGATGGCCCTAAAGAGAAGAAGCAGCATTCCTCAAGATGAGACTGGAGAAAAAGTTAAAGGCCAAACCAAAAATCTTAAGGAGACAAGTGGTTGAGAAGGAGAGAATATCAGCAGTGGCTCTTGAAAAGTTGTGTTGACACATCAAAACTAGTGGACCATTTTTGTTAGGGTAAGAAACTTTGTAAAAGCCAACTTTTTGTTCTATTGTTTGCTTTTGATCTTTTGGCACCACTTACGGATTTGGAAATATGCTGTGGAATGCGGTAGTTTTATGCCCAGATCTATTATTTTCCTTTAGACTTTAATTTCAAAGCTCCTTTTAACAAGGTTATTCTGACTTAGTCATGCCAAAATGCACAAGGCCATAAGGACACAAGGAGAAGAGAAAACTCTGGAATTTACGTGTAATCTTTCTGCCTCCCACACTGAGAGCCAGATAGGAATCCAACTGAAAGAACCAAAAAGAGAATCCTTGAGGGGAAAGGAGAAAACATGTGTTGGTCATCTCTTCCAATCAGAAGAATTTTCTACATGAGTTATTCTCTGCCCAAATCTTGGTGAAATGGAGATTTATTTTAATAAAGTAGATTTGTTATTTACTTAATCATCACTAAACATTGGCATTGATTGTGAGCATAACTGTGGTAATACCTGCAAAAGCATAATTTAAGTTATAAAGTGCAGTATAAAAATTAATTCTGTGATCCTTGATCAGTGAGGACCACAGTTTCCCCCTCAAATGCTTTCTGCATTTATTTTTTTTTAAACTCAAATGGATGAGGAAAGGAGGGGGGAAGCCACATTGAAAGATATTAAAAGCCACTTCCCGTAGCTTTAAACTTTATCCACTTAAACTACAAATTATTCTGGGAAAAGATCTGTAAATAACTTTGAAGCCGAGGAATGCATGGGAAATTACTGCTTGTTTTTTTTTTGGTTTTCGAACAAACTTCTTTGTTTTGTTTATTGGACAACACATGGTTAACTGGTTTGGAACATTAAGTTATACTGCAGAGACTGACCTGTATTTGGACACTATGCAGAACATGTTCAAAATAAGCTTTAGCGTGTGTGATATTGTAATTTATAATAAATATATACTTGGTCTTTTTCTGCCTTTCTGGCACATTGCTCCTGAAACCCTTGAAATCTACGTGATGAGAGACATAAAGGTGTCTTGTGTTAAAGAGGTGAGTTTTGGACCTGACCTTAGGGTGGGGGCTGGTTGCCAGGAGCACCAACTATGTGATTAGAGAGAGGCCTGTAACTTTCAGTCCAACCCCCTGAGCTCCGGGAAGGAAGAGGGGCTGAAGATTGAATCAATCCCCAGTGGCCAGTGATTTAATCAATAATGCCTATGCAATGAAGCCTCCATAAAAACCCAAAGGGACAGGATTTAGAGAGCTTCCAGGCTGCTGAATACAGGGAGGTGCTGGGAGAGTGGAGTGTCTGGAGACGGCATAGAAGCTCCATGCCCTTTCCCTATGCTTTGCTCTATGCCCTTCTTCCATCTGGCTGCTCCTGAGTTACGTCCTTTTATAACAAACTGATCCTCTAGTAAGTAAAATGTTCCTTTGAGTTCTGTGAGCTGCTCTAGCAAATCAGTCAGACCCAAGGAGGAGGTTGTGAGAGCCTCTGACTTACAGTTAGTCAGAAGTACAGGTTGAGACTGGCATCTGGAGTCCAAGAAGGGGGTCATGGAAACCTCCAATCTGTAGCTGGTGGATCAGAAGCACTGTAATAACCTGGGCTTTCAGTTGGTGTCCAAAGTGTGGCGAGTGGGGGTGGCAAAGTCTTGTGGGACCGTGCTCTCGACCTGAGGAATCTGATGTTATCTCTGGGTAGACAGTGTCAGAATTGAGTTCAGTTTTCTGACAGCCTGCTAGTGTAGGAGAATTGCTTGTTGGTATAGTAACACCCCACACTTCAACTGAAATTGGGTCCAGGAACCCAAAAAAGCATACCTGCAGCAAAAATAAGTACCCACAGGAAACTTATTACTATGGCTCTTATTTGTTTGGGAAAACCAAAGTATATTTACATATTTATAAAATATTTCAGAAGAACCTTTCAAAATAACATAATAGCAAAACTTGGAGCCAAATTAAGACTGAAAGTAGAATAAAAGTTTTAACAATATTAGATTATATATAAGAATATATAACCAAGTAACCGTTTATTAGAAAAAAATGCTGATTTTGGATTTGGAATGGATTATCTGGTTTGTGGATTTGCAGATTTTCATTTTCCTTCTCCTTTCATGTCTTATTGCCCAATGCTGTCAATTTTGTTGCTTACTAATAACTTGGTAAGTTTTTTTGCTTATACTGCTTCACTCTTTTTCTGAAAGAAAAGCAGAGGAATTATCAACATTAGTGAAAAGCTGGACGAATCAGTCTCATTTAAAGAAACAAGTTAAAACATGGGCCCCAGCTACCTCCCTATTTTCAGTGCACACAAAATATAAGTGCTTGCCTGTAAGAGTCACAAACACTAAATCCTAGCCTCTAGTCAGAATCTTCCATCCATACCCATCCAAGCATTTCTTGGGTTAGTAAATGCCCAGGCAGCTCTGGATGAGAAATTTAACTTGATTGGCTAACAAGAGAGTTTCTAGTAGATAACTTTTTATAACCATTTCCTCATTCACATTAGACATTTAAGAACCCGAGCTGTCAAAAACTCCACGGATTCCATCCAAGTCTAAAATCTGTATAATCCATGTATAGTAGATTTTAAATTATCATGATGAAGATGTTGGGAGAAGAAGGCTGAGCTTTCTTTCTAAGAGTGTCTCCTTAAAGTCTTGAGAAATCTGCAATAATCCCACTGAGACTAGGCACTTGCCTGGCTCTGCCAGATTGTAAGGATTCTGCATTTAAGACTGTTGGACTGTTGAATAAGCACCATTATGACCACAAAAAGAAGGTGTAATCAGAGTGCCAATTATATGCAATCCATGGGCTAACATGTTAACGAATGGGAAATTGCATTATCCTGCATTTCCTCTGTTCTTTGCATTGGATCAGGAGAAAGGAGCTCTCAGGTTAGCAAACCAATTGTTCTGTACAGTAACTTGAACTGTGCATGTCCCTAACTCTTAAGAGAGAAGTCTTGATATTATGTCTGCAGTGGTCTTCTTCCTTGCAAATCAGATTGATTCAAACTAATCAAATTTTATTTGAACTGCTCTACACTCAGTGCTAAAGATGCAATGATGACTCTATTAGGGCTCTCCAGAGAGACAATAGGAAATTCTCTCCCTCTTTTCTCTTTCTTTTTCTCTTTCTTTCTGTTGCCTTGACAGAAACATTGAGAATAATGTTCGATCAAATATCTGTGCACTGTGGCCTAGCCAAGTTCCCCTAAAATTAACCATTACAGTTATCAATAACTGAATCGTTGTCAAGATGTTGACAGTCTAGTGGGTGAGAGAGAAGTGCAATGCAAGAACAGTATGGTAAATGTTGTGATAGAAACACAGGTGCTAGGAGACCTAGTCCATTTTCAGGGGACAGAAAGACCTCCTGGAGGAGGTGATATTTAAGCTGATCTGGACCTGCTTACGCATAAACATTCCTGAGAAGGGAGAGGGTATAGAGAAGTGAGAGTTGGGGTAGGTTGCTTGGTAGGCAGAGTCCAGACCCTAAGAAGAAAGAGAGCTTGGCTTATCCAGAGGGATGCAGATGCTGTTGCTCATGGTGGTTAGAGCTTAGAATGCAAGGAGATGGGACCAATGAGCTAGAGAGATAAACAGAGGTTCAATCATGAAAGGCCCCGAATGCCATAATAAGGGATTTCCAGGTCACTGTTCCTTGTTCAGTAAGGTCCCTTCTCACTGCAAGGTGGGCTGGTACATTCTTTGCCCTGTTACACCTGCCATCCAGGCAGACAATGAAGCTACCTAGGCCCACGCTGATGGATGAGTTCTGCCAACAGTCTCAACTCCAGTAAGACCAAAATCCAAACCCCCAGCGGCCTGTTGTATCATGTACCCCATGAGCTAAAGGAGCTCATCCTGTTACAAATGAGCTAATTCTTGAGAATTACACATCTCCGAAAGTTACACCTCCAAAGATTTCGACTATCCAGCCAGGAACAAATGAACTGCTATCGAAATGCTTTCCACCTGTCACGATATTGTCCATTCTGGATGAGTATTTGATGGTTTATCACCTTCATTAGTAAAAAGAGGATCCCACACATTCAACCACGATTCGCAGACTCTCTGCCCTGTGCAGAGCTGGAGCCTGTGCTAAACGCCGAAGGTTAGAAAGGTGAAGCTTCGTTTCTGCCTGGGGGGCCCTGTGCTCCTACGACACCGCAGCTCCCACTGACTGCAGCAGGAGGCGGTGGCGTTTGTTGGCAGGCGTCCGCACCAAATGCTTCTCCCCTCTTTACTAACCAAGTAACTTGGGGTAGAAAGTGAATCGTTTCCTTTGAGTCACCTAATAAGCATGACTCATAACCTAAGGGCTCAGATTTCTTTTCCCGTGAAGCGAGGATTGTCATATCTTCCTTGCAAAGATTTCTGTCAGTTACAGAAAGTGTTTCCACCGAAGCTAGCAAGGTGCCGGGCACAGGGCAGGCGCTGAATGACCGCTGCTGCTGTGCTGACGACACTGGACATTTTTCACAGTGAGGAACACGGGGCGCTTATGCTTTGTGAGGATCTTTGAAGGCTGAACAGGATGTCGATAGGTAAAGATTTAGGATCATTCTTGGCTGAGCTTCCTGATTAAACAAAAGAGCAGGATCAGAAAGTTCAAGACACTTGACCAGAGGTAAATTCTCAAGAATACAGTTCTCAGGGGAAATGAAATGTCCGTAGAAGGCTGTTGCCACAGGCTAGGTGAGAGCCAGCCAAGGACGACCTGGCCCAGGCCCGGGGCGTGTGCATTTCTTCCGCTTAGATGTTGGGACAGGCTTTTGTGTAAGTCTAGGTGTATGAAGTCTGAGGTGGCGGTTTTGAGTATGTGATACCCAGAAGTGTGTCTTTTTTCTTTTTTTAAAAATTGATTTCAGGGAGAGGGAGAGAGATACAGAAGCATCCATGATGAGAGGAGAGTCATTGATCGGCTGCCTCCTGCACACCCCAGACTGGGGATCGAGCCCTCAACCCGGGCATGTGCCCTGGCTGGGAATCGAATGGTGATTTCCTGGATCCTAGGTCAATGCTCAACCACTGAGCCCTGCTGGCTGGGCCCCAGCATTGTGCCTTTGACACATAATTTCATTTTTAAAATCAAAATGGCATTTGTCAAAGGAAGATCTGTCTCTTTCTCACAGTGTATCTCCATCTCTAAAGCCTAATGGTTTATAAACTGAACTATCTCAATTTAGCCACTTTGTTAAAGCTTCCATTGTCTTAAAAAAAAATTAAATAAGCCAGTTCAAGAAATAGATTTAATTGAAGCGATCCACCCACATTTATTACTTTAAAAAGAGCTTTGTCTTTTATTCTTTCAGTAGATTTGGTCTTTTATAGAGATATAATATGCTTGAGGCTGTTTACAATAACTAAATGCCAATAATATTTGTAGCCTTGTATTAGGTGGCAATTGGGTAGAATATGTATTATATAAAAGAAGGTCATGTTATAGCAAATATATCATTTAAATTAAGTTGATTTTATATTTTCATGAATTAGATTCCATTTTCTGAAAATCGAAGTGTTTTACTTTTTTGTTTCACTGCATGCTTTTCTTCAGACTTCCAAGGGAAAAAATGTAAATATTTTAACTGTAATATTTTAGCCAATTGGAAATATATGTTTGCTATGTTAAATATATGTTTCCCAATTTATCATATTTCTTTGTCTTTTCTGTGTGCGTAATTGGATTTTAATATGACAAATGTCATGGGAGGTTTTCTACCCTGAGAGATTTCCTGGCTCCAGTGTTTGAGAGCATCTGAAGTTGTCTGCCTAGTATTTCCTCAAAAACAGATGTACAGCTCTGTCTGGAAGTACCTTTGAGAAGCTAGGAACGCTTTCTATTGACACTAAATATTTGGAGACAGTAATTAACATAATAATGTTTATACCCAGCAATAACACTTTAATTTAAATAAACTCTTTCGGCCTGAGAAATGCTACAGTATCTGATTTGCTTCTATTCTGAAAACCATATATTTTCTGTTGCTTAAAAACCTTCCAGAGCCAGAAAACATAGCTACTGCTCTTAATCTGAAAAGGAAGTTTTAATTTAACACCTTATTTAACAAGGCGCAAGACAGAAAGAATCAATTTGAGTCTCTTATCACAGTGAGTTATCATTTATTCCCCAGTGGGTCAGCTAATCGAGTTACTTCTCAAATGCACTGATTTCTAGAAAATCTTTTGGAATTTTGTTAATGACTTTGACAGCCGTGGAAAAGGGAGTATTTGTGATTAATTATACCTT
Organism: Miniopterus natalensis; assembly: GCF_054644295.1. Classification (NCBI taxonomy): domain Eukaryota; kingdom Metazoa; phylum Chordata; class Mammalia; order Chiroptera; family Miniopteridae; genus Miniopterus; species Miniopterus natalensis. Next base: position 113,705,194 of record NC_142082.1, on the reverse strand, counting down.
TGGGCCAAGGTCAATAGTAGATGATCCTCTTCTGTCTCATTCTATTTTTTTTGTTTGTTTAAAATATATGAGAATTATATTAAAGTCAGTTATGTAAGACCCCCAAATTGCATTCTCTTTCCCTGGAAATTCAGATTGTAGCTAGGTTTGCATGCGATTTGTCAGCATTCCACATATGCTCCCTTTCTCCTCCCTCTTTAAGCTCTAAGTGATCTCATCAACACTCATTGCTGTAAACACCACATTTATTTCAAGGCTCTCAGATATAGATCTCCATCCAGAAATCTTGTTTGAACTCTAGGCTAATGTGCTTAAGTGTCAGCCTCGTATTTGAACATTAAGTCTCACAAGGATCTCAGCCATAAGGGTATCCCAAACCAGATCTCTCTCCCCCACCCCAGAGCACCCCAATTCCCATCCAAATCTAGCTTTCCAAATGGCAATATCTATCATTGGCCAAGTGAAAAAAATGGGCATCACCTTCCTCCCAGTCCTCTCACCCAACTCCTATATTAAAACCTTCACCAGCTCTGGCCCTGGCTGGTGTGGCTCAGTGGTTAGAGCGCTGGCCCGCAGATTGAAGAGCCCCAGGTTCGATTCTAGCCAAGGGCACATACCTCGGTTGCGGGCTCCATCCCTGCCCCAGTCAGGGTACATGCCGGAGGCAACCAATTGATGTGTCTCTCTCACATCGATGTTTCTCTCTCCCCCGCCCCCACTCTCTCTGAAAAACAATGGAGAAAATATCCTCGGGTGAAGATTAAAAACAAACAAACAATCAAACAAAAACCCTACACCAACTCTGGTCAATTTTATCTCCAAGATATTTTTTCTGTCTTCCTGACCACTCCCTTCTTTCAAACCATTATCACCTCTTCATTAGACAACCACTTGTGTGTCCAAATTTTCACTTCTGGGATGCCAATTCACTTTCCTTCTTAATTTTCCTTATTTCTGTTCTCCTCACTATAATAAGACTGATCACTTTAAAAACATTGAGAAATATTTTTAAAATGGGTAAATGTTTTTGTGTAGAAACATCAGCTGTCTCTACTTAAAATCCTCCGAAATTTTCCCACTGTGCTTAGAATAATGATGAGAGCCCGGCTGGTGTGGCTCAGTGGCTGAGTGTCGCCCCATCAACCAAGAGGTCACCGCCCAGTTTCTGGTTGGGGCACATGCCCGGGTTGCAGGCTCAGACCCCAGTAGAGGGCGTGCAGGAGGCCCCATCAATGTTGATATTTCTCTCTCACAGATATTTCTCTCTCTTTAACCCTCTCCCTTCCTGTCTCTCTAAAATCAGTAAAAACATATGAGAAACAAAGCAAAACAAAAACAAGAACAGAGTAATGATGCGATTACTTAGCATGACCTGTAAGGCCCTGCCACATGCAGGCCCTGCCTACCCTTCCAGCACACCTCATGCCACTGTCCCTGTTGTCCACTGTCCTCTAGTCACGCTGGCCTCTGCTAAGCTCCTCGATGAGCCAGGCTCTTCCCTGCCTCCTGGCCCTTGCTCCTGCTTGCACACCTTTGCCCCTCACACTTCACATCTCTGGTCCATCACTTAGATATTCACAGGGGCCGTTGTCTGTTCTAACATAGGTCTTCCTTCTTATTCTCTCCCAGAGAATCAATGTATCTACTATTTAATTATTGCTGCTTTTCTGGAACCTTTAGGTCCACGAAAGCAGGGGACATGGCTGGTTTGCTTACAACTACATATCCGGCACCAAATGGCATGCCTAATATATAGTAAGTACTCAATATTTTTTTAAATATATTTTTATTGATTTCAAAGAGAGGAAGGGAGAGGAAGAGAGAGAGAAACATCAATGATGAGAGAGTCGTCATTGATCGGCTGCCTCCTGATGCCCCCGACTGGTGATCAAGCCCGTAACCCGGGCATGTGCCCTGACCAGGAATCGAACCTCGATCTCCTGGATCCTAGGTTGAAGCTCAACCGCTGAGCCACGCCCGGCCGGGCAGTACTCTATTTTTGAGTGAATAAATGAATGAATATCCAGACTCCCCCCCCCCCCCAAAAAAAAAAACAGGTGAAATCTTTCTCGGTGAAATTGTGTTATCACATTTTTAAAATTTTTTTCCTATTGAAATGTCTAGCTTTATTTAGGTTCTTATGGATTAATCGGGGTGAGGTAATAACATGTAAGGAAAATTAAATAGAAAATCTTCATAAGAAATGAAAGTTATACTGGCAAGAATCTTAACAGATAGGCTCTAACAGTCTACTTTAGTGTCTCAATCAGGGAGGAGCAGCTTTGGAGAGTGTTGAAGTCGATTGAGGCCTCGGACCTCATCTTCCTGTTGTTTTTTTTTTTTAGGATAATTATGTAATGTGGTAGAGGTGATCACTACAATGGCAATCATATTACAGTATATAAATGTAACAAATTAACATGTTGTGTATGTTACATTCCATAATGTTATATGTCAAATATATTTCAGTTAAAAGAAAAACAAAAAACAAATGGCCCCTTCTCAGGCAAAGCCACCACATTTGCTATTATTAATTAAAATCTGTTGCTTAAATCTCCACTCTTCTTGTGGAGTTAAGAAAGTCACTTGCATATTGTTGAAGGGAGGAGTCTCCCCTCTCTAGAGAGGCATGAGGATCTTGGATGCCTAAGTGGTGTGCATAAAATAGGGGAAAGGCCTTATCTTCAGCTCCTAACCTAACTGCAGATGTCTTCACAGCCCCACCTGCCTGCACTGCCACTCGGGGAGGGGCTGTTCTGCTTCCCTCTGGCCAAGCTTGTGCAAAGGAATTCTAGCTGATGCCCTGAGCCTCGATGTCTGATGTCTAGGGTCTCACCTTTTCAGAAACTCAACAGTAATTTCTTTTTGAAAAGATGTTTTTTTTCCCAGGGGCAGGACCTGAATCACTCTGTTTCTCTTTGTCACCCTGTGCTGAGCTCCAGACTTTGGCTGTAATTATAAATTTGGATCCAGCTGACCCAAAGCACAACATGTAACACTACCTGGCTGGGATTTGTTAATTCATGGTTTTATAAAAGACACAAATTATTATTGTAAATGATGAACCAACTATATGGATTTGGAAATATTGACATTTTGCTATACTATTGATAGAAATATAAATATTTATCACCACAAATAATATATGGTAAAGATCCAACATAACCTTCTAATCCTACTGCATGAAGGGTTTTTGTGAACACCCTTTGCATAAATGAATTCTCTCTCCACCTCTTGTCTCTCTCCCCTCCTGTCTCTCCCCATCCAAATTCTACAGACCTGCTGCTTTTTTTCCTTTGACCATTCATCCCCCACTATACCCTCTTCTACCTCCCCCACCCTCCTACAGTCCTGCTACTTTATGCCCCATGTCATTTTTGTATTGAAATTATTTCCTTATACTGAGACCCTTAAAATGCATTAAAATTTTTAAATTGGAGGGCTCATCAATCGGATATTTATTTTTTTCTGCAGTATACATTTCCATTTCAGAATGCTTGAAAAATACTGAAAGATATAAAGAGGAAATGAAATAATCCCATACTCAGCAATAGCCATCAGATTCTTATTATAACTGCTTGATATGCCTAGTTCTTCAAAACGCTTTCTGTCGTTTAGCCATTGGCCAGGAATGATCTTTTCTTATGAATATGTGGAGCTTTACTGCTTTCTGGCCCTTGCTGAGCACACTCTGACTACTGCCTGTTGTCTGCTGGCCCTGAGGAGGTGGAGTGGATTCTATCTCAATTCCCTTTGGAAGAAGACCAACTTCCAGTGTGATTCCCACCAACAAAATGGTTTTCTACTGAAGAACAGCCAAGATTTCTTTTCTTTTCATGGTTGATATTATTAAACACTGCCTCCGACTGTATTAGCTGTGCGACTAAACATTTTATCTTCACTCACAAAAACTGACACTTTAGGTGTAGAATTAATATTCAAAGTAAAATAGAAGCAATTCCTAATACAATGCATCAGCATGCATTATAAGTAGCTAAAAGTAGTGATTCTGTAACCCAGTAATTCTCATATTACACCTGCTTCTGCCCCCGAGTAACCTGTTATGGCATGTAGCGTGAGTAAGGCACATCTTTGTTAAGTCAAAGAGGGTTGGGGGGTTTTTATTATTGCATTTTAACCTAGATTGTTGTAATTGATACAGCTCCCCTGCCACTGAACTTTTGAAGCACATGAGTGGAAAGGACATGCCAAATCTCAGGACGGAGCTGCCCCTGAGGTGGTCTTGCTTCATCTCATGGGATTGTCTGAAAGTTTTATGTCTTCATGGTAACGTTTAACTTGACATGCGGACTGTCAGTGCGCCCCTAGTTCTTTAGATACAGTAAAAAAAAGTTCTTAAACCTGGTGCATCATAGCAGCACCCTTTTTCCTAAGGAATGGTGTGAAGGAATTGGGAGAGAAGTGGTGTAACAGAGCTGGCATTACCCTGCGTACCCACAGCTTATACTCAATCAAAAAGGAGAAGCTGTATATTCAGTGACACAGAAAAGTCCTCACCTTCAAAGAATGGAAATGCACGAGCGCTGTTACGTCCAACTTCCACCGCAACACTTACCTGGAAAAAAAGAAATCGATTATAAATTAGAAGGAAATGATAAGAGGTGTTTTTTTAGAAGTACAGAATCTTAGGGAAACAAAAATATATTTCAATTTTTCAAAAGAGTAGGACGGCAGAAACTTTATTATTATGATTTGTTACATAATTAGGAAAGTTAAGTAGAACCCAATGTGAGATTTAAAACAATTACACATTTCCCTTAGGTTAGATCATTGAAAAAAAATTTTCATGTCTCAGAAATCACTGTAAATATTCTTGTTGTCATGTAAAAACCTGCAAGATACCCAGAATTTTACCTATCATCTTTGAAATATAAAATTGTATGCTGACAATTCATCCAAGATTACCTGAATATTTTCGGTAAAATATATGACAGTATACTTGTATCTTGATGCTTTAAGGACATATTTAATGTTCAGATATCTTAGAGCCTAGTCAAGTACATTACTTTAAAACTGCATTACAATAAATTTTCAATCTTATTTAATATTTAATGGTGTGATTTCCATGGCTGTTGTTTAAATATTGCTACTAGCTGAATTTGTTTTTATAGAAAAATGCAGTGCTATTAACTTCTCATCAGCCTTTCAGTTAGAGAAACTACAATTCTGGTATCTATGTAGCTTTTGCTAAGAGAGTCTGTAAAATATTTTCATAAATTGATAATCATTAAGTACGTGTTCATTGATTGGGTTGCAGTGGCTGTATTTTTGTAAAATTCTTTTAAAATTTCTTAAGGACTTTAAACTGTATTTTGGGCAGTCATTTGCTTTCAGTTTTCATGGACTTAAGTATTTCGCTCAGCAAGGTCTGTACATTATCTTTAAAAAAATAAAACAAAATTTTAAAAGGCCCTGGCTGGGTAGCTCAGTTGGTTGAATGTCATCCCAAGATTGCGGGTTTGATCTCTGGTCAGAACACATACAAGAAGCAACCAGTGAATGCATAAAATAAGTAGAATCAACAAATCAGTGTTTCTCTCTCTCTTCCTTCCTCTCCCTCCCCCTCCCACTTCTCCCTCCCTCTCCCTCCCTCTCCTTCCTTCTCTCCCTCCTTCCCTTTCTCTCAGATCAATAAAAAAAAAATTAAACTAAAATAACACTGCTCCAGACACACTGATTCAGTCTTTTAGTTCAGTGTAACTTTAACCTTTTGTGTCCTTGTATACTTTTTGTAGCAAAATGTAATGCACCAAGATTTCCAGAAAGCCAAGTCATAGTTTGCAGATGATAATGCATGTGTGTGTTTAATATCTTCTGGAAGCAGCTTTTCTGAAATGTCTTTAAATAATAATGCCTGGTAGCCTGCCTTCAGTGGACTAAATGATTAAACTGCAACATTCCAGGTGTAACTATTTGTAAGGAAGTATATCACATTGACATTTTACAATCCAACATTTTATAACAGCTAAGCAGTGATAACGCCACAGTGCTTACCTATCCAGCAGAGGATAAGTAACATGGCACATATTTAGAAATCTTCAAGGAGGCTGTAATTGGATGGCACTGTCATCCCAATGAGATAATTAACTTGAAGTTTCATTACAACTATTTATACAATGTACCCTCAATCCAAGACTTTTTAATAGGCCTTTGCTATGCCATTGTTCTTAATAAGAATACTACTTAAGGTATATTTGTAGTCATATGTATGATAGTTACAAATTTTAAGTTGATCAATTAGTAAATTGTGTTTAGGCTGACACTTTTTAACCTAATTTATAAATTATAAATAACTTATAAGTTATTAGGGATTTGTTAAACCTGCCACAGTGATAAAACAGGAATTCATTTATTCTAGGGACTGCTTGTTCTTTTTTTTCTTTTTTTTTTAAATTATTTGAGAGAGAGAGGAATGGGGGAGGGGGGAGAAACAGAGAAACATGGATTTGTTGTTCCACTTATTTATGCAGTCATTGGTTTCTTGTATGTGCCGGGACCAGGGACTGGACCTGCAACCTTGGGGTATCGGGACACAGCTCTAACCAGCTGAGCTCCCCAGCCAGGAGGGACTGATTGTTCTTAATTTCACTTTTAATCAAGTCTGCTTAAGAAGTAAACTGTGCAGGAGGCTGGGTGGTTTGGTTTTGTTTTGCTTTCTCTCAGACAGCAGCATACTTAAATCCAAAGTTGTCTAGCTTCTGTTGTGAACTATGAAGCATTGATGAACATTATTAGATCCTTGATGTGTACATCCTGTGAAAAAATCGGGGTCTAGCCTTGACTCTGCTGCAAACTAGTTTCCTGAATCGGAGCAGCTCAATCCAGCCCAGGCCGTTTCAACGCCGACAAAAGGAGGCAGAGGAGGCGGCTGTGTCGGTGGTGCTGAGGTCGGCTGCAGCTTTGCCTCCTTTAGTCTCGAATACAGCTTTTTTAAGTCGCCCATGTGGTTTTTAACTTTCTTAGACATCAAGTTTGCTTTAGTTGATGAAGTGTTGATTTCTTAAAAAGAGTAATTATATAATTTTAATCCTAGGATAATGCTCCCAAATCCAGGCCTGGTAAAACATTTACCACAATAATTGAATGTAATTACTCATTTGGATACTGTCTTTAGCCATGTGCCAGTCACTAGGCTGTTTGCTTTCAGGTCCAGCCCCGTCTCCTGCCCTGCTCTGCTTCTCATGGGCTGCACACGGCAATCTGCGTTTCCCAGGCTCCCTTGGCAGCCAGGGCAGGGGCGCCCATACCAGCGTTCAAGCGAGAACCTGCCGCAGGGGGTTTGGGAAGCTGGGGGCATCCAGCTGGGGCCTGGGGATCTGCCTCCACGTTGGAGCTGAGGCCCCTTGCTACGCAGGCAGCCCCGGACAAGGCGTGAGCGTGGTGGGGGCGCAAGACCCCTCTGTGGGGAATCTGTGCTGGGGGAAGCCGTCACATCAGTTGAGTCTTCCTCAGCCTACACAATCCGAGTCCCTGCAACCCAAGGCTCTGATCTGCGTCCTCTCCTTTCACAGGCCTCAGTTTAGCATTGGTCTGAAGGCTTTCCCTGCTACTGCTTTCCCTTCCCCCCTTTATCTTTCATAGGTAAATTTACCTCCAATAAATCTCTTGCATTTCGAAATCCATCTTGACATCTGCTTCCCAGAGGATGTGAACTTACACATCTGTCAATTACTTCTGGCTCCATTCAGCCAACGGAATATACTAGAGGGAGACTGGAAGGAGGGAGGAAGAGAGAAAATGGGGGAGATCGCCCCCCCTCTATTGGAGGCATGTCAGTAGTGGCTGCACATCCACTGTGTGTCAGCCCTGGCCAGAGGGCTACTTTTTCTGTGGTTTTCAGTTCCTGTCGAACTAACTGGCTTCTGGACTCCAGAAATACCATCTGCTCCCAACTACTTTAGGGGTAATAGGAACTTCCTGTTATTAATAACATCTTGGCTGCCTCACCATCCTTTATCCCAAAGACAACCATATGGTTAAATGTAGTTACCAAGCACTATCTTTTGCAGAATACTTTAGTGTCTTCCTGTTGCCTACCTGACATCTGGGTCGCTGAGGAAATGGTAGTTTCCTTAACTCTTTAATAGTTTTCTTTCAAACTGCCTCCTGGAATTGGCTTTTTTGAGCCCTGCATCCTTGCTCTTCTGGTAACAGATCACCTCCCTCTTTTCTTCTAGAAAGTGTCCTTTCTCTCTCTAGTGGTGCCCAAATTGAGGCATGCACCACCTCCCTCCCCAGTCATGGGGTTCAGGAATGAAACCCAGCCTTGGGCCTTCAGAATCCTTTCCCAGGAATTGCTAGGGATTCTGGGGAGAGAGGACTCTCCCTTTGAGCTGTGGCCACCAAGGACTATGCAACCCTGGACCTGCTGGGGAACATTTTCTGGAAAAAGCCTATCTGTGAGGGGGGGAAACATCAGAGAAGACTAACTTAAGAGATAGAGACTTGATAACATTTTTTAAGCTCCTGGATAAAAATGGAAAGAAGGCACTGTTACTGCCAAGTACAACCCAACTCACAAAACTCTCAAATTGTTATTTTATTTTTAATTAAAAAATTTTTTTTCAATGACAGTTGACATGCAATATTATATTAGTTTCAGGTGTGCAGCATAGTGGTTAGGCGTTTATATAACTTATGAAATGATCCCCTTGATAAGTGTTTTACCCACCTGACATCATTCATAGATACAACTCTCAAATTGTAGAAGTCTTTCTCTTCCAGCTTGCCAAAAGGGAGTTTTGAGTGGCATTGTTGGTGGGAGGGGGAGGTTGTTGGAGATAAAATTAATTTGGGGTCAGAGGCATAGAAAAGGATACATCTAGGTATTTGGATGGTTGCTGAAGAGTGAGAGAACTTTGAAAACACCCAGCAGAAGCAGACTTACCTCCACGTGTTCACTTCTGAGTTTCTGGCCCTTTCTGCCAGCTATTATGTCTGCAACGTCCACTCTTTTTATTACATTGTGACAGATCATCACTAACTCTTTGAAGTCAGAGCCCTTTATTTTTGCAACCAGCCAGTGCTGACATCTGTAAGTAAGCTCCCTGGCTTCTCTGGGATTTTTTTTTAAACCAGATGCCATGAATTAGAGAAAAGGAGCTTGCTGAAGATTAAACTGTTTAAACATCTGTGGAAGGAAGTAAAACAGATTTTAAATGCCTATGAGCGAATTGTTGAAAATAACATCTAAACAATCCATGTTTTCCTTAATTTTGAATGAATTGCTTTAGTATATGTTGGGTTAACGTAGTCGAGTATTTACTCTTTGCCATGAATGGATATTCTGACAGGACCTCAACATCAGCTGGAACTTAAGATCAGTAATTTTTCCCCCAGTTTGAATAAATTTAACTATGCTACACGCTACATCTCCATGGCTTATTTTATACCTAGAAGTTTGTACATCTTATTCTGTTACCTTTTTTTGCCCATCCTCCCACCCACTTCCTCCTGGCAACCATCAGTTTGTTCTGTGTCTATGAGTCTGTTTCTATTTTGTTTTTATTTGTTCATTTGTTCTGTGTTTTAGATTCCACATATAAGTGAAACCATACAGTAGTTGTCTTTCTCTGTCTGACTTATTTCACTTAGCATAATATGCTCTAAATCCATCCAAGTTGTCTCAAATGGCAAGATTTCATTCTTTTTATGGCTGAGTAATATTCCATCGTGTTTGTGTGTGTGTACATACATAACACACATACCACAACTTCTTTATAGATTCATCTATTCCTGGACATCTGGGCTGCTTCCATAGCTTGACTATTGTAAATAATGCTGCAGTGAACATAGAGATGTGTATATCTTTTTGAATTAGTGTTTTGGATTTCTTCAGATAAATACCCAGAAGTTCAGTTGCTAGGTTGCATGGTGGTTCTATTTTTAATTTTTTGAGGAACCTCCATACTTTTTCCAGAATGGCTGTGCCAATTTACAGTTCCACCAACAGTGTACAAGGGTTTCCTTTTCTCCACATTCTCGCCAACACTTGTTATTTGTTGACTATTTTGATAATAGCCATTCTGACAGGTGTGAGGTGATAGCTCATTGTGGTTTTAATTTGCATTTCCCCGATGATTAGCAATGGTGAGCATCTTTTCGTATGTCTTTTGACCATCTGTATGTCTTCTTTGGAGAAAAGTATATTCAGATCCTCTGCTCATTTTTTGATCATATTGGTTGATATTTTGATGTTGAGTTGTATGAGTTTCTTATAAATTTTACATATTAACCCCTTATTGGATACATCATTTGTAAATATCTTCTCCCATTCAGCATGTTGCCTTTTAATTTTGTTGGTGTCTTTTGCTGTGTGGAAGTTTTTTGGTTTGATGTAGTCTCATTTGTTTGTTTTCACTTTTGTTGCCCTTGCCAGAGGAGATATATTACATATCGCTAAGACCGATGTTATAGAGTTTATTGACTATGTTTCCTTCTAGGATTTTTATGGTTTCAGGTCTGACATTTAAGTCTTTAATCCATTTTGGGCTTATTTTTGTATATGATATGAGAAAATATTCCAGTTTTGTTTTTTAGATGTATCTGTCCAGTTTTCCCAACATCATTTATTTAAGAGACTGTTGTTTCCCAATTGTATATTCTTGATGCCTTTGTTGTAGATTAACTGACCATATAAAATGAGAGTTTATTTCTGGGCTCTCTAGTCTGTTCCATTGATCTATGTGCCTATTCTTATTTGTGCCAGTACCAAGCCATTTTGATTATTATAGCTTTGTAGTATAGTTTGAAATCAGGCAGTGTGATACTTCCAACTTTGTTCTGTGTACACTTATAGATGCTTTTATACAATACATTTTATAATAATACTACGTTTGATAACAACAATAAAAAATATATATATTTTAGCCCTAGCTCAGCTCAGTTGGTTGGAGCATCGTTCCAATGTGCCAAGGTTGCAGGTTTGATCCCTGGTCAGGGCACATATGAGAAGCAACCAGTAAATGCATAAAAAAGTGGAACAACAAATTGATGTCTTCCTCTCTTTGTCTCTCTCTCTCTCAAATAAATAAATAAATAAAAATTAAAAATCTTCTGTTAAAAAATATATATTTTATGTAGACCGAGCTTCCTTTTCTTCCAACCAGATTCTCTTTCTCTGTTTGCAGGGGGCTGAGCTGTTGAATGGTAAAATAGACTTTTATTTCCCATTTGTCTATCAGAGGGAGGGGTAGCCTGTGAACACTTCTGTAGGAATATCTTTGTCTTGCTAAATGCAACTTTTAAATGTCTATCTCCCTGGTTGACTGGGAGCTCCATGAGTGCAGGGATTGCCTATGACCTTTGCTCTGGTCTGTTCCCAGTGTCAGGACAATACCTTGCTCAGCATATGTGCCCCAAACCTGTCTGGTAAAGCACAGCATTTCCCCATGAAAATATTATTGAATAAATGCATTCCTCAAGGTTTATGCTCAGGCAAAATTCAAAACCTCAAATTACTTCTTGCTTTCTCTATGACTTTGGGTAAGTTACATCTCTGACTCATTTTTCTCATAATAAAATTTTCTTTATAAGGTTGTACTGAGGATGAAAGATAATTAGGTGAAATAACAAGCCTGGGACTTCCCATTTCAATGGTTGCCATTTCAGGGAGCCTCTGTAGAACTGCAGAAATATAAAACTTGTCTTAAAAAGCTAAAATGTTTCTGCTGACCTTTTTCCCCCATCACATGACATGTTCAGGCACTCTTTCATGGTTGTTATTCCACTACAGAATTCAGTTGTATTCTGGGAAGGACTGAAGACAAAGTAGCTCCTAAACCCAACTATTTATAAACAAAAGTGTCATACAAGTTAGCAGCATACAAAGGAGAGGAAGAGGAAGGGAAAAAGCCATAGTGCTCAAACCTAAAAAGTGTTGATTTGTTGCGCCAGCGTGAGAACACCTAAGGGGCGGCCAGATCACACCTTTTCCCATGGTTCACATTAGATTTCAATAAACTTTCCACATCCATAAGGTATTATAATAACACGTCAAGGCAGTTTTAGATTTAATGGTGGAATGCACATTCTAGTGCAACGGAGATAAACTTTGAGCTGGGCAGAAATGAATGTCCTTTCCAGTTGAGATGAAACAGGAGGCACCGAAATTTCAACTGCTGTCAGGGCAAAGGAAAACAGTACCTGGCTGTTTGGGGATTCCTTTGGCACTGGCCTGTAATGAGGTGTAGGAAACCAAAGCCAGACGCATGTTGTTATGATTTTGCCAGCCAGAGGAAAAATGTAACATAATTTTAGGTGTGTTCTCTTTTGAAATTATCCCCACCCTCTTGCAATTTCAAGATTAATTGGCGTCTCCTGGATTGTTACTTAACAGGACAAAAATATTTTAGAAAAACAAAAAGAAAATGAAGTAAAAAAAGTTCAATTTGTTCACCAACTAAAGCTTCACATTTGAGCTATGTAATTTTTATGAGGGCATGAGATATTGAGATACCCCTTTTTTTTGCAGAAGTAATTTTGTGTTTGCCCATTGCTTCTTTGTGTTCCACCTCTTGCAAACAATCCTTACTGCAAACTCTACCTTATGATCAAATTCCTTTTCCCTCCCTCTCTCCTCTCGAGCTCCATCCTTTCCTTCTTTTCAACAAGCATTTATTGAGCACTTACAGTTAGGTAGGTACTCCATTAAAAGCTTTTAATAATTTCTTCCTCTTTGTAATAAACTTGGGGGGTAAATTATGTGTATCCCCTTTAAAGGAGCAATAGATTCTAAAAATTAAGACTTAGAGAAGATAAGAAGCAGGGGGTGTGGGGCCAGACTTCATTCTCATGGTAACCCCAGGCTGTGTGTTCTTAAACACAGCAATGCTGTCTTCTAGTTGTATGCAAAGAACATCAACAGACCACAATAAATGTTTTTTTACATACATTAAAGGTGTGAGTAGTCTCATAAATCTCAGAAGCTTGCATCATTTTGCCAAACATGCATTTTTACAAGTCAGAGGATGGTTGAGCATTTTAATATGAAAGGTTGGAACCTTACCTTTCCAAAACAGCTCAGTTTGATTTGATGTAACATGTCTTAGTTTTCTACATTAAAATTGCAAAATGTTACTCTGATGGTTTTATAGGTCTCTAGGCAAGTAGTGAAGTGATGAAGAATGCAGAGCACATTAATGTGTAATTAAAAATACCTTCAGGTGGACTGAAAGGTACTCTTCCTTGCCATATGTTTACCAGTTGAATGGCAAGAGTTGGCGTTGCTTAGCAAAAAACTCTTTTTGTTTTACCTACTTCTGCCTGTGTTCTTACTATTGTTTGAAAGAGTTTGCCTTAGCACAGAAAAAATCATGCACTGAAATTTTTACTAAACCAGTGTACTAATGAAACTTAGATATTTAAACAGACTGTCCAGACATGAAATAAACAGAAGTAATCTCTTTCTTATTTGTCCAATAATATTCCAGGTTATACAGGATGAACACGTATATGAAAACATATATATTACCTTGGAAAAATTTAACTACTTTTGAACTGGTGACAACAGTTATGCATATAGTAACTTGTTACTTTTAAGTGTCATTGAATACTGTCTTGTAGATCTCAATCTATCTAGCGCAGGAGAAGTGTTCTCATCTCTTTCCTGCCAAGAAGGCATTGTAGGCACAGCTTTTTTTTTAATTGATAATATTGTCTGCTGCACATTTCAAAAGACTTTCTTGAGGCTTTGCCTTGTGTAAGAAGCAAGCTCCAGCAACTCCAGTTATGTAAACGATGCCAGAATTATATAATGTTATTTTTTTAAATGTTTTTATTGATTTTTAGAGAGAGAGAGAGAAGGAGAGGGAGGGAAGAAGGGAAACATCAATCGGCTGCCTCCTGCATGCCCCTTACTGGGCACTGAGCCTGCAACCGGGGCGTGTGCCCTGAGCAGGGATCAAACCAGTGACCTCTTGGTGCATGGGATGATGCTAACCAACTGAGCCACACTGGCCAGGGCTATCTAATGTTCTTTTATTTTTCAACAAAGCAGAATATCCTCAGACTACAGGTGAATTCTCTAGGGAATTTTAAGTTTGCACAGAAAATTAGAAACTGTTAAAAACTAGAACCTCAAAAAGCATTACAGGAAAGTAAAGAATTTAAAGTGATTAAAGAAGTCTTTCCCTTTACTTCATAATTGTTACATGGTAAATGTTGTTTGAGTTTAAGTTGCGTGTTATTAACACCAGAGAAATATACTTTCATATGGATGTAATGCCACAATTTGTGTATACATTTATATGTGTGTATGTGTGTGTATCAGTAGCTTGCTTCTTAATAAAGTACTGGTACATATATTTTGATACATATCTCTCCCTGGCCCCAATTCTTTATTCCCTTGGCACGTGAAATTCTTGTTTTGCCCAAATGTGTGAGAGGATCTGGGAATTTATGTGAGCAAAGGTGTGTGTTAAGTTCTAGAAAAAAAAAGTTTGTTCCCTCCATCAGGACAAATTACACTGTATATGCATAGTCCTATGGAAAGAGCAGGGGCACCATGGTTAGACATACCTGAGTTCAACTTCCCCCTTTGCCAATTATTAGCTGAATTACTTTGAGCCCCTACTTCCCCATCTAAAATGGGATGATCATCTTTATTACATAGGAGTGATATGAAAATGCATGTGAAATTAAATTAAATGAAAAATTAAAGCAGTTCCAAAGATAGTATAGCTGCTGCTGCTGCTGCTGATGATGGTTGTGATTCTGATGATAATGTTACTGAGTGTTGATGGTGATGATGATAAAGCCCATTATTATGAGCTACGTGCCAGGCACTGTATCAGTTACTTTACGTGCACTCTTTTAAATCTCTGAGCAATCCCATTTACGCAATTTACTGTTCCCCATTTACACAAGGCAGCTAATTCTTGGGGAAATTAAAAAGAAAATCGTCCAAAGTATCACCATTAATAAGTGATGGGAATTTGAACCCAGATCTTTGTGACATCAAAACTTGTACTCTTTTTCACCATACTTATATGAAACCTCTGCTATTGTACTTGGTAGAGAGGTTGTACTCAGTAGGAGTAGACACTTCTGTGTACATATATATATATATGTACACAGATTTCCCTAGAAGTAAAGATTTCCCTCTGTTGGTTATCCAATGGGAAATAGATTTTAAGATTTGAATGTCACCACATTGCTTTGTGACCTATACCAAAATCATTGCTGCTTATTATTATATTTATTTATTTATTTCATTTTAAAATTTATTATTATTATTATTTTGCTTCTTATTTTTATTACCCTAAATTTTCTTTAGATATTTCTTTCAAGTATTTTTTTGTTTTTGAATTTTTGTGAGTTTATTTGAGCCAAACTCTTGACAATTGCTGGGAAGCCAAAACCTCAACAGACCAAGATAATTCTCTGGACAATGGAAGTTTTGCACCTTTTTTTTTGTTGTTGTTTTTAAATTTTTCTTTATTGTTGAAACTATTACAAATGTTTGCCTTTATCCCCCATTGGTCACCTCTCCCTTGCTCTCCTCTCCCCAGGCCTTCACCCCACTATTGTCTGTGTCCATTGGTTATGCATATATGCATATAAATTCTTATGTTAATCACTCCCCACCCATTCATCCAATCTCACCTTCCCTCTGAGATCCCTCAGTCTGATCCATGAGTCTATGTCTCTGGATCTCTTTTGTTCATTGGTTTATTTTGTTCATTAGATTCCACATATGAGTGAGATCATATGACGAGTACTTGTCATTCTCTGACTGGCTTATTTCACTTAGTATAATACTCTCCGAGTCCCACCATGCTGTCTCAAAGGGTAAGGGATCCTTCTTTTTTATAGCTGCGTAGTATTCCATTGTATAAATGTCCGAGAAGATGCTTGATATGATTTCAGCCTTCTTGAACTTGCAGAGACTTGTTTTGTGTCCTACCATGTGGTTTATCTTTGAGAATGTCCCATGTGCACTTGAGGATAATGCCTATTCTGCAGCTTGGGAGTGGAATGTTCTGTAAATGTCAATTAAACCCATCTGATCTAGTGTGTCATTTAGAGTCACTGTTTCTTTGTTGATTTTTTGTCTGGAAGATCTATCCAGTAAAATCAGTGGGGTTTTAAAGTCCCCCTACTATGACCATATTGCTGTTGATCTCTCCTTTAAATTCCTCCAGAAGTTATTATTTATTTATTTACTTATTTATTTATTTCCAGCCTGTGTGAGTCTTTTGTTCTAAGGTTGGTCTCTTGTAGACACCATATATTTGGGTCTTGTTTTCTTATCCATTCAGCTACCCTAAGTCTTTTGATTGGGAAATTTAATCCATTTATATTCAAGGTTATTATTGATAGATGCTTATCTATTGCCATTTTATTTTTTTATGCCTGTGTTCCACATTCTCTCTATTTCACCTTCTTATTACAACATCTCTTTAACATTTTTTGCAATGCTGGTTTGGTGGTGATAAATTCCTTTAGCCTTTTTTTCTCTAGAAAGCTCTTTATTTCACCACCTATTTTGAATGATAGCCTTGCTGGATAGAGTATTCTTGGTTTCAGATCTTTGTTTTGCATTACCTTGAATATTTCATGCCATTCCCTTCTGGTGTGTAGAGTTCCTGATGAGAAATCAGCTGACAGCCTTATGGGAGCTCCTTTGTGGGTAACAGCTTGCTTTTCTCTTGCTGCCTTTAAGATTCTCTCTGTCTTGAATTTTTGGCATTTTAATTAAGATGTGTCTGGGTGTGGGCCTCTTTGAGCTCCTCTTGCTTGGAACTCTCTCTGCCTCCTGAAGTTGTGTGACTTTTTTCTTGACCAGGTTAGGGAAGTTTTCTGCTATTATTTCTTCAAGCAAATTCTCTATCCCTTGCTTACTTTTCGACCTCTTCTGGCACTCTTATGAAGTGGTGATTGTTACATTTCATGTTGTCCCACAGCTCCCTTAGACTGTCCTCCTGTTTTTTAATTGTTTTTTCTTTTTTGATCTCTGATTCAGTGATTTTTTTTCTACCCTGTCTTCTAATTCACTGATCTGATCCTCAGTTTCCCCTAATCTGCTATTTATTCCTTCCAATGTTTTTTTATTTTTTATTTCTACTATGTCATTCTTAATTTGCTTCATAGTTTCTATATCTTTTTTCATGCTGTTGAGCATCTTTATGATCAGTATTCTGAACTCTATATCTGATAGGTTGCTTATCTCCACTTCAGTTAGCTCTTGTCCTGAAGAATTCTTTTGTTCTTTCATTTGGGGCTTGTTTTTTGTCTCCGCATTTTGGCTGCCTGTTTGGATTTGTTTCTATGTATTAAGTAGATCTCCTAGGATTCCAGTCTTTTGGATGGTCTCTGGTGCAGGCCAATGTCAGATGCTGTTTGCTGCTGGTCTTAAGTACCCTGTTTGAAGTTTTCCACACTCCACAGCTTATGGTTTCTTCTGCTGGAATTGGGTGTGTTTGGAAAGGACCATGATGTGCACCAAGGTCTGCTTATCCAAGCCCTGGGTCCAGAAGCAAATCAGGCAAAGACTCAAAGCACCCAGACGCTGTTAGTCTATTAATAAGCCTCAGGCCATAGAAACTCCACAAGGTGGGGCAGCTGATTATTATCAGTCTCTTAAGGAGCTTTAGGTTGTAGAAAAACTATGGGGTGGGACCAGAGGTTTTCCAGCAGGATGGGGCAATTGCTCCCCCTCCCCCAGGCAAAAACTGCTTAGAAGGTAAATGTGTGCCTGAGAAAGATGTCCTCTGCAGTATGGGGGAATGACTCGGCACAGG
Source organism: Miniopterus natalensis (assembly GCF_054644295.1). Taxonomy (NCBI): domain Eukaryota; kingdom Metazoa; phylum Chordata; class Mammalia; order Chiroptera; family Miniopteridae; genus Miniopterus; species Miniopterus natalensis. Next base: position 113,687,432 of record NC_142082.1, on the reverse strand, counting down.
AATCCAGAGGGGTGCCCTCTGAGCTCTTTCTCCACAGCCCACAACCCTAGATTCTTCTCACACAGCTACAGTCTGCTCTGCCCTCCCTCTGCTGGAGCCCAAGGTGAGGGGCTGCACATGAAACTTTAAAATGTCTGTTGGCTTTTTAAGAGGGTGCCTGCATTTCCAGCTGTCTCTCCCTGGCAGACAGAAATCCTGCTGCTTTTCACAGCCTGATGTTATGTGGGCACCTGTCTCAGTTCTGGTGCTCTTGGCTGGGCTGCCCAGAACCCTCAGTGGGAACCCCCCCACAGTTGAGCTATCCCTCCAGACCTTCAGCTGCTGCCTGAAGGAGCCCAGCCAGCCCTGTCTTGCCTCTGTATTTCCTACCCATCTCTATGTTGTCTCCATTTTTCCTCCTTGGTCATGAGGGTGCTCTCCAGCTAGTCTTCAGTTGCAGTTGATTATTCAGGATGGTTTTTCTATATTTTAGTTGTAATTCAAGTTTAGTCCTGGGAGAGAGTCTGTGGCTTCCACTCAGTCTGCCACTGTCTTAGATCTCTCAAGTATTTTTGATATGAAGACACTGATTAGAGTACTTCAACTTTTCAATCAGTAGTGACCACAGAGAAGGAATAATGAAAATCAGGCCTCAATACCATTGAAGAACCTTGGTGTTTCTGAGCTGCCCTAGGTTAATACTATATATAATATCTTCACATTTTGTATTACTTTTAATAAAGATATTTTAAAAGCTACAAGAGAAAAAAGAAAGAGTAAATGTGGGAGGGTTTTGTCAATTTTTTCAGATAATTTAAATATAATAATTTAGTAAATAAATACATCTACATAATAATCTTCTTAGTAAATAGTTTCTTCTTCCTCCTGTAAAAATATAATTAACAAATATTTAAAGAATACTAATAAATATTACAATTATTCTGCCCACATTTGAATTTGTATGACATGTTTTTCCTATATTATAGTTCATCTTTTTTAATATAAGGACAATTTTAAGATAAAAAATATTAATGAAATGGAGGCGAAGTTATTTGCCTGTCTGGAGCACATTCATGCCTCAGTAAGTGTGTGAAAGTTACCACTGGAATTATCAACTAGGGAGTTTGTTGTGTGTGTGTGCTCTCAGAGAAGTCTAGGTTACATATATAACTCTGAAAGCCACTGATGTAGAGATGAAAAATCCAAACCATGGGACTTGGTGGAATTATATTAGCAGAGAGCTCATATAGATTAGGGAAAAAATGATATCTATAACCAAGCTTGATGAAACTGTAGTATTTAATGTTTAAGTAAATGAGAAATAGACTAGCAAACTGAAAAGGAGTGGGCAGAGAGGTAGGAAGAATTTCTCTGAAGACTGGGCAAGAGTGTATTTTAGAGATAAAGGAGTGGCTAATTGAATGCTGCCTAGAAGTTAAAATGAGGAAAAAATGTCTAGATTTAGCAACAGACAGATCATCAGCAACAGATAGATCATCACCAGACCTTGTGCCCTAGACTGCCCAGTGAAAGTGCCCTAGTCATTGATAACTTTAGGAATGATCATTTCAGAAGAGTGATACAAACAGGAGTTAAACTTGAATATATTATAGAATGCATAGGAGGTAAAGAAATGGATACATTAAGGATAGATAATTTCTTGAAGTATAACTATAAAAGGAAGGAGAGAGTAGGACCATGGATAGAATGAAATGTAAGGTCAAAGGATTTTTTAAAGGTGGAAGACAGACCTGAATATGTCTCATGGGATAAAGAAAGTGGAGAGATACCAGAAAGAAGAATACACAAAGGGACAAGTGTCCTGAAAAGGATCCAGAATACAGGAGCAGTTGGGTCCTTAAGAGGAAGAGGGGCACTTTAACAACAGCAACAGGTGGGGGAAGAAGGTATAGCAGTGCAATTGCTAATATAGACGTTTGCTGATGGAAAGTTAAAGTATTTACAATCTGTTGACATACTTCCTGTAAAGTAGGATGTGATAATATTTGCTGAGAATGAAGGAGTGAGGTGGAGGTGTTATGGATTGAAGTGAGTAAAGAAGGTGTGAAAAGCTAATGTATATGCAGTGTTTGAGTGAGAGATGAATAAAATCCTGCAATAGAATTGCTTGACAGTGTACAGGGCACAGCTGAAGCACATGACCAGCACTTATAATGACACCAATTTGTCTTCTATGTGATTTGCTCCAGCAATACACAGTTTCCTGGTGTTAAGCACAGATAAGGTAGATGTGTCATTTTATATAGAGATAAAGTTTTGCCAGATAGATGCATTAAAAGGACGGAGGAACAAAATAAGATGTAAAAATTGCCAATACAGTGATTGAAATGATAAGTCATGAAATCTAAACTGGGGAGGGGCATAAGTGAATCCAGGATGGGGTTTATGGATGGGGGGGAAAATAAAGAAGACAGTTTTCCACTGTTGAGGTCATGATAGAAAGAGGTAGACCAATATGATGAAAAGATTAGAGGCTGTGGTCAGAATCTGAGATGTTTGAATTAGTGATTTTGAAAGTAGAAGTAAAGCCGTCATCATCAACAATATAATTTACCTACTCTCTTATGATAATCATAATCGGGCACTCCTTTCTCATCTCCATCCTAGATCTGAAGAACTCAGGAAAGCAAATCATTCAAAATACATATGTGAATATTTTGCTTCCAACATTTATATGTAATTCAGAAATTTTAAGATGTTGGATTTTCTTTGGAAATCTGTCTTTCCCCCACTCCCAGCTTTATTGAGATATAATTGACATATAACATTGTGTAAGTTTAAGGTGTACAACATGGTTTGATATGTGTATATATTGTGAAATGATGACCACAATCAAGTTAATTAACACATCTGTCACCTCACGTAATTACCTATTTTGTATGTGTGGTGAGAATATTTAAGATCTATTCCCATAGCAACATTCAGGTATGCCGTGCACTATTGTTCTGTTATTACCTTACTGTACATTAGATTCTCAGAATTTATTCATCTTATAACTGGAAGTTTGTACCTTTGACCAATATCTCCTTTCTCCTACCCTCCAGGTCTGGCAACCACAAATCTTCTCTCTGTTTCTATGTGTTTGGCTTTCTCAGATTTCACATATACTTGAGGTTGTCAGTATTTGTCTTTCTCTGTCTTATTTCACTTTGCATAATGCCCTCAGGATTTATCCAGGTTATCACAAATGTCAGCATTTCCTTCTTTCTCATAGCTGAATAATATTCCATTTTATGTATATACCACATATTCTTTATCCATTCATGCATCAGTGGACACTTAAGTTGTTTACATGTCTCGGATATTGTAAATAATGCTGCAGTAAACATGGGGGTGGAGAAGTCCCTTCAAGACACAGATTTCATTTCCTCCTTTGGGTATAAATCAAAATGGTATTGCAGGATCATATAGTAGTTCTACGTTTAATTTTTTGAAGAATCTCTATACTTTTCATTGTTGACTCCACCAATTTACATTTCTAGCAACAGTACACAAGTGTCCCTTTTCTCCACATCTTCAACACTTATCTTTTGTCTTTTTTATAATAGCCACTCTGACAAGTATGATGTGATATCTCATTGTGGGTTTGATTTGCATTTGCTTGATTAATGATGTTGAGCATCCATTCATGTACCTGGTGGCCATTTTTGTGTCTTATTTGGTTAAATGTCAGTTCAGTCTTTGGCCCATTTTTTTTCCTTTTTTTTTTTTTTTTTTTTTTTTTAATACTCAAGGATATGTTTATTGATTTTGAGAGAGAGAAAGAAAGAGAGACAGAAAGAGAGAGGGAGAGAGAGAGAAACACATTGATGTGATAGAGAAACATCAATTGGTTGCCTTCTGTACATGCCCCAGCTTGAGTTCGAATCAGCAGCCTAGGTATGTGCCCTGACTGGAAATCGAATCTACAACCTTTTTGGTGTATGGGACAAGGCTCCAACCAACTGAGCCACCTGGCCAGGATTGCTAATTTTTTACTTGGATTATTTGGGCTCCTTATGTATTTTGGATATTAACCCCTTAACAAATTTTTCTTCCATTTTACAAATATTTTCTTCCATTCCATAGGTTGCCTTTTTATTTTGTTGATTTTTTTTTTTTTCTTTTAAGCTGTATAGAGCTTTTTAGTTTGATGTATTACAACTTGTTGATTTTTGCTTTTGTTGTTCGTGCTTTTGGTATCATACGAAAATTATCATTGTCAAGATCAATGTGAAGGGGGTTCTTCCCTATGTTTTTTGTAGGAGGTTTATAGTTTTATAGTTTCACGTCTTATATTCAAGTGCTTAATTCAAATTAAGTTTCATGAGTGTTGTAAGATAAGGGTCCAGTTTTATTCTTTCACATGTGTATGTCCAGATTTCCTAGCATTATTTATTAAAGAGGCTATTCCCCCCCCCCCCCCCCAATAATCATTCTTGGATCCCTTGTCAAATATTAGTTGAGCATATATGTGAGGTTTTTTTCTGGGATCTCAATTCTATTTCATTGGTCTATGCATTTGTTTTTATGCCATACTATTTTGATTACTATAGCTTTGAAATACAGTTTGAAATCATGAAGTATGGTGCTCCTGAAATTGTTTTGAATATTTGTGGTCTTTGTGATTTTATATGAATTTTGGGATTTTTTTCTGTGAAAATTCCATTAGAATTTTGATAATGATTGCATTGACTCTTTATATCATTGGGTCATATGGGCATTTCAACAATATTAATTTTTTCAGTCCATGAACATGGGATAAATTTCCATTTATTTGTGTCTTCTTCAATTTCTCTCATCAATGTCATATAGTTTTCATTACACAGATATTTTACCTCCTTGGTTAAATTTATTCCTAGATATTTTATTATTTTTGATGCAATTGTAAATAGGATTGTTATCTAAATTTCTCTTTCTCATTTCCATACACTGTTATTGTATGGAAGTGCAACTGGTTTGTGTATATTGATCTTGTATCCTGCAACTTTGCTGAATTAATTTATTATTCTAGTAGTTTTTTTGTATAGTCTTTAGGGTTTTATATATTAATATTATATCATCTACAGAGATACTTTTACTTCCTTCTTTATGATTTTGTTGCCTTTTATTTCTTTTCTTTGTCTAATTTCTCTTTCTACAACTTCCTGTACTAGGTTGAAAAGAAATGGTGAGAATAGGTATCATTGTCTTGTTCTTGATTTTAGAAGATAAGCTTTTATCTTTTCATTGTTGAGTAAGGTGTTATCTGTGGGCTTGTCATGTATGGCTTTTATTATGCTGAGGTACATTCCTTTTATGCCTACTTGTTGAGAGTTTTTATCGTGAATGAGTGTTCAGTTTTGTAAAATGCTTTTTCTGCATTTTCTGCATTATTAAGATGATTATATGATTTTTATCTTTCATACTGTTAATGTGGCACATAATATTATTTGTGTCTGTTGAACCAATTTTGCATTTCAGGGATAAATCCCACTTGATCATGGTATGTGATCCTGTTGATGTGTTGTTGAATTCTGTTTGCTAGTATTTGTTGAGGATTTTTGAATCTACACTCATCAAATGAATTGGTCTGTAATTTTCTTTCTTTGTAGTGTTCTTATCTAGCTTAGGTAAGAGGATAATGCCTCATTCATAAAATGAGTTTGGAAGTGTTCCCTTATCTTTAAATTTTTGGAAGAGTTGGGGAATTGGCATTAATTCTTTAAATGTTTGTTAGAAGGAGAATTTCCATTTGAACCAGTGATCCCACTTCTAGGTATATATCCTAAGAATCCTGAAACACCAATCAGAAAGAATATATGCACCCCTATGTTCATAGAAGCATTATTTACAATAGCTAAGATTTGGAAACAGCCCAAGTGCCCATTAGTAGATGAGTGGATAAAAAACTGTAGTACATTTACACCATGGAATACTATGCAGCTATAAAAAAGAAGGTTCTCTTACTCTTTGAAACAGCATGAGTTGACCTGGAGAGTATTATGCTAAGAGAAATAAGCCAGTCAGAGAAAGACAAGTATCACATGATCTCACTTATATGTGGAATCTAATGAACAAAATAAACTGATGAGCAAAATAGACCCAGAGACATTAAAGCATGGAACAGACTGATGTATATCAGAGGGAAGGGGTGAGGGTGGGAAGAGATTAACCAAAGAACGTGATAGGCATATATGCATAACCCATGGACACAGACAACAGTGCAGTAATAGCCTGGGAAGGGCACGGGAGTGGGGTGGAGTCAATGGGGGGGGAAAAGGGCACATCTGTAATATCTTCAACAATAAAGATAAATTTAAAAAATATCATTTAAAAAAGTAATTTTATTCAACCTTAAAAAAAGAAAAAGAAAAGAAATCACCTGTGAAGCCATCTGGTACTGAGCTTTTCTTTGGTGGGAGATGTTGATTAATTGATATTGCTGTGCTCAGATTTTCTATTTGTGATTCAGTCTTAGTAGGTTACATGTTTCTAAGAAAGTATCTATTTCTTCTAGGTTGTCTACTTTGTATAATTGTTCATACTCATATCATACTCTTATGATCCTTTTTATAAATGTGGTATCAGTTGTAATGTCTCCTCTTAAATTTACAATTTTATTTGAGTCTTCTCTATTTATTTTAGTTAATCTAGCTAAGATTTGTCAATTTTGTTTACCTTTTCAGAAAACCAGGTCTTAGTTTCGTTGATCTCTTCTAATATTTTTCTGGTATCTATTTTATTTATTTCTGCTCTAATCTTTATTGTTTCCTTCCTTCTGCAACCTTGGTCTTGGATTGTTCTTTTTTTGGTTTCTTGAGGTATAAAGTTAGGTTGTTTATTTGTGAAATTTCCAATTTCCCTGCTGTTGTTGATTTCTGGTTTCATACTAAACAATATTTGATATGATTTCAGTCTTTTAATTTGTTAAAACTTATTTTGTGGCCTAACAGTGATCTGTCCTGGAGAATGTTCCATATGCACTTGAGAAGAATGTGTATTCTGCTGTTGGGTAGAATGTTTTGTAAATGTATTTTATGCCCATTTGCTACATAGTGGTGTTCAAGTCTACTGTTTTCTTATTTGTTTTCTGTCTAGGTAATCTATCCAGTGTTGAAAATGGGTATTGATGTCCTCACTATTATCAAATTGCTGTTTGTTTCTTTCTTCAGTTCTGTTAATATTTGTTTTATATATTTAGGTGCTCAGATGTTGAGTGCTATATATTTACAATTATATCTTCTTGATTAATTTTCCCCAATATCATCATATAATGACCTTCTTTGTCACTTGAGACACTTTTTGACTTAAAGTCCGCTTTGTCTGATATAAATGTAGCCATGTATATACTCTCTGAGTTTACATTTGTATGGGATATTTTTCTCCATCTCTGCACTTTCAGCCTGTGTGTGTCCTTAAAGCTAAAGTGAGTCTCCTATAGGCAGTATATAGTTGGATCTTATTCTATATGCACATATGCGTAACCCATGGACATAGACAATAATGTGGTGAAGACCTGGGCCTGGGAGTGGGTGCAGGGTGGAAGGGATCAATGGGGAAAAAAGGGGACATCTGTAGTATTTTTAGTGTTAAAAATATATTTTAAAAAATTTAGTTTACTTTGTTTAATTTAGTTTACTTTGTTTAATTTAGTTTCTTTTGATTGAATAATTTAATCCATTTACATGTAAAGTAATTAATGAAAGTTAATTAATGACTTACTATGACCATTTATTAATTGTTTTCTGACTGTTATATAGTTCCTTTGTTCTTTTCTTCCCCTCTTACTGTCTTCCTTTGTGATTTGGTGATTTCTTTTTGGTGACATGCTTTAATTTGTTTCTTTATCTTATTATATGAAATAAAAAGATCATGCTTTTGTAGTAAGGTTCTGATTACAGAAAATTGTCTGCCTGATGTCTATGCCTTGCACATGAGTGTTATGGGGTTGTTGAGATGCCTCTTATAGGCACATAGTTTGCAAATGTCAATTTCCTTCTCCTGTCCATGTTCGTCTAATTCTTTCATAGTAAAAAGGAAAGAGATTTTTTTAAGGTTTGAAAGTAAAGATTAAAACCAAGAGAGAGAAAAAAAATAGTATTCCCTTTCTTTATGTTCCTCAATGCCTTGCATTGCTATCTTTATGTTTGAAGAAGTAGTCACCTCCTCCAGTCTTTACTGACTGGCTTTGGCAGAGAAAGAACTTTACTAGCCTGTTCAGTTAGAGATTGTGAGAGTCTCTCAAACCTTTTATATAAATGCACCCACTTTTATTGTTACCGTTTAAGGTGAGGATGTCTTAGGATTCTGTGCCTTCTTCAATCCTGCAAAGCCAGGCCAGGTGCTGAAAGCCTCTCATTTATTTTCCCTAGGGCAATGCCCTGAAGTGTTCAAGGTTATATCTTTCCCAATGCTGTTGAGTCAAGCTGGCTACTAAGATCATCTGCTACTGAGGTCCATGTGCCATCTGCAGGGACTTGCACATGCCCTCTGTGTGGGTACATGGGGTGTAATACATTGGGCTACATGGGGTGCCAGCCGTGGGACTGCATGAGGTATACTGAGGTTGCACGTTGGTTGGTTGGTTGGTTGGTTGGTTGGTTGGTTGGTTGGTTGGTTGGTTTTTTGGTTGGTTGGTGGGGTTGTCTACAGGCAAGTTGTCCTATGGAGTTCATGAGGGAACCTCTTGGTGTTGTCCCAGAGCTGATTAGCAAGATCCACACCCAGCTATTGAGATTTGTGCCCTAGTAGTTATGAGTTCCTACCTGTACTCTCTGCTTTTAGCTGCCTCTGAGTGATTGAGCCAAGCCCATTCCTTTAGCATTTGGGGTGAAGCTGGACAGAAGTAGGCCTCTTGGGCTACATCCCACAAAGCTGAGAAAGCTAGGTGCTCATTCTGCTCTCATTTTTCCCAGTGGAAGAAATTGTGGGCCAAGGAAGCCTCGCTTGGCCCTGAGCTTTGCTCTCTCAGCTGGACTCTGGGGCTCTCATCCAGGTATTCTCATCTGGATGGTTGCCAAATCCATGTTTTTGTTGGGAGATGGGGGCTGGAACCTCATATTCTACCATCTTGCTGATATCTTCCCTCTAAAAATCCTATTTAGAAGTGTTCCTGAATTGTTAAAATAATAATAGTAATCAGTACTTAACAGCTGACAAAGTGCTTTTCATGGACTGTAATTGTTTAAATTCTTAAAACATCTCCCTGAAATAGTATAATTTCCGCTTCACAGAATATTTAACCATAGTCATAAAATTGAAGTTAAGACAAATGCCTACCATAACTAAACACAAAACCCATATCTAAACCTTGGTCCTTTGTTATTTAAAACAGTGCCCTTGAATTTTGCCATGTTTTCCTAGTAGATAACATATATTTTGATAGTTAATTGAAATGAGAAGGTTAAGAAAATATTGTTTGAATTTTATAACGTTAAAAGTCTGTTTATAAAACATTTGCTTTAATATTTATTTGGTTGACCGTCCAAGAAAAGCCATCAAATGCCTATAAAAATTTTAATACTTATTCACACAGACTGGTGGTTGTGGCAAAAATTATTTTCATTACTCTTAAAGTATTTTGGAACTTATGTGATGTGGGTCAGTGCATTTTGTCTGTGAAACTTTTACCTCTCCAAAGCACTATGCAGTCAATACTGGCATGGGATGCTGGATGTGATGCTGAATTTTAAGCGCCTCCTTATTAAATTTATTCAGGAAAAACAGAAAATGTGCCTTGCTAGGAAGGCAAGAACATGTGCTGTTGAAGTATGGACCCATGCTACAGTAACATACAATTCCTGTGCAGGATTATTAGGCTCTTTGTGAGGAGCAGACAAAATCCAAAGGGCAAAGATTCTATTGAATTTCGCTAAGAAACAGCCAACGAACAGCCAGCTGGTATCCAAGCTAGATACAAGAGGGAAACAAACTTCATTTCATCCTGCTATCAGCATAAAGTGTTTTTTTTTAATGGAATAACTAACGAAAAGTTGTAGTGCCCTATTTTATACACCTTGCCGCTTTAGTTACTGGCAAACTTAGAGGTAGTTATTTTGGGTTTGCTTGTCTAAATCCTGAGCTAGTAGGCACTTGTTGATCATTTGTCCGTTTAAAGTCAACTGTACAGAGCAGAGTGGGAGGCGTGGATTCACCGGGACACGGCCTGGGAACTGCTGCGGCGTCGGCCAGCAGCGCTGCTGGTGGCTTTGTGGCTGTTGCATTGCTGCTCGCGGATCTAGAGCAGTTTAAAACGAGGGTGTTTCCCAAATAAAGGCTGTAATTGAAAACCTGCTCATCCTTTTTCAGTCTCCTGCTAACGGAACTTGTTAATGATTATTCAGGTTCATGAAAAATGAATATTTTTTTTGGCTGCCGTGAATATTCCAGAAAAAGGATATTGCAATCATCTCTTTGATTCCATGACTAATACCTAAATCTCCTCCAAATCCCATATGAAGGGCTGTTTATCCCACGCCTGGAGGCTTACTTCTATTCTTAAATCTAAATCCAATCTTCCTCTTAGCAGGGGAAACTTCTTTCTTTCTCAAAAAAAAAAAATTCTTACTATTTTTGAGGGTGTATTTTTTTCCTATGTGTGTGTGTGAGAGAGTTGAATTCCCACCATGATATTCTGTTCCCAATATCCTCCTATATTTGTGTTTTTCAACCAAGGCCGTGCATCAGAATGAGCTGCGAAGGTTTCTAAAACAGATTCCTAAGCCGTAGTATCCTAGTCAGGTTTGTAGTTAGAAGGTCAGAGCTGGAGTCAAGGCTTTCACCTTTAAAAAATGTCCACAGACCATTGCTTACTGCTACGACCTTCCCCAAGAGTTGGCTTCATCCCATCTCTGGCTTCCTCATCTAATCTGTTTATCAGCTACCTGAGCCACAGCTCTTATGATACAAAAATCAAGATTGCACCATTAGAGCCAGGACAGAAACATCAGAAAAAAACAGCATCATTTATTAGTCATAGGCTTATAAACTTACTATTGTGAAAATAAATGGGTGTTTATATTTTGGTCTTCTGTTTTTAATGTTATTAAAAATGATTAGGAAAATGAGTATATCAAGAAAAGGCTTTTAAAATAGCATATGAAACTTGTTGAAATCCTTAAGTTAGGGAGGGTTCACAAAACAGTAAATATAAATACATATGACATATTTAATTACACTTTGGCTCCCATCTGACTCAGTAAGTCTGCAGGAGGCCCAGGAATCTGCATGCTTAATAACCACGGAGGGCACAGGTGGTCTTTGGACCACAGCTTGAACCAACTAACACTGTGCATCTTGGTTTTCCCCCTGATTTTTTTAAATCATTCTTGTTTTTAAACATTCCTGTCTGACAAATACAATTTTGTCTTTATGGTTGAAATATATGATCATTGAAAAACCAGATCTTACTCAAGATAAAGTGATTGTTTTATTTTTATATTACATTCCATCAAGAAGCCATGTCTCTTGATTTCTTTTGAAAACAGGAACTATTTTTTTTCAATTGTGCCTGATGCTTAAGAATTAATAGTGACTTGATTGGCTCAGGCTGGGACACCACCTCCGTGTGGTGGCAATGAATAAAGAATTGCAGGTTTAGTGTTTTATTTTTTAATATGTTTTTATTGGTTTTAGAGATAGGAAAGGAGAGGAGGGAAGAGAGAAAAAAAAAACATCAGTTGCTTGACTCTGGTATATGCCCCAACTGGGGACCAAACTTGTAACCTGGGCATGTGCCCTGACCAAGCATTGAACTGGTGACCTTTTGGTGCATGGGACAAGGTTCAGCCAACTGAGCCACACTGGCCAGAGCGCAGGTTTAGTTTTTGACCACTGAATTCACATACATGCTTGTGAAGGGCCGGCTCCCGAGATTCTGCTATAAGTAATTCTATTGACACAAGTGGTATTTGGAGGACTCTACAAGTTCATTTTCAGTGTAGGATTCTTTTCTTTATGGTGGTCCAATCTCAGCTCTATGTATAAGCACTAACATTCTATTCTTTGTTTTAAAATATTAAATGTGTAGTTTAAAGATTTTTACAAATGAACAAAAATATCAAGGTTGAGAAATGAAAGGAATAATGTTGACAGAATTTTCACCTTTTCCCAGTGGAGACATAATTATTATGATTCTAATCTCAAGGAATTATATTGTATTTTTTTATGCTTTAGTAGTATCAACAATGCCCTTGTTGGTCTGTCTTTTTATTTTTTTAATTATATATTTTAACCAACACAAAATGTATTTATTTAATATATTCATCACAGGGGCTCATCCAGAGACTTAACAAAAAACAGAAACAAAACATGCCATCACTGCTGCAGATACAGAGTTCTATACAGAAATCCACGCAAGGACAGGACACGTAAGGAAAACATAAAGACAGCACAGGGAGAGAGGCTGGACACCTGCCTTGCTTAGGTTTCTTAAAGGCTGTGGGGCTTTCCAGAGCTCAGCAACGTGTGTGTTCCGTGCTGTTGACGGGTTCCCTGAGCAGGCTCTGGTTGGAGAGCAGGATGGTCCTGATGTCATACAGGGCAGGCCGCTTGTCCTTCGGGATGGCCAGGCAGATGTTACCAGGGTTTTCATGTTGGGGTGGGAGCAGGGCCTGAGGGACTTCCCCGTGGATGCGTTGTACGGGGAGGCACTGGGGAGCCCTAGGGAGAGCTTACACCCTAGTTCTTCATATATTCTGCACACTGCTCCATGGATGGTCCCATCCATTTGAAAAGCTTGTCTGATTCAGGAAGGCAGAAATTCCTTTGCTGCCAGACATCAGGAGGGTCATCAGCTGCTGATGTGACTTACCTCTTGCCCACAGGACCCCAGGTGGGCGCCTCCCGGGCTCAGCTCCTTTACGAGCTGCAGCAACACTGGTGGCAGCTTCGTAGCAGTTCTGGGTCGCAGTTCTGGGTGGTGGTTCTGAGAGGCCATCTGGGCAGTGCTGGCAGGGACACAGGAACTTGGAGAACATGACTGCAACTCTTGGTCTGACTTTTTAAAATAAACTGTAGAAATGTTCTGTTCTGTAGGTAATAATATATCTCAGGTCTTCAGGATTTAGCAGTGTGCACTGAGGAATGTGTGCACAGGGCCGGCAGGCTGCTGGATGGCGCCTAAAGTCTTATTCTCCTACTGCTGCTCTCTTCGACCCCTTTGCATTTATGTTAACCAGTGGAAGGCGCACTTTTAACTTTAGAATATCTTGTGCAAGTCCTTTCCCTCGACGTAATGGTTACTCTTGCCTTTCATTTTGGTTTGATATAAAGGTTTATATACATTTGGTTGAAAGATACTTAAATAAGAATCAGGACATCGCCACACAAAGAAAGAATTACAGTATAAAATGCAGTATGAAAGGAAAGGCTGTTATTTTTGCAAAGGCTTACTTTATATTTGATGGGATATATGGAACTGAATTTATGATTTCAGAAGTAACTAAGGCCATAATTGCCCATCATGTCATACCTGTAATTTCATTAACATATAACAACTCCTCTTATTTATGGGAGAAATTTAGTGTTAGAATAGTTCCCTACACGGACACCACATTAATGTAAAGTTGAACTACTGAGAGAGGTTGTGATGAGCAGGAAAAGTGTGCAGCACCAGGTAAAGTGCTGGGGGAGCAAATACTGTAAAATAGCAGGAACAGGGCACTAAACACAGATTTTGATGATTCTTCATTTTTGTTAAAAGCCAGCTTCTGACTGGGGCTCCCGGTCAGATCCTTGGTTAAAGGTTGTGCTTCTCACCCTCTCTTATTTATGCTACATACTTTTAAAAAACTATACTTGGGAGCATCTAAGCTTATAATTAATACCTCTGTATCTGTGTGTAATGACACATAAAAGTGCTCAGCAATTCATTGTACTGCTCATTTTTATTACATGTAAAAAAGAACTGAATACTTCCTAAAGCCTGCCCAAGACACCTGACAAGAATATAACAGTGACAAAAAGAATATATAAGTTCTTTTAGTTCTTTGAAACAAGATATTTTCATTTATTAATAAAAATAGTAGTCTTCCTGGAGATGTGTGGGGAAATATTTTAATTTTTGTTAAAGAGAAATGAATCATTCCCATTTATCAGAGAGAAATCCCAGTGAAACAACTACATTAAGTGCCACCTTTAGAGTATAGGAAACAAATAACAAAGGCATGTTCCCACCTAGACACATTTAAGCTAAAACAATACTACAAATTCTGTTTTTGTTGAGTCATAGAAAGACTGTTTTATCTGTTTAAATGCATTCCCTAAGAAGTATCTATGGGGAACGTGACCAAACCTTCTCCCACCATTGTATTTTGAAAATACATGGCCAAAGAGTAAACAAACAGGGATCTTCCTCTCTTTCTATGCTCTTTTAAGCTTTTAGTTCTGAACTCTGTGGTTGCTGAGTTGATGAACACATTTCTAAAGATTTTAACAGGGGTCCTCCTTGCTTTAAAATAGGGAAGTCGAGCCTTTAAACCTGTGTCTCTCACCACTCAATTGGGTGCACTATCGTACCCAGCCTTCAGCTGCCCTAAACAATAAGCGTGAAAAGACAGCTCCCAACATGTTATCTCCTTCAGGTTTGGGTGGGCAGGAAGGGCATTCCTAGGCTGCAGGATGCTGGTGCTGCGTACACACACACACACACACACACACACACACACACACACACACACACAGTTTTAAAGTGATGAGGAAAAGACATGCAAAAATCCTGAAGGTTTTATTTTTTGTGTATGATTAGATATTGTGTCTTACATACCCATGGTGACAGCCATTGATTTTCTTAAAGGGCTATCTCATGCCTAAATTTATTTCACCATGGTTTTTCAGGCCACATGGTTGATAGACAAGCCAATTAACACATTTTCACTGTATTAAGCATCCATAGGGCATGCATCAATGAGCTAATGTTGTAGTGTCCAAATTAATATAAAACCAATATAAATAAATACAATTATTTATTTTTCATGAAAGTGCTGAAGTGTAAGAATGAGTTAAGAACTGTAACAGAGCGATAAAAAGCAGTCTAAAAATGTACTATTCAAATCTTGTGTGCAACTTATTTTAAGAGGTTTTCTATAGAATTAAAATAAAATAACAAATATACAGTTTCTAACTCAAGGTGTTTATAATATATTTGGAGGAAACAACCAAATATGCAGAAAATATTTTGAAAATAATCACCAACTAATGTGAAATTTTCCCTTCCTACCAATAAATTCAGGTCTCCCAATCCTAAAAATAAAAACTATACCTTCTCTAGACATTGTAAATGCCTCCAGTTACTATAATAAAGAGCACATCGAAACAAAATTCAGCCTGGTTAAAAAAAAATATCTAAGATCTTATTTTTCCCATTTTAGTTTTCAAAAATTTGACTGTTACATAAGCAATGTTGATATAATTCAGGTATCACAATGGCTGAAGGATTTATTTAAAAATAGTTAAAGCCCGGCCTGGCGTGGCTCAGCAGTTGAGCATCGACCTAGGATCCAGGCATTTGGGGTTCAATTCCCAGTCAGGGCACATGCCCGTGTTGCGGGCTCAATCAATGACTCTCTGATTATTGATGTTTCTCTCTCTCTCTCCCCCTCTCCTTTCTTCTCTCTGAAACTCATAAAGATATATTTAAAATAAAATAAAATAAAAAGTTAAATATATTTATTTACACACATGCCCCTATACACACACATGCTTATATTGCTATATATTTCCTGTGTTGATTCGTGTATAACTAACCATAATGCGATTATAGCTGGTGCTGTGACTAACCTCCAGCTTCTCCTCATTAAAGAATTAGTAAGAAACCTGAAGCATTATGGTCAAGGCAATAGCCCGTGTCCTGTCTTCTCACTATCCCGTAACTATACCTATAGCCATGCCATCTATTCTGGGAAGTCCACATCTTATTTTTTTGTTTTACTTTTAAATGTGTCTATGTACTTGTCCTAAGTACAGCTTCTAAGACCTGTGTCTTCATCAATTAATTTTAATGAGGGCCTTGCTTTCCTCCTATGCCCTTTGTAAAACACTGGCTGCTTTATTTTCTAAATACAGTCACTGGCTTTAGCTTACTTCAGTGCTGTCTGCTAAGCCTGAACAGTCCATGACTCTTTCCTCTTGGGAGCTCTTTTTCCCAGATCAATATTCTCCACTGTTCTTCCCTGTCACTGTGGAACTGAGAAAGGGGATTTATTTAAAATATTGAATATCCTTTTTTTTTTTTTTTAAGTGAATAACTCTCTGTGTTGTATAAATTAAGCAAAAGAGTATGGCCAGCGTGAGCAGGAAGTAACACATCGCATATCAAAGACAAATCCATCTGGGAAAAACATTGAGATAGCTGGGCACTTTTATTGGAATTTCAAGGCAAGAAATAGTGTGGGACCGCAGCTCCTCTTTCATGTCTGTAACCTTTGTCTAACCCAGCATGTGGCCACAGAGGTGTGCCCGGCAAGAAAAGGAAGCTTCCTTTGTTATTGTTTGTTGCTATTGTTCTTTTTAGAATAGGCAGCTTAGTCATAATTCAGAAATAGGAATCTAGGTGGTGAGTCAGGAAGAGAGCTTGGATGTGAGCTAGCACACGGCCTGCCACACTCACAGAAGTCACAGTGGTTGGAAGCCCCTGCCAGCACCTGCCCAGTTGTGCTTCCATTTGAAGTGAGAAGGGAACTATCACCAAGTGCCTACTAAGCCAAGCACCAGAAGCAGACCTCCTTGCCTTTCTACCCAACTGCCATGTCACCTTCCAGTTTTTCTCTAGCTGCACAGAGAGCCCTCTTCACATAAGGAAGCAAATGCTGAACACACTCTCCCAGCTTCGCTTGCAGCCCAGACACAGGCCTGTAATCCAGTGCAGGCTGATAGAGTCAGAGGGATGTACTGGCCTTCTGAGAAGACTTCCCTGATGGGAGATATGCAACGATAAATGCCCACCTTTCTGCTTTGCGAATTATCCTATGCAGGACACGATACCTGGAGCTACTGCAGCCAAGAGAATTCCAGAGAAACTGACCTAGATCTCTGATGCCTTTGAGAATGTGTGCGTGTTGACCCAGGGGAATTGCTGTTTGAGAAAAATAAGCCCCTGCATTGAGGTCACTTTTAGTTGAATGTTTTTTTACTGGGGGCCACATGAATGTTGGCTGAACAACACTGTGCCTGACACTTGTAATATGATCTCTTTTGATGTTTATAATCATCCCGCCAGCTAAACATTATCCCCCTATTTTAGCGATGATGAAACTGAGGCCCAGAAAGATGAAGGGCCTTGTCTGGTGTCCTTTAGCTCTTCAGTACAGAAGCCAGGGTTTGATTCTCCATGCCAGTGCCTGACGTACCTGTGCATCTCCATTTCTCATTTGCTTTCTGCTATCCTGTCATATCACACTGCCTCTGAGCAACAGCAAATATTTACCCACTGAGTGAGTGAGCCCGACCAGGAGGGTAGAGGCAGGTGTGTTTGTTCTGAGACTATGGCAAGCACTGTAAGAAGTAAGGATTGAGCACAAAAGGCAATTTTTGTTGCATGACATTTAAAAATATGAGAATAGTTTTAGATGCTTCTTTTCTTTAGGGTAGGAGGTTAGTTATAATTAGATATTGGGTCATGAATAGAAACTTAGCTTTGCAAATTTCTTTGGAAACGACATGACTATAAGACTTTACACCGCGCTCTACATGTACCCTAGAGCTCTGCCTCCTAGTCCCCAGTTCTCTAGTTACTCACAAGTCCAGTGTCTTAGCTACAACGATTTGGAAGTCTCCCTCTAGCAACTGATAAATGTTTTCAAGTCTTTCCATTTGAAAACCCACAGAATACCTATAAAATGGGAGAGAAACTAAAAACAAAGCACAGTGCATATTATATTTCTCTTCTTAAATACTGCTTGACTTTTAAAAGGGGATTAGCTCAGCAAATTCTGTGAGGGCCTGGGCAGACGGAACCCAATGATTATGTGTTTAATAGTGAGCCCTTCTCTAGGTACAGTTTTTAAAAATGTATGATTTTCTTGCTGGCGTCACGTTCTCTTTGCTCTCCCAGATGAGGGGCCACCGTCTTCATTGGCCTAAAGCCTGGGCATCTGTTACCTGTTCCATCCATATCCTTACTGCGTAGGATTTTTCCTTGTGGGATTTTTCTTCCTAAATCTTCTCTATAATGTTGTCTTGGTAATCTGAACTCATGTGTTAATGGCGATTCAAAGTTAAATTATTTTATAATGTCTGTGCAGGGTCTTAACCCAAAGTAATAACTTCCTTGGTGTGGACACTCCAGGCAATGAGAAGATTCCTCTAAGGCAGGGATGGGGAACATCCGGCCCGCGGGCTGTGTAAGGCCCACAGAATCATTTGGTCTGGCCCTGCGAAGGCAACCGCAAGTGGGACTCAAAATTCAATAAATCCAGGAGCTTTTTTCATAGCTAATTTTTAACTTGATAATTTTGTATGGCCCATGAATGATGTTATAAATATCCAAATTGCCCTTAGCAGACAAAAGGTTCCCCACCCCTGCTCTAAGGGAACCGGGAGAATGCCACGTGGGCAGCTGCCTTCTGCACCAACCAGCCAGAGATGGGCGGTGTGTCTGCGAGCCTTAAAATAAAAACGGAGAAGTGAACAGGAAAATAGACACTGTAGGGTGTTGTTCATTAGGAAATAGAGCTTTGGGAAGACATTGACTGAAGAAAGACATTGTAATAATGTGACAAGGCTTGGGCAGCCACTGGTGTTGTTCTAAACTCATATCAGCAATACAAGCAACCAGAGTAGGAAAATAAACACATTCAGTCTTTACTGTATCCAGCCCAAGCCAGTATCATCTGTTCATTGGAATTATGGAGATAATTAATTGGCGTCCAGCTTCCTCTCCCACCAGTACACACCTCCCCGTCTCAGTCTGTTCTCAGATTAGCAGCCTGCTATCCCTTGAAAAGCTAAATTAAATCAAGACAGGCCTCTGATCAAAGTTCTCCGATTGCTCCTCTGCTTACTCGGATAAAAACCGAAATTCTGACTATGGCTTCAAGGCCCTGCTCCACTTTCAGCAGATTCCTTCTTTCTCTTCATTTACTGTCTCTCTCGCCACTCCAGCCACACTGGCACCAGCCGCAGGCCCCTAGTCATTCCCTGTACTCAAGTGGTGTCTTCTCAGTGAGCATCCTGTCACCACCCTATTTAGGATTCAAAACTCTGTGGGCTGAACACCCAGCAATCTGTTCCCTTCCCTGCCTCACTGTTCTCCATAGCTCTCCATAGCGAATTCAGTGTATCGTTTACTTGTTTGTTTGTTATTTATATCTTCCTGTTGTGTTCCCCGACCCCCCTCATTAGAATACAAGCTCCATGAGGGTAAGAATTTTTGTCTGTCTTTTTGTTTAAAATATGATTTTTATTGATTTTTTTTAGAGAGGAAGGGAGAGGGATAGAAAGATGGACACATGGATGAAAGAGAAACATCATCGATCAGCTGCCTCCTGCATGCCCCCTGCTGGGGACCAGCCCGTAACCCAGGCACGTGCCCCGGCTTGACCACTGAACCACACCTCCGAACTTGTCTGTCTTTTTAAAGAAATGCTATATTTACAGTACATGATGTACTATTATACATCAAATGTATTTTTTATGAAATAAATAGTCCTTCCACCTTCTATTCAGTCAGGGCTTATAGTTGCAAAATGCAAGTATTGCCTGGTTCTAAATGATTTAAGCAAACAAATAACTTATTGCAATGAGATTAGAAGGCTAAAATACCAGGCTCAGGAAATGATTAGGAATCAAAGAAGCTGGCAGAACACTGAGAACATGACAGAGTTGCCCTTGGGGATTCTTTACTCTTTCTCCACCACCGTGAGCAGTCTCTTACTGTCCCCGTATCGTTGCACACTTCCTCTAGTTCTGGGGTGCCATTCTGCAAGTTGGGATCACCTAAGTCATGTTCCCACACTAGCTGTCAGGGGCCAGGAGAGACAATATGAAATCCCTGTGAGCTGCCTAGTGGGAGCCTCCCACAAAAATTTATATAATAAGGGATTGCCTGGCATAGGATTCCATGGGCAGCCACAGAAGAAAACACTGAAAAAGCAGAAAAATTCTCATTTTAACCTGCAATTATAAGTAGAAAGTAACTTGCATTTGTTGAATTTTGTTTCTCTCTAGCTACTGTTTTCTAAATTTTCCCAGTGATATGAATAGGTATATTAGCTTATTTAATGACTTTGGTTAGAGAAAATTAGCCACATTAAGGTAATAAAAATTTTATCCAGACCTCAATTTTCCTCTTGAGGCAGCCTGTGATTTGTGGCCTATCAATACTTGTATGCTAGAATGAGAAATGAGTGAATTGAGAGGTCTTCAGTGAGCCATCTAATTTATTTAGAGTAAACATTTATCCAAAGGCTAATATGGCATCTTTTGTGTTTCACTAAATTCCCACAATAAAATGAAGAGCATCAATGGAAAGCAGATGCTTAGCTGACTGACTCATTAATCATTCTATTCCCCATAGAAAATAGTCACGCATAGTATTGACCTAGAATTCAAATTTATTACACAAGGTTTTTTGTTTGCTGTGGGATTGTTCTAAAGAGAGATGCAGCAATCCCTCCCATTCTGCAGGCTGCTTTGCAGTGTGACTTTCTATTCCTCTCATCAGACTCGCTTTGAATCTGAGCTGACCTGGTGACTTGCCTTAACTATTAAAATGTTATAGAGGGGACATGAATGACTTCTGAGCCTAGTCCTTAATATGCAGTGCAGCTCCTGATTTTGACCTCTTGAAAGCAAGCTACCATGTAAGGAAGTCCGTGTTATCCAACTGGGAAAGCAACATTATGAGAAAGGCCCTGGGGGATGAGAGGTCACATGGAAAATATGCCAGGCACCCCAGAAAACAGCCTGCATCAACTGCCACACATTGTGAGTGATGACACCTTGGATGTCTTAGCCTCAACTGAGCCACCGGAGAAAGTCAGTCACATGAGTGACCCATCCAATATCATGAGAAACAGAAGAATCACCCAACTGAGCCCAGCTGACATGCAGAATCATGAAAATTAGTTTATGTTGTCATCTTAAGCCCAAAAGTTCTGGGGTGGTTGCTTTATAGCAATAGATTGCTGAAAAAATTAGGATATAATGTTTAAAAAACTGATTGGGTAATGGCATTGTTAAATTTTTCTTGAAAAACAATGAAGAAATGTCTCCAGACCCCTTTGAGTTTAGTGAGAGATGCAGCGTATCATTCTTTGCTGGACCACACCCTCTAATGAAAATCCAAGGACTGGAAAACAACTGAGTTTTTAATAACTGATCAAATCTTGTGTGTATTCCCTTTATCACCTGTGAAGTATCTGTCTCCTCAGCTTTATAAGGCCTGTCTTTGCTTTGACCCACTACCAAGCACAGGAACTTGAGCCCTCACTTGACAGTGAGCATCTCCCAAATACATGTACTCACAAGTACTGTTCTCTAATTGTTATATACTTCTTTCCTTCTCATCTGCCGCAGCTTCCTATAGCATTGCCTGTACCCCACTGAGAACATTCCAGAGCTGCCAAGGACTCTACAATGCTTCTGTGAAGCTGTTTGTCCCTCTTCTGAAATCGCCAACACTTTCTGGATTTCATGACTATAGAATATACCTTCTTTTCTGGCCCATCCTGCTGCTTGAGCCAGTATCCTTCCCAAGGTCCATCATTCTACAATTGAGAATATATATTCTTTCTACTTTTTCTCCCCCTGATGCCACCTGTAAAGGCTACAAATCAGTGATGCCTTGAAGTTCCATTGTCCTACAGAGATTTTAATGAAACTTTAAATGTATTTGTTCTCTCCCTATGGCATACCCATCAATCAGGCTAAGTCAGTTCATGATTTGAATAAAGGACACTCAGCTGACCACCCTGCCCTTTGAAGCTGTTTGTCTTGACTCTATCTTCTTTAGAAATAAATTATTTCCCTAGAGACTCTCTGGTCCCACATGTCCTCCAGAGATGCCAGCTATATAGAAACTGAAGGCTCAGTACCAATCAGAGTCACATTGTAAATGTATTGAACGACCAATATTCTCTACCCTTCCCACAGTTATTAACAGTTACTCATATTAGAATGGTGTTAGAAGGCCAGAGACCTCTGGATACCCCAGTCTCACACTATTACTTGGTGCTGATATTTTCTCTAATTGCATGTTGCAATCATAGCTATGGGTAAGAGTTTCTGGAAATGTAGTTTTTAGCAGCTGGTTTGATGATGGCAATTCCTAATATCTGTTTGTATGATCATCATTTCCCTCCCCTGCCTCTACCAACTGACCCCAACCACAGTAGGGATTCTGGAAAGCAGCCGGTCCTTGTCACTTCTTTAACATAAAGGTGGATCCTTGTAGAAGCTGCTTATAGAGGAAGTTGCTAAGAGTTGACTGTGTGTCTGTAGGGCCTACGCAAGTTTGTCTCTCCTGTCTGCTGTCAGCCTGTAGGTCCCTCAGCATCGGACAAAGCTCAGCACTACTTTCTCTCACTGGAAAAAGACAGTTTAGAGCTGGCCCCTCTAATCTTCTGTTGGAAACTGCACCGCTTCATGTCTTTTTCAATGAATTTACAAAAGCTCTCTCCAGATGACATCACATAGTGTTACCACACAGAGACTCAGTTCTCTTTGCCTGTTGTCAGTCCCAGAGCACAGACCTATTTGTGATACAGAGTCAAGTACCCTACAGTGTGACCTCTGAGGACTGCAGAAGTACCCGTCAGTAGTATCTTGTAGGGCTGTATGAGCCACACATCCTCATGAACTTAGGATACTCCGCTAACCCTGATCTTGACATGAACTGTATGGTACTCCTCTCTCTCCTCTTTGCTCTCCTCCCCTGACTTTAGTATCAGTTATTGTTCTTTTATGCTTAAATTCATAGTTTATGTATTACACTATATTTTTAGAAGCAGTTGATCTATAAATACTAAGTTAATAGGTTAAAAGCTTTTATCTATTAATACCGTATTGCCTACTCTTTTCATAAAGAACAGAAGCATCTATTCAGATAAAATACCTAACATAAGTATCCATAGTAGCCCAGACATAAACTAATAAGTGACCTGAATTTCATAAGCTTTGATCAGCAAACAGTTATGAAGTATCTGCCATGTGCCCATTTTCTTTTTGTCTAGAGTGGTGGAACTTAGGATAATGTGATAGGTAAAAATTTTCTGGCTCCAAACAAGCCACACTCATCAACACATCCAATCTCCTCTCCTAGCTCCAACTAACTGGGAAAGGAATAGCATGAACTTTTCCCAAGGACCACAGTGAATTATGGGACTAGTAGGTCCTTCTCTAAAGTCTGAAGGTGTCGTCTAGCTTCTCTGGTGAGTTAATACTCTAATGGACAGAGCCAGAGGAGTTGCTCTCTGATAATACATGTTTTGACTGATCTTAAGAGATACTGATTTCCTTCCTCTTCCCTGACTCCCTCTCCTTCCACTCCTCAATTCTGTGACAGAATCTTTTAGTTACATCATAGAGTGAGAATTTCAGTCCAGCTAGATGTGGTGTGTTTGCCAACAGTAGGACAGTGGGGAAGAAATTTGGACATAAATGATTTTATCATGTGATTTTTTTGAACATTTCCTTTGAACATTTCCTTGTAACTTCAAGAGGCCCAAATTTTATAAATGTACTAAACAGTCATTTCAATGTAGTTTAGATGTCAAATAGTTAATTTAGATTGACTCAATATTATAATAAAATAATAATTATTACTGTTTATTTTCAAGATTTCTTTCAAGTTACTTAAAATATTTAGTCTGTGATATTTTACTGTACTCCTTAAAGAAAACAGGTCTATATTTAGTGTTCCTAGGACTTCCCTTGTGTGTAGCTACATTTGCAAAGATCTTTGGTAAGCTCTCCCAATAGTTGTATTAAAGAGGCAGACTTAAATAACACTGTATAATAGCTACATTTCCCTGAGGTACCTTTTTAGAAATTGAACATTGCACAAATGTCTTTGAAGTGAGTTTGTGCTCATGTACCCAGATAATATTAACATCAATTAACAAACAAATTGTTATTGCAAATCTACTGTGCACCAGTTCTGGGACAAGCTATTTGAAAAATATGTTAGAAATATTAAATATGGTTTCCTCCCCTAAAAGCACTGACAATCTATTGGAAAGAGAAAGACTAAGCAAGATCTTATGAGGGTTAAGAAAGAGAAAGTGCCTCTGTTCAGACTCTACCCCGCCACTTTAGGCAAGCACTGCTCAGTGCCCCAGCTTCCTCCTCTGTGAAATGGGTTAATAATAGCACCTATGTTATAGGTAATCTATGTAAAGTACTTAGGGATGTGCCTGACGTACTCTATGGCACTGAGAAGTGAATGTCACCCTGGTTGTCTAATTTCTGCTCATTAGTCTAAGTATCAGGCAAATTTTTAAAGTTGCCCCTCAGGTCTTTCAAGTTTAGGGAAAAAAAGGAAGGAAAAATATGTGCTAAAATATGTGGTATTATTTGTAGTCTTTATAATTTTTATAGTTGAAAATATAAAACTATTTAAGTATATAGTTGCCTTCTTTTCAAATGATTTTTCAAGCTTTATTTTTATTGAAGTGTAATTGGCATATATCATATGAATTTCAGTTGTACAACATAGTGATTTGATATTTGTATATATTATGAAATGATGACCACAATAAGGCTAGTTAACATCCATCACCAATCATAGTTTTTTCTGTGATGAGAACTTTTAAGATCTACTCTTTTAGCAGCTTTTAAAAATACAATACAGTATTATTAACTATAATCAGCATGCTGTACATTACATCCCCATGACTTATTTATTTTATAACTGGAAGTTTGTAATCTTTCTATCTCCTGCCTGAATTTCATCCATCCCCCACCCTCTGCCTCTGGCAACCACCAATCTGTTCTCTGTGAGCTTGTTTTTTGTGTGTGTGTGTGTGTGTGTGTGTGTGTGTTTGTTTTGCTCTTTTGTTTTTAGATCCACATATAAGTGAGATCATACCTTATTTATCTTTCTTTGTCTGACTTATTTCACTTTTAGCATAATGCCCTCAAGTTTCATCCATCTTGTCGCAAATGGCAAGATTCCCTTATTTTTTGTGGCTGAATAATACTCTATTCTCTATATATGCCACATTTTATTTGATCAATTCATCCATCCATGGACACTTACGTTGCTTCTGTAGCTTGACTATTGTAAATAATGCTGAAATGAACATGGGGGTAGGAGAGAGGCAGAGATATCTTTTTGAGTTATTGTGTTGTTGTTATTTCCTTTGGAAAAATACCCAGAAGCAGAATTGCTGTATTGTGTGCTGTATCATGTGGTAGTTGTATTTTTAATTTGAGGGGAACCTCTGTCCTGTTTTCCATAGTGGCTACAACAAATTGCATTCCCACCAACAATGCAAAAGCGTTTCCTTTTCTCTACATTCTTGCCACCACTTGCTATTTTTGTCGTTTTGAAAATAACCATTCTAACAGGTGTAAGGTGATACCTCATTATGGTTTCGATTTGCATTTCCCTGATGATTAGTGATATTGGGCACCTTTTCATATGTCTGTTGGACATTTGTGTGTCTTCTTTGGGAAAATATCTATTCAGGTTCCTCTGCCCATTTTTTAATCAGATTGTTTATATTTTTGCTATTGAGTTGCATGAGTTCTTCATATACTTTGGATATTAACCCATTATCAGATATATGTTTTGTAAAATTTCTCCCTTTCTGTAAGTTGCTTCTTCATTTTGTTGATGATTTTCTTTGCTGTAAAAGATGCCTTTTAGTTTGATGTAGTTATACTTATTTTCTTTTCTAGTTTTAAAGTAAGAAACAAAAAATCTCATTAAAAAAGTTATTTTTTAATTTTTTATTGTTAACACTATTACAGATATCCCCCATTTACTCTCCTTTACTCACATCTGCCAGCCTGTCACCCCCTCCCCTGGCCTTCTCCACACTGCTGTCTGTGTCCATGGCCTATGCATATATGTTCTTTGACTAATCTTTTCACCTCCTTTCATCCAGTGCCCCCTAACTCTTCCCCTCTGACATTTGTTAGTCTGTTCCATACCTCTGGTTCTATTTTTTTCATCAATTTATTTTATTCATTAGATTCCACATATAAGTGAGATCGTATGGTATCTTTCTTTCTCTGACTGGCCTATTTCACTTAGTGTAATAATCTCTAGGTCCAGCCACGCTGTCACAAAGGGAAAGAGATCCTTCTTTTTTATAGGCACATAGCATTCCATGGTGTAAATGTCCCACAGCTTTTTTATCCACTCACCTACTGATGGGCACTTGGGCTGTTTCCAGATCTTGGATATTGTAAATAGTGCCGCTGTGAACATATGGTTGCACCTATTCCTTCTGATTGGTGTTTTGGGATTCTTAGGATTTATTCACAGAAGTGGGGTCACTGGATCAAAAGGCAGTTCCATTTTTAATTGTTTGAGGAAACTCCACACTGTTTTCCACAGTGGCTGTGTTCCCACCAACAGTGTGCTAGGGTTCCCTTTTCTCCACATTCTTGCCAGCACATGTTTGTTGATTTGTTGCTGGAGCCATTCTGGATGGTGTGAGGTGATACCTTATTGTAGTTTTAATTTTCATCTCTCTGATGGTTAGTGGCATTGAGCATTTTTTCATATCTCTGTTGGCCCATCTGAATGTCCTCTTTGGAGAAGTGTCTATTTAAGTCCTCTGCCCATTTTTTAATTGGATTGTCTTTCTGATGTTGAGATGTATAAGTTCTTTATATATTTTGGATATTAACCCCTTATCAGATATATCATTGAAAAATATGTATTCCCATACAGTGGATTCCCTTTTCATTTTGTTGATTTTTTAAAAATTTGATGTAGTCCCATTTGTTCATTTTTTCCTTTGTTTCCCTTGCTTGCCTTAGGGGATATATCTGCAAAAATGTTACTACAGGAGTTGTCTGAGGTTTTGCTGTGCCAATGCTTTCTTCTAGGATTTTTATGGTTTTGAGACTTACATTTAAGTCTTTAATCCATTTTGAGTTTATTCTGGTGTGTGGTGTAAGTTGGTGGTCTAGTTTCATATTTTTTTGCATGTACTGAAGGAAATAGAACTGTTTTGCACTTTAATTTTTTTATGTTATCATTAAACTTGAATATTATGAATTAAATTCTAAGTACATCAAAATCACTGATTGCACTAATAGTTCTATTAATGTAGTGATTTGTTTTTTTTAACTAGTGTTTTTTTTTTTTACCTTGCTTAAGACAAATATCTCGTGTGAACTTCATTTTTAAGAACATAAAATGATAAATTATGTATTTTATTTTTAAAAATCCAAAATGATAGTTTTTATTTTGTTTTATGTTTGTATAATAAATGAACAGGGTGAAACTATCAGTTATCAGTTAAACAAACATATTAAAATCTGATATAAGTTATCTTTGCCTAGTAGCTTATTGGTTGAGTGTGGTCCATGACAAGCTCATCTTAAAGAATGGCTTGGAAGTTTGCACAGTTCATTAAGTAAACACCCTTAAGAAGTTGTTTTTCAATCCTTGGAGATATTATTTTGTTGATGTTATTCCTGGTTCTTCTAAATGAATAAGCATTTCCTCCCAGTCCTTGTTTTATTATAAATGTGTTGTGCTGAACAAAAGGTCATTGTTAATAACCATTTCATAAACGGGTTGTGATTTATTTTTTGCTTACCATTGTTTGCCCTTAGAAGATAAATAATCTGCCTTCCCTGATAACTGAGCACTTGGGAGGAACGAGGAGGGAAAGGGGTGGGCTATTGTTTTATCTTGTGTTTCAAATTTAACAAAAGTATGTCTGCATTGTAATTTATCACAGAAATTTTCAGAAAACATTCTGACTGAATCACAGATTGGTGGATAGACAATAAATTCTTGTGAGTCCACAGACATAGGGTTTTATTGTCAGGCATTCTAAGTTTAAAAAAACTGTCTTTGAAGTGTTCTTGGACTGATGGTTTACTGAATCATATCATATGATTTATATGTTTTTATCAGGTAATTGATATATTTTATCAATATGTTGGTTTTTAAAATATATATATCTTTATTGATTTCAGAAAGAGGAAGGGAGAGGGAGAGAGAGAAACATCAATGATGAGAGTCATTGATCAGCTGCCTCCTGCACGCCCCCCACTGGGGATCGAGCCCGCAACCCGGGTATGTACCCTGACAGGGAATCAATCCTCGATCTCCTGGATCCTAGGTCGATGCTCAACCACTGAGCCATGCTGGCAGTGCTATCAATATGTTTTAAAAGAAATATCAGAAATTATATATATGTGAAATGTATAAATGTAGGAAAATTTAAGTTTACTATATATAAAAATCTGTAGTCTTTTACAAAAAAAAAAAAAAAAGCTTAAAATAATTTATCTGCCTGTCCTAGAAAAATCAAGTAAACTCAAAACAAATCTTTGGGGAAAAAGAGAAAAATGAAACATTATTTCTAGAATTGTAGAAATTCTTTGTCCATAGAGCCCTAGAAATCTGAGCATTCCACTTTCAAATTTTAAACTGTTGATTGTAAAAAAATTGCTTTAAATAGAGTGGGATTCTAATATGTTTTTGGATAAAATTATTCAAAAATATCTGTAATCACTAAAATATAGATATGTTTTAAATGTTGGAATAAGACCTTTAAAAATTCTTCTGAAATTGATGATCAGGATGAACTATGTTTCATAAAGGCACCATGCACTATAGGAAGACATGAAAGCTTAAAGTGTTTGAATTGCTAAGGCTCTGTTTTTGAAAATCATCTAACGCCCTATTCATGATGTGATCTGCAGACAAACAAAAATCAGTGTAACCACATTTTATGTATTTAGTTTGTACATGAGTGCATCCCAGTCAGAATACTATTCATTATGTAAATATTTGGAAAAAAAAAGTATTGATTAAAATAGGAGAAATGTAATCTATAATAATTTTTTAAAGACCTATGTAAAGTACTTGAGATTTAATAGAAATAAATCTAAAGGCATTTTCAAATTCTATTAAGGAGTGAAAAAATAATAATATTCACATTGATACATGTTAATTATACGAGAAAATTATGACATTAATTCTTTCTGATGAATGAAATTTTCCTATCAAATTCATTAAGGTTGTTTCAAATTGCTGGTTGTTTGAATAGCTTTTCTTGCCCAATCTTCCTGAAACATTTCTACTTTACTGGAGTAAAGTTGAGCCCATATCTGTCTTGAGTGTACAGCAATATTCTTTATTTTGAAAAAAAAATCAGTTGATTCTAGTGTGTTAAACCTGAGAAAAGCTGTTCTGAAAGACAATGTCCCTGCTGTGGTAGAGATTTAAGGCTAAATACAAAATAAAATAACTCCAGCCTAAGTCAGTGGAAAATTGTGTGGGAACATCAGTATAACAGTAGGCAGTGGAAGTCTAGTATTTATGAAAATATTTCTAGAAAGACTAGTACTTATGCAGAGAAGCCAGTCAAGTGGCTATGATCTGCAAGGCATTTTTAACCAGGGTACTTTGAACTAACCTAATCT
Organism: Miniopterus natalensis; assembly: GCF_054644295.1. Taxonomy (NCBI): domain Eukaryota; kingdom Metazoa; phylum Chordata; class Mammalia; order Chiroptera; family Miniopteridae; genus Miniopterus; species Miniopterus natalensis. The sequence goes on along the minus strand of NC_142082.1, from coordinate 113,657,912 downwards.
CAAGAAAGATTCTGACTTTCAGTTCAATTCCTCAAATATTTGTTGAACAAGAGCATTCAGTGTTTGTTGTACAGGAGAACTCAGCATGCTGCCAAATGCCCTGCTTTGAAAAAAACAGGCTATCTATATTGAACCTTGGACAAAATTTTAACTAACCTGGGCCCCAGTTTCTCCATTTGTAAAATGAAGAGATTGGACTAAATGACAGCTAAGGTTTTATAAATCTATTATCAGACTGACTAGGACGTAGTGATGACAGATTATCCTTTGGTTTTAACCTACACCTTTACCTTACTAATATGGGAGAAACAGAAAAGCCACAGCTTCCCTTTGGTGGAAGGCACATCAGCCCCTAGAAGAAGGAATGTGCTCAGGAAGCCTTGAGAGGACAGTGATGGTGGGACTGCCTGGGTTGAGGCTCTGCCACTAACCAATCCCATGATTCTGGACAGTTACTTTACCTCTTTGGGGCTTCACTTTCCTCATTTGTAAAATGGAAGTAATAATTGTATTTACCTTATAGGGCTGTTGTAAAGATTAAACGAGTTGACGTATATAAAGCATTTAGGGAGTAGTGCCTAACACAGAGTTCATATGCAGTAGGATTAGATATTTATTATATTACTATTCCAGTTAAAGCCTCAGGGACAGATGCCAGTCAGTGGCCTAGTTTCAAACCCAGGCATTGACATTTGCTAGGCCATTGCTTAGTTACTTTAATTAATCGTAACCACCTCACAGGACTACTCATGGATTTATATACTTATAAATAAACTTATCTACTGTATATCTATATGCACATCTGTATCTCACCTGCGACAGTGTCAGTACCCAACATATAGTAATGTCAGGGACTCAAATATTGAAAGATGGAGAAAAACATGTTTGCTTGTTTTCAGGTTTTAGGCTTCATACATAACAGGTTTATGAGTTTAATTGTAGCGAGTTTTTGCAAAGTGAATATTCAGAATAAGAGTTTACAGCCTTGCATACCTAGCCTACAGTAAATGGCCAGCAAATGGTGGTGGCTGTTATCATGAGGTGCATTAAACCCTCGTGTGCAGGATTGGAGCAATATTTCTTGGCTTTTATTGAAAAGTTAACTTCCATGCATAGTAAAGTCACTTCAACAATGGAATACAATTTTTTTTTTAATTTTTAAAAAAATATATCTTTATTGATTTGAGAGTGAGGAAAGGAGAGACAGAGATAGAAACATCAATGATGAGAGAGTCATTGATTGAGCCCGCAACCCGGGCATGTGCCCTGACCGGGAATCGAACCCGGATCGCCTGAATCCTAGGTCAATGCTCAACCACTGAGCCATGCCCGGCCAGGCAATGGAATACAATTTTAAATGATAAAGGTGAAAAATGTTTTCTCATAGTACAGCTAAAGCTATGTCACAAATATGGCACAGTGGCTTAAAGAATTAAAGAAAGGTTTACAATGGTAGAGTAATAAGATAAAATTCATCAGAATGAAAAGCCATTCTGCTTCAATCACATTCATTTAACCAGTTAAATTCCCAGTAGCTTATAAAGAATAACAGTCAAGCTCTTTGGCTGCTAAGATTCTCTGTACTCTTTGCAGAAACTATGACCTCTTTAGAAAGGAGTTAATTTTCACTTGGCTAAAACTTCTTACAAGTGCATAAAAATCATTGCCGAAAGACACTTGTCCATGTATTGACCTCAGTGTAATAAGAGGGATTGTGAATTAAATTCCATGAGTCGGTCTTCAGAAAATGTGTATTCTGGTGAATTAAGTTCATAGTTTATAAACTATGTAATGAAGAGTTTCTATAGAACTCTATTATGGAAAGATGTCATGTGACTGCTATGTGAAAGCATCTATATAACTATGTCAGTTAGGTCAGGGAGCTCAGGATAAATATTTCAATTTGTTGTTTGTGAGTAAGGCCTCGTTAACATTAGAGTATATAGTTAGATGCGTGACTCTCAGATGGATAAGAGAACAATTATTGACTCTAGCAGTTTTCCAGGTTTATTTCTTGCCACTCCATACGTGCCAAATAAAATCCCTTTGTGCAATATACAGCACATGCATACTCAAGATCAAGAATAATCCATCTACTTGTAACTTCTTCCCTTCCCCACACTAAGCATATTGGACTAAAGAAGATTAAAAGTGGCATTACTGGGGAGGAGTTTTGCTTTCAGTTAAAATAGAGTACCAGGTACTAGATTTACACTCTCACTTCAAACTACTAAAAAACTCAACAAGAAAAAATTAAAAAAAAACCACAGTTTTCAGACATTGGACACCAGGCAGAGCAGGTGGTCCCTGAGGGAGGGCACCAAGCCAGGTGAGCGTGCCATTGCCCCTTTAGAGCAGAGAATTTCCAAGATTCAGTGTAGGGAGAGGAAACCCAGGTGGAGCTTGGAGTTCTCCCTGAGTTAAGGACATAGAGCTGGGAACCTGGGGAAGGCTATTTGGTTAGTGACTTCAGGACAGAGTCCCAGAAAGAAAGAACACTGTAGAGAGTAAGGGATCTGCAGAGGGTCCCCCTCCAGTCTTCAGCTCAGTACTAAGCTGCTCCCACCAGCCAGTGTGGACATAATTTACAGGGACAAAACTGGCAGTGGGACAAAATCAGCTCTAGACTAAAGGCTGGCCTGACCTTGCCTAACAAGCTTAAAAGCAAGTCTCAAAAGTTTCAAACTGCTTCCAAGTCACTTAACAGCATCCTAGACTTTGGCCCAGAAAATATTTATGGAAATACAAAAATATCCAGTAACTAATAAGGTAAAATTCACATCCGACATCTAGTAAAACATTACTAGTTATGCAAATGAGTGGATGTAAAGGAAAAACACTCCTGTGTACCTCCTTTAGTCTCAATACTTGACTCACAGAATAGTTTACTTCTGACACTTCTGGCTTTCAAAGATGTGAAGTTTCTCCTTACACCAAATAATTATGTGACTCCAGGTGGGTGTCCTACAACTTAACTCAATCATGACACTATCTAACTAAAGATAGTGTCAGATCCCACAGGTTAAGGGCTCAGTCCCACAAGACTGCACCTCCACCCAATTGCAGGTGCCAATTGCAAGTCCAGGTTGTTACCTGTGCTTTTGACCAAATGGTTATAAATCAGAGGTTCCCATGGCCACCTCCCTGGGTACAGTTAATTTCCTAGAACAGCTCACAGAACTCAGGATAACATTTTATTCACTATATTACTGGTTTATTATAAAAGGATATAACCTAGGAACAGCCAGGTGGGAGAGATGCATAAGGCAAGATATGGGGGAAGGGGCTTGGAGCTTCTATAACATCTGGTACACCCAGCACTTTCATGCATTCACCAACTGGGAAGTTCTCTGAACTGTGCCCTTTTGGATTTTTATGATGGTTTTATTATATAGGCATGATTGATTAAATCAGCAATTTTCAACTGGAGTGCCACAAGAATTTTTAAAACATGCAATACCTGACTATTTAGTCAGGGCAATGACCTCTTTTCCCTTAGATTGTCAAATTTAAAAAATGACAACAGCCAACACAGTATTAGCCTTTTGGTTTGAAAGAGTCAAAATTATACCTTTTTTTTCTGTCAGATCAGCAAAAATATTTTTTTTTTGGTATGCCACAGAATTTTAGTAATTAGTTTATAAGTGCCATGAGATGAAAATAGTTGAAAACTGCTGGATTAAATCATTGGCCATTGATGATAGAACTCATTCTTCAGCCCCTGTCCTTCCTAGAAGCCTGTAGTGGAGGTGAATGGATGTGGGGGTTGCCGAAAGTTCTAACCATCTAATATGGTTGTTTCCCTCAGTAACTGACCTCCATCCTTAGGGGCATTCCAAAAATTACCTCATTAACTTAAACTTAGGTGTGCTTGAAAGAAGCTTGTTATAAATACAAAAAAATACCTTTATCTCTCTCTTATTACCTAGAAAATTCCAAGGGTTTCAGGAGCCCTGTGCCAGAAATGGGGAAAAAGACCAAATATATATCTCATATTGTAAATCACAATATCACAGTGGAAATAACTTAAAATGTGAGGGGGGGGAAATCAATAGAAAACAGTTCAGAAGTGACTCAGATGATAGAATTATTAGACAAAGACATTAAAACTATTATAACTATAGTTCATATGCTTCTGGAATATTCCATATGTTTAAGAAGCTAGAGCAAAGATTGAGCATGTTAAGTTAGATACATAGAGGGTGTTAAAAAAAAAAAAAAGAGACCCAGATTGAAGTTCTAAAGATGTCTGAGCCCTGGCTGGCTTGGCTCAGTTGTTAGAGCATTGGCCTGTGGACTGAAGGGACCTGGGTTTGATTCTGGACAAGGGTACATACCTTGGTTGCAGGCTCAGTCCCCAGCCCCAGTAGGGACGCATGCAAGAGGAAACTGATCGATGTGCCTCTCTCACATCGATGTTTCTCTCTCTCCCCCTTCACTCTCTCTGAAAAGCAATGGAAAAAATATCCTCAGTTGAGGATTAAAAAAAAAAAATTAAAGATTTCTGAGATGACAAATATACTTAATGGGATTAACAGCAAATTAAATACTACATAAAAAAAGACTAGAGCCTTGAAGACATAACAATAGAAGATATCTGAAATTAAACACAGAAAAAGACTGAAAATGAATTAACAGAATCAGAGTTATAGGGCAACTTAAAGAAGCCAAATGTAAGTGATATTAAAGGCCCTGAAGGAGAAAAGAAAGAACAGAGAACAGATAAAATGTTTGAAGAAATTATGGTTGAACATTTGTAAATTTGATGAAAATTATAAATAAGTACATCCAAGAAGTTCAATGTACCCAAAGTGTAAGAGCCATGAAGATACTATACCAAGGTATAACATAATCAAATTATTTAAAATCATTAATTAAAAAAAGAAAATCTTAAAAGCACTTGGGAAGAACACATTACATATAGAGGAGAAAAGATAAGAAAGATAGCAGATGTCTTATTGGAAACAGTGTGAGCCAGAAGATAGAATCATCTTTAAACTACTAAAAGGAAAAGAAATCCTATATGTATAGAATTCTATGCAAAATTATATTGAAAAAGAAAGGTAAATTAGACTTTCTTAGATATAAAAACACTGAAAGAATGAACCACCAGCACAAATAGCAAAGAAAGTCCTTTAGTCAGAAAAAAAATGATACCAGATGAAAATATATTCACACAAAGTTTTGAAAAGCACATAGTAAATTTGTGGGTAAATATAAAAGGTATTTTTTTATTTTAAAAAGCTCTTTAAAAGTTATTTGACTATTTAAAGTAGAAGCAAAATTAATGTATTATGGGGTTAAAAACACATGTAGAAGATGAAAGATGCTGTTGTAAGGCTCTCATCCCATATGTGAAATGGCATAACATTACTTAAAGGTGGACTGGGATAAGCTAAAGATGTATACTATAAACTCTAAAGTCACCACTGAAAAAACAGAGTCATAGCAAATAAGCCAACAAATGAGATAAAAAATTAAAATTATAGCCTGGCCATCATGGCTCAGCAGTTGAGCATCAACCTAGGATCCAGGAAATCTCCATTCCATTGCCAGTCAGGGCACAGGCCCGGGGTTGCGGGCTCGATCCCCAGTTGGGGGTGCGCAGGAGGCAGCCGATCAATGACTCTCTCACCATTGATGTTTCTGTTTCTCTCCCTCTCCCTTCCTCTCTCTGAAGTCAATAAAAAAATATATGAAAAAAAAATTACAATTATAAGTATAAGCCCGGCCGGGCATGGCTCAGCGGTTAAGCGTCAACCTAGGATCCAGGCGATCAGGGTTCGATTCCCGGTCAGGGCACATGCCCTGGTTGCAGGCTGCAGCCGATCAATGACTCTTTCACCATTGATGTTTCTGTTTCTCTCCCTCTCCCTTCCTCTCTCTGAAATCAATAAAAAAAATATATTTAAAAAAATTAAAATTATACATATAGAAACAATGAACCTTCATAGTCAAGAAATAGGTTTTCCAAAAATGTGTAACTTATTTGTCAGTTACTTAGTTCATGAGCCCACATATTGCCATTTTGAGGAATGTTAATCACCTCCAGTTTAAAATGCACACTTTTGTAAGCAAATTCAGTCCACCCAGGGGTCTTTTCCTTCCCTTCTTCATGTTTCCCTGGACTAGATGCACGATCCTGGGGCCATTGTCCTGATGCAGTGGAGGGCAGGCTCCTGAGCCAGACTCTTGGATTCAACTTTACCTCTATTTTTACTTAACTGCTCTGCAACCATAGGCTGGTTACTTGCCCTTTGTTTATGCTTCTCTTTCCTCACCTGTAAAATAGATATATTAATAGTAGCAACTTTGAAGCATTATTGTGAGGATTCAATAGGATGACTTAAGAAAGCACCTAGTGCAGCACTCCACATAGGAAGCCCACATGTGCGCTACTTTCACTATCTGTCTATGACCCTCTCTGCACTTGCATCTGCTGCTGACGTCCTGACCCTGCCACAGGCACTGTTAGATGTCACGCAGCATCAGACTTTGCCTTCTGCCTTTGTTAGGTACTGCCAGCTCAGTCAGCACTTCCACACTTCCCTTGGGGATGTCAAAAATACCTTTTGAGTTTTTCAGGGCTCAGTGATGCAGTCCTCTAGTCCAGTCCTCTGGGTACTTCGCTCCACTATCGCTTCTCTACCACTCTGCCAGAATTTGTATCATAGAGGGCTACAAATTTTTTCTGTGTTTCTCTGGGCCACCAAGATCTAGCTTAAGCCTAATGTTTCTGATATGAACTTAAAACCTTCTATTTGGAAACTCAACACTAAACAGTCACTTCTGCGATCTTGCTAAAGCCACCCTCCACAGGGCAGGGCGTGTGGCCAGCAAGCACCCTGTGTAAATGCCGAGGGCTGTTACAGGAGTGGGGGTAATGATGAGAAGAAACCTAATAATGTTTTCTGCTCCCAAGTGGCAGCCCTGAATCTGCTCTAATTCACCGGAAAAGTTGCTCATTGAACTTGAACTATTACTAGTAACACATTGGGTATGACACACCAGAAAGGGATGGCCCTCTAGCAGTGTGCCATGAAGCCACCGTGAAGTCCTGATGCCTGGGAACTAGTATTTGTTTCCACACAGAAAGAGATTTGGAAACATTCTGAGAGTCCCAGAAGCACCACATATACTGAGGGGGCTCTAAACATTCCTAAAAGCTCCCACTGCCTCTTGGTTCAATCTAGAAAAACTAAAGTCTATAAGACAGTGAATGGGCCATCTGTTGAGTTGCAGCTCAGGTATGTACACCCCCATGAAGCGGTTTCTGGCCATTAAAGCTGAAATGACCTCTCTCTGCATGTTTTTCTTGTGATTATCACACACCGATCTGTGGTATAGTCACTCACATACTCTTCTGGTCTCCCTGGGAGTCTAGAAGCTCCTTGAGCAGTGGGATTTAGTCACACCTCCGCATTCTCCACAGGACCTAGCAGAGTCCTAGAGGAAGCTGCTACTGACACCACCACAACCACTAAGAGTGACGAGACCACTCAGCCACTGCCCCAGGGGCTCCACAAATATGATTTCTTTTAATCCTCACAGGATACTCTAAGATATTTATTGTTGTCCCATTTTATGGGTAAATTAATCAAGGTTCCAGGCAGTTAGGAGATTTGTGCAAGGGCATGGACCATAGATCACACTTCTACCCAAACCTGTGTGCCTCTCAGGCCCTATTTCCAATCATTACAATATAATGCCCCTTTCATATAACACCTCTCAGTGGTCACTGTTTCTGAGCTTGTCTCCTTTCACTGTATCCAGACTTTACAAACTTTCTGGTGGTCAGGCTGCCCTGGGAGGCATTTGAACACAGGAGAATAGAAACAGGAGTTGTGGCTATGAGATAACAGAGGTAAATAGACAACATTACCAATTATACAGTCTGTTGCTTTAGAAATGCCTATAACATTTTTATAAAGAGCAGTAAATAATTATTCTTAACACATACTTTGTGAAAATGTGATATATTTATGCAAAATTTTATAGCAAGGAGAAAAAGAAATTCAGAGGAGGGCATCTGAATGCTCTTGACCTTTTCAATCTACGTTGGTCAGAGTTATATTTTTTTCGTAGAAAGTGAGAAGTTTGGGCTCATAGTCACCAATTTTGGCCTGGAACTTCTGGCCTGTAGTCTGCATTTTAAGAACTGCTGGATTGCACTCTACTACAAAGAGCCATGTGACTTCTAAACAGAACCACACAGCGAAGCAGGCAACGCTTGTCCTCTGCTACACTCACTTCCCTTTAGTGAAGCCCCTTCCCCTTTTTACAGACCTGCTGCCTCTCATCTCCCTCCCACCCCAGTTCTCAGTGCTCTTCTCTGAGTGTCAGAAGAAATCACTAATGCTTTAAGAAAAATTAGTCTGAGGATCTGTAATTACCCCCCAAGGATATAACTCAAAAGAATAAATTTGTAGTGATAATGATGACTAATAGTGGTATTTCAACCACTAAGGGAATTTAGTTTTGTAGTAAACTCTACCAGTTGAGGAGCAAATTGCACCACTAAATCAGCCACCAGACCTCCCTCCTCTGGTGGCCATAGTTAGCACTCCAGAGATGGTAGGAAAACAATTTTCCACCAGCCATATGTGAGGAAAGGCTCAATCCCAGATTCAGTTCCATAGTTGTACGGAGGCATCTAAGGCGTTGCCAAGAGCAGAGCAAGGAGAATGGAAAATGACCTCGCTGCTGTTTTCTTTCTCCCAACATGTGTCAGTTGCATGGGCTTTTGGCTGCTGGACATGAAGAAATCATCTAATCAATGAAGTAATCAATCAAATATATAATGGACTTCTACAGTCTGCAAGGCTCTGTGGCAAATTGTCCAAGGGATGCAAAGATGATTTATAAAGCAATATTGCTGTTTTTAAATAGTATATGATAACAAATAAAGAATGTGCACACTCCAGCTATAGGAATCAGAGGAAAGAGTAATCCCTGTGGCTGATGTTGTCCAGAAAGGTTTTGTTTTTTTCTTTAAAGTAGTAGTTGCCCTATTGAAAAAATAATATAGGAAAATATTAGAATCCTCAAATACTTTCTTTGTGCCAGGAACTGTATTAAGCTCTTTACACATATTACATGTAAAGTGCTCAGACAAGTTGTGGCACATGATAAATGTCAAAAAGTGTTACTTATAGTTCTTATAACTGTGTTATTTCTTCCAAACTCTTTCAGTAGGAATGGTCATTTCTCCATATTATAGTTAAGAAGACTGGTGCACATCAAGGTCACAACTTGTATAAGACAAACAGCTAGTAAGTGTGAACTCAGACATACTCTGGAGTCCATGTTCTTAACCATACTCCATATTGTATGGAATCAATAAGATTGGTAAATAAATGCACAGTTTGGGGTGTGTGGGGGGTGGTGGTGAGGGGAGTAGATCCAAGGAATAACAGGGACAGATTAATAGAGGAGACAAAGTCCTAATCTTGTTCAAAAGGTCAGGATGTTAATTAGCATAGCAGACTTGGTTTAAAAAGCCATGGGAGGTTAATCTTTCCCCTCCCCCAACTCGCTCACCCCACCTTAAAGATAAATTTTTAAAAATCAAAAGAATATTTCATGACATGTGAAAAAAAAAGCCATGGGAAGTATGGCTAGAAAAATAATTTAGTACAAGGTATGAAATGTCTTGAATATTAACTGGGAATGGTGTTAAAAGATTTTTAGCTTTAGCCTGTATGTACTGGAGTGTCAACAATTTTTTACACATACATACACACACTCTGACATGGAGATAAAGAAATTTTTATAAAGATTAAACTAGGGATATTAGCAAAGCCAGGTCATCTATTAGATTCAGTAGGCACAGTGTGTAGATCCCACAGTACCTTTAGGGGCCCACAAAATGTTATAATTTTAATTTATTTAATTTATTTATTTTTAATCAGGAGGACATAATAAAGGTAATAAGCATGAATATAAAATAATGAATACAGCCTGATCTTCATACCAACATAGTCATAAAATATAATTTTTATTTTATTTTTTTTAAATAGAGGCCAGGGCAAAAGTGCCTATGGCCCACAAAAGTCATACTGTGACCCTGGATATTATGCTGAATCATCTAGAGGAGGGCGTGACTAAGCATAAGTATGACAGGGAACTACTAAAACTATTATGCATGAGATAATACAGGCTCTGATTATGTTTTCGGCCATGCCAGTATAAAAAAAAATAGCCAGACCAGTGTGACTAAGTGGTCGAGCACCGACCTATGAACCAAGAAGTCCTCAGTTCAATTCCTGGCCAGGGCCCAGGCCGGGTTGCGGGCTCTATTCCCAGTGGAGAGCGTGCAGGAGGCAGCTGACCGATGTCTCTCTGTCAATGTTTCTGTCCTTCTTCCTTCCTCTCTCTCTAAAATCAATAAAAACATATTTTTTAAATATTAGAAAAAACAAAGATATTACTAATAAAAAGCTTAGAAAAGTTGTTAACTGCCTCTATTTGGGTGTGATGGAGTATGGGGTTATTAGTTACAACTGAGTACATAAAATGTAAGTTTTCTGCTTCAAGATAGTGGGCAAATATATATTTCCTTTTTGTTCCAACATTTCTTGAAACAACAAAAAGAGATATTTTTCGAAATCTGTAATAATGCTGAAAAAGTGACAGTGTCAGTCAGCTGATAGAGGAAGTTTGGGGATCTGGCTGATAGAGAATCAAAACTGAGAAACCGGAAACAAGAATAGGAGAGAGTTGCAAGGTTCAAGTCAGAATAAACTGACCTAGGACTAGACACACCATGAGATGACAGGGTAATGATTAATTTAAAGGATTATAAATAACCAGATCAGTTCTATATAGAGCAACTGGCTGAAGTGTTTGCCTTCAGGATATAAACCCAAGGATAATAGCTTTCAAAGCAAAATGGAGAATCGGCTGTCCCCAGAGAGGTGCTAAGAAGAAGCAGTTAAAGCTCCAAATGGTTTTGATGCCAAAAACAAAATAATGCTGAGCCTGGGTGACTTTAAACCCACACAGACATGGCGTAAGGGTGGGAGACAATAAATAAATGGCTCAACACAGCAGTGAAATAGACTCAAATGTTCTACCTTCTTTCATATTTCAGCATTTGGAAGAGGTCCTTGTCTTGTTGGCCAGTTTTCCACCAGTGAACACATCAATCAGCATGGTCTTGCTCTTTTAACTTCAGAGTCTAATCTGATTTCCCCATTATTTGGGGGTTGGGCTGCTAGGAAATCTCACATATATAACTTTTAAGAAAACCTATACTAGCAATGTATGCAAATCAACACAGGCATTTTCAAATCTGTAAGGACAAAAGACCTTCTATGCATTATCATAAAAGATAGCCTAACAGAAGATCTGGCCTATAGGAAATGTAAACATTTAAATTCATTCTAAGAAATATTGAAGAAGTTATTAAAACCATGAATCAAATATAAACTATTTGAGGGGAAAGGGTACAATCAGAGAATAAAAAAACAAAACAAAGAGCTCTTAGAAAATAAAAATATGAATTCAAAAACAAACAAGCACACATAGATACCTATACCTATGAGTCAAACAACAAAACTGATAGAACTGAAGGGCCAAATGAATGATGAGAGTGATAAAGTTAAGGAAATCTCCTGAACATAGAGAAGACAGAGACAGAAGATATTAAAGATAATTTAAGAGTTATGGAGGATGATCCCAGAATATTCAATAATGGTCAGAAAAAAGGGAGGGAGAAACAAAGAAAACAGAGAGGTAGATACAACTAATAAGTTTTCTGAACTGAAGAAAGATCCAGGTGTTCAAATGAAAAAGTCTTTTATGGATTGACCAGGAATAAGGAAACACATACATGTTCAGATACATCCTATTTAAAGTTTTTAATTCCAAGAGTAAATAGCAATTTTTTTTAAGTTTCCACAGGAAAAGAAACAAGGCAAATAACAGACCCCGACTGGTATTGGACTTCTCAGCCTTCACAGTAAATGCTAGAAAAATGCCACATGGCCTCAATGTCCTGAAGGAAAAAACATTGTAATTAGGACTCTATACAAAGCCAATTAGTTTGTAAATATTTGAGAAACATGAAAACTTCATTGGAGTGAAAGCCTCAGTAGATCATTCAGGAAATAAATTATTCAAGATATATTTCATATGTTCAAAATTAATCCACAAAGAAGACACCATGTAAAAGTACACAAATATAGAAATCAATTGACTATACTGTTAAGCCTAAGCAATTATTGAAAATATGGCCATAAATTTAAGTGTAGTTCATTACAATAAGAACACCTAAAATATTAAAGGCATTATGTATAATAAGTGAATAAATAAAACGACAAATGACTAAAAAAAGATATGTGGAAACTAGGAGTGAGAGGATATATGAGAACCAATTTTTCTGTAAACCTAAAATTGTTCTAAAACATGAAGTCTGCCAATTAAACAAAAGCATGACAGTTGGAAGAAAAAGTGAAATAAAGGCACGTTAATAGTTTTTCTTTTCATAGAAAAGGAATAAATTACATACACAAAATGGCATAAAACGAGAAGATAGACAATGGCAGGGTAAAATATATATTATTAGGGACCACAATAAATATAAACAGATGAGATTCCCAAATAAATAATGACTCTGAAACAAAATTAATTAAATTTGTTTTTTTAAAAAAGTGAAAAACCCTCCTTGGCCAGGTAGCTCAGTTGGCTAGAGCATGGTCCTGAGATGCCATGGTTGCGGGTTTGATCCCTAATCAGGGCACATACAAGAAATGATCAGTGAATGCGTGAATGGGTGGAACAGCAAGTTGATGTTTTTTCCTCTCTCCTTTCCTCTGTCTCTTTAAAATCAATTTTAAAAAAAAGCTTTAAAAAATAAAAAGTGAAAAACCCAAGTACATGCTGTATACAGGAGACCAATCTGGAACAAAATATATCCCCACTCTGTGGATCTTTTTTCTCATTGGGATGTCTGATTGTGGACTCTGTGTTGAAGGACAAAGTCCTGGGAAGCAGGTCAGGGAGAAAGGATCTAAGGGGCTACAGAAGTGTCTGATATAGACACTCAGAGGAAAATTGATGGTTTCCAATGTATATATTTGAAAACAAGAAGCATTGGGCAAAATTGGTAATTAATTATGCTCCATTAACTACAAAAGATTTAATTAACTAAAACATTATAGCACTCAAATACACACACAAAAAGGCAATAGGTACATATAGTTTTATGAGTGGATTCACTCAAACCTTCAAGAAACAGCTACCTCTCATATTAAATTGTCCAGGTCATCAAAAAAGATGAAAAGTCTCAAATTATTTTATAATGCTAGCAAAATATAAGCAAGAATGGTACAAAAATAATTTATATTTTATAAATTATTTATTTATTATAAAAATATAAATAAAATAAATCACATAACATGATTTAAAAGAATAATACACCAAGGTCAGGAAGAGTTTATGTAAGGAGTACAAGAATGGAAGGGAGGGGTTCAGATGATGCAGTGGAATAAGGGCAGGAATGGGAGGAAGAAAGGAAAGAATTGCTTTTGGGGGACTATGGCCAAGAGTTTAAGGAGTGGTTTAATGAATTGGCTACAAGTTTCCTAGCAAACTTTGATACAAAATTGTTTTCAATAATTACATTGGCTGAGTTCCTAAGTAGGGTTGGAGATCTGAGGACAATTCTACAGTCTTTGCCAGAATTCCAAATAGAATGGTTGATGAGAAGATATTATTTTCAATGATTGAGATGGGGTAATTCCAAAGACTTCACTTCCCAAAGAAATTAGTGTAGCCCTTGGTACCAGTAGAATAAGCCACCAGGATAGGTCAGTACATGATTTAGCTGGTACATTTATATATGCTCAACTTCTTGCAGACATTTTGAGAGGGAATACTTATTTGAAGAAGCAGAAAAAAGTTACACTAGGGCTATAAACCCCTAATCTTAAACACAGGCCACGGTGCAAAATATTTCCTAAATCCAATGCTAACAAAGGACGAGGTAGGAGGTTCCTGAAGTTTAGATTCTGAATTACAAGGACCTTGGTGGTACCCAAGGCCACAATAGAGAATTTAAAAGAGCAGTAAGTTTTAGGGACATGTTAATGGATCAGATTGAAGGGGCCACATGTTGAAGGATTTCGATGAGTAAATATCTTGCAGACAGTATAATATGTGAAACTGAGTTTTGGAAAGAGAAGAATCAGGCTGGATTTATTGAGTTATAAGGTATCACTCAGAGAAAAACTAGTCCAATTTGTGAGAACATAGGATCTAAAATAGATAAATACAATAAAAAGAGATGAGTTGGAAAATGAACTTAAAATGAAAACAACCTTTACAGTGGTGGAATTAAGGTGAAACCAAGGAAACAAACAGAAAGATCAGAAAGAAAGGTTCTTAGTGACCAAGGGAAAAGAAATACACAGAGGTCTTGTGCTGTTTATTTATTCTACAAACATATATTGAGTACATCCTATGTATAAAATAAATTAAATGGTCCTCACCCTCTTGATGCCTTTCATTTGACTTACAATGCAGACAGAAGGGACTAAGGAGATATTTTGATCATTTGGAAATACTAAGAGTAAACTTTTCCCATAATTATCTCCATATTTCTTTGACTCCTCTCTGTATATTCTTAATATCTTTCATCATTTGGCTCATAATTCAGCTGTTTCTATGCCAGAAATATCCTGTATAACTGTCTAAATATCTGCTTGAGGTATTCTATCAAAGAGGTTTATCTTAGCTGTTCTAAATGCTGGGGATGCAGCAACAAACAAATGAAGTTCTATGTACACATGGTGCAGTCTAGAAGGCAGGACAAACTACACAAATGAATACATAAGTGATTTCTTGGGGAACAACAAGTGTGTGAAAAGAACAAAGCAAGGCAAAGGTCACAAGGGTGCTGCAAAAACATGGGGATGATTGCTATTTTACATAGGATAGTCAGAGAAGGCCTCTCTAATAAAACAGCTCTAAGTAGACACCCAAAGTAAGTAGTAAAATGAGTTATGTGGTTCTCTTGGGAAAGAGAATTTCTATAAAAAAAGCAGCAAAGCCCTGGGGTAAGAGCATGCTTAGAAGACCAAAGTGTCTGGAGGGAAATGAATGAGGGGAAGTGTCACAGAAGACAAGGTTGGAGTTGGTACCGGACCATCATGTCCGTCCTCATGAGACACAAAAAATACATTCAGTTTTGAGCTGGATGAAATGGGAAATCATTCTAACATCTCACACAGAAGAGTGAAATAATCTCATTTATGTTTTAAAAAGATTACTGACTATTAAGGGCAGGAGGACCAATTGGGAGGCCTCTTAAAGAACTTTAAATAAAATTTGTTTATAATCCCTAACTAAATCCATGGATAGTTTGGATAGTAAAGTAATTGTTATAGACCCAATGTTTGTGCCTCCTCCCCCACTAATTTCTGTGTTGAAACCCTAATTCCAATGTAATGATACTTAGAGGTGGGGACCTTATGAGATAATTAGGTCTTGAAGGTGGAGCCCTTATGAATGGGATCAGTGCCCTTAGAATAAGATGCCAGAGGGTTAGTTAGCTCCCTCTGCCATAGGAGGATAGAGGAGAAGTCAGCCCTCTGCAACCTGGAAGACACCTGTCATCAGAACCTGACCATACTGACAGCCTACCTCAGAATTCCAGCTTCCAAAAGTGTGAGAAGTGTTTGATAAAGTTACCCACTCTATGGTACATTGTTATAGCTTCCTGAATTAAGACATTAATCAACTTACAGCTCACATAATGCAATAGTCACTGCTGGCTGTCCCCCAGAGTTGTCCTTCTTTCTTAGTAAATTACTATGCTAGGAGTGCCATATAAAGTATGACAGACTGGGTGGATTAAACAAGATAAATGTATTGTCTCACAATTCGGGAGGATAGAAGTCTGAAACCAAGGTATCAGCAGAGTTGTTTTCTGAAGACTCCCTCCTTTGGCTTGTAGAGGGCTGTTTAGTCCCTCTGTTTTCCCATGGCCTTCCCTCTGAATGTGGCTGTGTTGTAATTTTCTTTTCTTATAAGGTCACCCATCATATTGGAATTGGGCTCATCCCAATGGCTTCATTTTAACTTAATCATCTCTTTAAATATTCTATATCCAAGTACAGTCACATTCTGAGATACTGAGGGTTAGGGCTTTAGCATATGAATTTTGGAGGCATACAATTTAGTCCATAACATCAAGTAATAAAAGTTGTGGCTAGGATGTAGCTGCTAGGCCATGGACTACATTTCCCAGCCTCCCTTGCAGCTAGGGTGGACTTATGACTAAGATGTCATCAGTGCAATATGGACAGAAGTGATGAATTTCACTTCCATACTTCCAGCCAATCTCATATAAAATTGCTAGTGTATTCCTCCATGCCTTTTTCCTCTCCTGGGAAAAATGGCAATGAAGAGAGCAACCTTGGAAGATAAAGGGCTTAAGATGGTAGAGCCTATGTCAGCCTGGGTTCCTGATTGGCAGTATGAAAAGATGTGGAGCTCTAGTTGGTTTGGCTCAGTGGTTAGAGCATTGGCCTGTGGACTGAAGTGTCCCTAGTTTGATTCTGGCCAAAGGGCATATATACCTAGGTTGCAGGCTTGATACCCAGCCCTGCTCAGGGTGCGTGCTGGAGGCAACCAATTGATGTGTCTCTTTCACATTGATGTTTTTTTCCCCTCTATCTCTCTCTTCACCCCTCCTTCCTTTTCTCCCTTCCATTCTCTCTGAAAAGCAACAGAAAAAATATCCTTTGGTAAGGATAAAAAAAGTAAAAAACAAAAAACAACAAAGAAAAGATGTGGAACACTTAAACTGGATTGTGACATGAGAGAGAATAAACTTCTATATTCATTGAGCCATTAAATTATTGGCTGAATTAAATTATTTGTTGAATTCCTTGTTATTTTAGTTCACTGAACCTTGACTAATATACATACCACTATGACTGACTACTCATTATTAACTAGAGGGAAATTTGAACATTAATCTTTAATTTGAAGAGAATTTTAATATTTGGGTAAGGAGAACTCAAGAAGTACACTTAATCTAGATTATAAACTTAATTTGTGCATTTCCTTAATTATAGTAAAATTTATTAATGCAACAAAATTAATTCAACAAACTCGTATCATTACTATGGATCAGATTCAACCCTACACTCTGGCTATAAATAATCTGACAATCAAAATCCATGAATACCACTCTGTCTTTGTCCTCAAGTTGCTTAGTGTTCTGTGGGGGAAGCTATGGATAAGCAAATTCTATGATGTGCCCCCTGACCATAGGGAAACACAAAAGATCTGCTTGGGAGGGAGATCATGGAAACCTACAAATTAGAGATGGTACTTAAGCTGGACTTAAAAGAAACTGCAGTAGATTATTATATATGGATTCAAAGTATAAAATACAAATAAATGCAGCTTATGAAAGATCTAGCTAGGAAAAAAATACAGGAGAAAATAAATTTTAAGTATTTGTTGAATGAAGATAATTTCCATGAGTTCAAATTTTGTGTTGTAGGAAAACCTTCATGCGAAAAACATTGCCAATTTTTCTGCATCTTAGGTGAAAATCAGTAAGTGCAAACAAATAAGCTTTTTTTCATCAGGAAATTTTACTAGCCTTGAGGAAGACTACCTGGACTGTCAGGTGATGATACTAGCTTTGTTCCTGGAGAATGTTTTAGAGCACTGACAAATCCCTGGACTGAGGTGAATAGTGTTTTTTTGTTTGTTTGTTTTTTAAAATATATCCTTATTGATTTGAGAGAGAGGAAAGGAAAGGGAGAGATAGAAACATCAATGATGAGACTCATTGATTGGCTGCCTCCTGCATGCTCCCAGCTAGGGATGGAACCCTCAACCAGGGCATGTGCCCTGACTGGGAATCGAACTGCCATTGCCTGGATCAGAGGCTGATGTTCAACCATTGAGCCACAAAGGCCAAGTGAATAGTTTTTTTTATCTGTCTTGAGGCAAGAGCTGAGAACAGGTGATGCCTTGAGGCTGTTTTCCCAAAACCATTGTATTGCAGTAGCCACTTTACATGGATTATATAATTTAAACCCCGTGGTAACTCTTTGATTAGCCCCAGTTTATAGGGTAGGAAACAGGTCCCCAGAAATTAAATGCCCAATATCATGTAACTAATAAGTGGAAGAAGTGAATTCAAGAAAACTTGACTTGGGGCGGTGAACATACAACACAGTATACAGATGATGTATTTTAGAACTGTACACCTGAAGCCTGTATCATTCTATTAACCAAGGTCACCCCAATAAATTCAATAAAAATAAAATAAAAACAAAATAAGCGAAGAAGTGAATTCAGTTTGTCTGCCTCCCACACCCATATTTTTTTCCAATAAGTCTCCTATTTTAAGTTTTCGATAACCACTTGATTGCTGTGGGATGACCTGAATCCTCACCTGTCACAGCTTAGTTCATGGAGTTAGGTCACAGTGGCTGAGTGTCTGGGCTCTGCAGCTGAGCCACCTGGGTTTGAATCAAAGCTGCTTCCACTTGTAAGCTGTGCGAATATGGGAAAGTTATTTAAACTTCTTTTTCCTCAGCTTCCTTTTTTTCTTTCCTTCTTTCCTTTTGTAAAATAAGAGCTATAATAATACCTACTACATAGAGTACATTCATGTACAATACATAGAACAGCACACAGTAGGCACACAATATATATCTATCAGTTGTTAACACAAAAGAATAGAATTTCCTTTCTTGTTACACTAACATTTACTTTTGCAAATAGTTTCTCAGTATGCAATGTTAATATGCACAATAAAAACCAGAAGCTGGAACCCATTATACAAGAAGCCCTAGATATTTTTAAAGATCATTTCATAGTTTATTGGCCCCCAATAAATATTATTGAACTGTAAACCACAGATGTGCAAGGTTAAGATACTGAGCACTTAAGCTTTTGTCCTTTTAACTCTTTGAGAATCTCAGCTACTTTTTATTTTGAAAAATGTATTCTTGCATAGAATTTAACTTTCTGATGAAGAAAATAATTCTGAATTGACTTTTCCCATATTTACTGTCTCACAGACCATCAAGACCGCAAATTGAAGCAAGAGTTGACCCTGTTGCTTACTATTTTGTTGGTTTTCATAGCTCTGTTTTCTGTGTCCTCATGTCTCATCTTTTTCATTGATAATTTATAATTCCAGGTTTCAGATCTTTTCTTCCTTTCCTCTTCCTCAGCCCTTGAGTCCCCACATCCATATCTGTTCATCCTATGCCTGGGCACTCTTTCATTGGTCTCTCCCCCTTTGGCACACCCTGGCTCTCAATGCAGTGTGTGTATACTATTACTTAAATGCAGCTGCAGACTTAGTGGCTTGCAAAATCTACATAACTATTAGCAATTTTTACCAATAATTGTTAGCCTTCAACCCAAAATCCAAGGTGTCTCTGGCTTACCATCTCAGCCAAGGACTGTTTGCCTTTTGGCATTTTAGTAGTAATTTCAGATCCTCGAGTGTTTCTCCTTACCCTAGGTGACCTTATAATAAAGTGGAGTGCTTCTAATAAGTATGCTAAAACCATAGGTATAAAGGAAACTTGGAGTCACCCTACCCAATCTCCAAATTTACCTGACCAATAAAGGAGATAATACTCCAAACCCGAAATTATGTCCTCTGTTTCTGCATCTTTCATTCCTCTTGGCTATTTGTCTCCTGGAGTTTTTAAATGTATCATTTTAAAACTATAGGCACAATAAAATTTAAACTCAGTAGTATCTTTACAATATTCAACAACTCTTGTAGGTTTTAATTTGGTTTGTGATTTAAAGACACGGTGATAAAAATTAATTTTGTTTTTAAAATTTAATGATATTTATAATCTAGTAGTTCACTCCTGCAGATATACTCAACTGAAATGTGTACATGTGTTTACATACATATTCAAGAATATTCATAACAGTATCATCTCTAGTCGCCAAACTGGAAACTACCCAAATTCCCACCAACAGACCACATGAAGTATGATCTGTTCACACAGTGGAACACTGTACAGCTGTGAGGATAAACAAATCATAGCTGCAATGATATGGAAGTCAGACACAAATGGATATGTATTATGTGACTCCTTTTATATAAAGTGCAGAAAGAGGGAAAAATAATGTATGGCATTAGCAGTGATTAGAGTGGCTGTCACTTGAAGGGGAATGGAGAGACCAGTGATTGCTAGAGGAGAATCTGGGATTTCATTGATTTTCTTCTGGAGGCTAGTTAAATGGGTGTGTTTAGTTTATGAAAGTTCATCATGCTGTATTCTTATACTTACTCTTTTCAATATGTCTCTTATGTTCTGATAACATTTCAAAGATGCTTTATGATATATAGCACAATTTTATACATATACAGCAGGTCCTTGAATAACCTCATTTCATCATAACATTGGTAAGGAAAAAAATGATTCCTGCCGGGGGTACTGTGTGGAGTTCGCACATTCTCCCCAGGTCTGCATGGGTTTCTCTGGGTACTGGCTTTCCTCCCACATCCTAAAGATGTACACGTTAGGTTCATTGGTGCGTCTACACTGTCCCAGTCTGAGTGAGTGAGTGAGTGAGTGAGTGAGTGAGTGAGTGAGTGAGTGCACGCTTGTACCCTGCTATGGAAGGGCGTCCTGTCCAGGGCTGATTGGTCATCTCGCACCCTGAGCTGCTGGGGGAGATGCTGGCCACATGCTACCCAGAACTAGAATAAGTGGGTTGGAAAATTATCTTACTTGTTTTTATTAATATTTCTTAAATGTATGTATAGCTCACATTTGTTTCTATGTTTAATATTAGAAGTGTTTTGTGTCCTTATTTTGAACTTTGATAGTGTTTTCGTGACCAGAAATATGCTCTAGGAACTTAACTCTTGTTTATATCAATTAGCCTATAGTAAAATTGGTTGTATTATGAGTTGTTTCTCTTACTGTTGAAATTTCCAAGAATGTATCAGTGATGTTAAGTGAGGGCTTACTGTATATCTCTCGTAAGAAAACTGCTATTGTTTATCACATGAGACCAGGCTCTTAATAGATCAATAAGGGGAATGGAAATTTCAAAAGACTGAAACACTGACAGTAAAACTCACTAATTTTTGGGCGGAGCCCTCTTTATAAAAAAAAACAAAATTAAAAATACAGAATTAGGTACAAAATGAGTATTCAGAACAAAAAATAAATCACAAAATACAAAAAAATAGTTTTGTAGTAGGCAGTTAGATAGGCATGAGCAGAGCAGGAATGATGGGCCAGGTGCAGAGGGTCACCAGGGCAGAGAGCCCCTGGTGCCTAGCAACAGGCAAAACTACAAGCCCTTGCAGGACCACTCCTAAGCATTAATGCCTGGAGATGACATCTAGCTCTAGGGGCAGAAAAACAGCAAAACCAGGTGGAGCATAAGAGCACAAGGCTGAGGAGACAGAGTGGGAAAGCTGATGAATATTCTATTGAGATCCTCCCCTGAGACCTTAAGACGAAGGGCCCAGCGCAGCAGCTGTCTCTATGGAGCCACCCTCTCTCCTCAGGCACATTTTCCTTGCCTTTCTCTCTCCTGAGCTCCAGGGCCCCTTCTTTTGCCTCTGTGACTTGTTTCCTGAGCCCATTTCTTCTACAGTTCACTTTTTCTACCCCTGTGACTAAGTAAACTTTCTCTTATAGTTTGAATCTTGGCTCTGAATTCTTTCATAGGCAGAACTTAAGTACGGAGGTTGCTGAGCTGAGGTCTAATACCTGGTGTCATTTTTCCCAGTTAAGTTTTATTGACTAACTACCTGAAACACATCTTTAAAACTTATTTTCCTACAAGTTATAATTGCAAATTCTTTGATTGTCTCTACTTATGATATGAATTATAATAGTTCTACAGAGAGATTACAAGGATATTCTTTTCTCTGATATGGTTGACCCAATAGTTTTTGTTAATCCTCAACTGAGGATATTTTTCCCATTGGAGGAGGGGGAGAGAAAGAAAAAGAGAAGCATCGATTGGTTGCCTCACACTCCTCTACTGGAGCTGGGGGTTGAGCCTGCAACCAAGGTACGTGCCCTTGGCTGGAACTGAACCCAGGACCCTTCATTCCAACCCTCTATCCACTGAGCCAAACTGGCCAGGGCAATCCAATAGTTTTTATTTACAAGGATTTCTTAGACAGACATATTTATTGTTTGTTGTACATGCTTACTACAAGCTTAGGCTCTGTAAGCACATTAATTCTGATAAATTATGTTTGTTTTAATTACCATAAAATGTGTGGTGCTTTTATAACTTTATATCTTGTATTATAAAATATATCCCCTACAGCAGAGAATTTTCATTTTTAAGAAGTGTATCCTCCACTTCACATTTTACCTAACAATCGGGGAAAATTTCCTCCAGACTGGCTGCTTTCTTCTCTATTGCTTACATTTTTCTAGACCCTGAACACAGGGCATGTTTATAGTGCAAACATCTTGAATTAAGACTCTGGCTGAGTCTACCCAGCAGGTAATTGGAGTACTCGTAGTTGCCTGCACTAGGAGAGCCAGCAAGAACTTAAATATAGACAAAAGTGACCTATAGAGGGTGGGTGGGTGGAGGGGAGAGAGTAACCAAAGAATTTATATGCATATATGCACAACCCAAGAACACGGACAATGGTGGGGAGAGGGACTGGGGAGGGAGTGGGACGGGGTGGAATGGGTCATTGGGGAGAAAAAGGGACATTTGTAATATTTTGAACAACAAAACGTGACCTATATATCCCACTAAGTCCAATTTAAATGTATGTCCAACTCAACTTCCCTGTAGTTGAATCTCAAAATGCCCATAACCCCTTCAACACCCTCCACACAAAGGCAAATGTGATGAATACTAAGTTGGGGAGAAAGAGATGATCTCAACCAACTGCCATTGAAACACCATACTCTTGAAAATTTTACAAGTAAGCATATGAACTGAAGTGCTAGCTCCCTTTTCAGTGCTTCAGAAGGAGCTGGCGCAAGCTTCACTTGCTTCTCTGTCAATCCACCTCAGCTTCCTCCTTTGTCTCACTGGTTGCATTTCGCTTCTCCTGGAAGTGAGCTCTTCATCTCTAATTACTGTCAAAACACTGCGCACACCTACTGTTGGCTCCTTTGTCAGCTGGATTGCCTTCCCAGTTAACAACAAATTGTGTGGCCCTATTTAAGTTTCTCCCTCAGTGACTTTTTATAGAATTTTATCTGCCTGCCCCTTGGATGGCCCATTTTAACTTAGTAAATAGCAGCTGGTGAGGTATCTGGCTTTTGTTATCATCCATTGTTAGGAGATGACCAGCTGAGCACAGTTGGGAGGCAGTCCTTAAGCTTTGATGCAGCAAAACTGGCTGAGCTTCAAGGTCTTAATGGATTTCTCCCGCCATTTGATGTAGATTTGATACCAGTGAAAAGGGTGGAACTTCTGTGGATACACTTGAAACAGCAGTGATTTTACTCTTCACCCTAATTACACTGTTCTTGATTCAATTCATCACTTGCCCAAACAGGAACTGCTTTTATTTATATGTGCTGACTCCTGACACTATTTTACACCCTAAAAAATTAGAGCTTTTATTCCCTTTCACCCCATAATGTAGATTTGCTTAACAATATGACATACATTTGTGCTTACCACAGATTTTGTAAGCACTTATCAGAAGTGATTGCATAGGGAAAATACTTACCTAATACATTAATTTTTGCAATCTCATGATATTCTGTGCTGAGCATCTTCTTTCTCTTCAGACTAAAGAAGCAGTTCATTATTCTAAATAAGTATAAAGCTTTTGCCTACAGCACTGGAATTCATTCAGTTGGCCAACATTGGATTAAATGACATGAATTTTTATGCTAGCATTCAGAATCTTTAGATTATCAAAGAATGACAGTGACTGAAGAAGCCCTTCAGTTTCTAATCGATGCTTATATTTAGTCATACTAAGCAAGCACTTGTACTCAGTATTTCACATATATTATTTCATTTAATTCTCAAAACTTTAAGGAAGGCTGTATTACCTGTTTTAAGGAAAGTGAACCTCAGATAAGGTATAAATTTGCCCACCTTCACATAAGAAATATTTGGTAGATCCAGTATTCAAACTTGGGCCTACTGATACCAAAGCTAATAACCAGTTTTTATCTTTTAGAACTAGTAGTTTGGTAAGTAAGAGAAAACCAGAAAGAAAGGATAACTGTTTTTAACAATTCTCTCAAATCTAGAATGAACTGGGATTCTATTCCTATGTTTAGATAATAGGGAAATTATGTCATCATTTCCCAGTGTTAAAAGCAACTCTATCTTCATCATAAAAATGCCTTAAGTTAATATTCGATTGGGTTGTATTTTTTAGGAAATTTATTATTCTTTGGCAATTCTAATACCTGCCATGCAGTTTTACTCACAGTGTGGCCATGTGCCTGAGGATCATCTAGAGTTCTGGGCCCCATCTCCGACTCACACAATCAGCCTCACTTGGGCTAGTGTCAAGAAATCTACATTTTAAATCTAAAACTTAGATGTGATTCTGAAGAGCACTAAAGTTAGCCTTTAGAAGAGTTCCATGCCTTTTTTGTGGTTGCTACTTCTTGGGTAATATTTACATGCCCCTTTGAGATCTTGATCTAGAATCTCAGCATAACTGGGCCACTGAGGGAAGCAGCTCTGATTAGGCCTGTTCACAAATATCCTGGTTGTTCTTTATCAAAACACATGATGAGAATGCATTTCCCTGCCTCCTTGAGGTCAGAGATGGCCATGTGACTTCCAACGGCCAGTGGAAGTGAGCGGAAGTGATGTGCGCTGCCTTCCTTGGACCCAGGAGCCATCTACACTGCAGACCGTGGAGGCTCTGTCAGCCTGTATTCCTGCATGGAGTCGGGTCCCGGCTGATTCACAATGCATCTGACAAAATGCGAGACTGGCAGGATACTAGTTACCTTCCAGTATTCATCCTGTACTTACTTACTCCTTAGTTACGAGAGCACCAATATTTTGTCAGTCCCATTCCTATCAAGCTAAAGATGTAATTTTCCAGTCAACTCTGTAGCCTGCTATAGTGATTATGTTAAGTTTGGGCCATGAGATAAATGTGGAAATTATAAGTCTCCTTAAAAGATAACGGTTTTCAAGTCTGGCCAGGTGGTTCAGTTGGTTGGAGCATCGTCCCATACATCCAAAGGTGGTGGGTTCGATTCCCAGTCAGGACACATACCTAGGTTTCGGGTTTAATCCCTGGTCGGGATGCATACAGGAGGCAACTCATTGATGTTTCTCACTTTGACGTCTCTCTCTCTCTCTTTCCCTTCTTCTCTCTCAAATCAATAAAAACATATCCTTGAGTGAAGATTTTAAGAATTTATATTAGAAAAAGACAATGATTTTCTCACCTTTTCTCTTTAAGTTTCCTGGAATGCAAATGTAATAGCTAGAGAGCTCCACCAGTTTTCTTGGGCTATGAAGTGAGTTTTAACATGCGGTCCACATTCAGTAGAGCAAAAAATACAAGGAGCCTGGCTCCATAATAGTGTGAATCTTTCCTATTTCCCTGGAAGGCCTACCCCTGGATTTATTTTATAGGAATGAGAAATAAACCTGTACAGGTCACTATTTTTCAGATCTTTATTTCTTACCCCAGGACCTCATCCTCTCTGGTACAAAGCACTATACCTATTTGTAATTACTTGCAAGCCAGGACTCTACCACTGAGTAACTATCAATTTGGGCAACACTCTTCCTAAATCTGGGCACTTTCCCTCACTTGCAGACAAAGACGTGACTGTGAGCACTACAGCTCCCGTGTAGGTGAGATAATGCAGGCATGGTAGGTTACATGCTTTCCAGAAGTGGGCATGATTCCATGCATGTCAGCCAGTCTTCCAAAATGATACTCTGCATTTTCTGAACAACTTTGCCAGCTCACCTACAATCAGCACAGCACTGGTCAGCATCCTGTCAAGATTGATGGAGTTTGTGAAGGTTGCCAGACTCACTCAGAAACAGCTGGACGAAAGATTTCTGTGAACTCACCTAAGATCCCTGAGCTCCAGGAACTTCAAACTAGCTGATGAGCATATTTATTCTGGTACTCTTTTATTTAATGCAAATTCATACTGATCAGCTTCAAATGAAATATTGCTATTTTGTGGCACTCCTCCTCATCAGCTGTTGTAGAATTCTGCCCTTGGAAGGGGATTTAGAACTTAGAGTTCAACATCTGGATTTTACACTTGGGGAAAATAAGCCTCAGAGAGCAAAAATGATTAATCAGGAGCCACCCAGGTAAGCTCAGGTTAAAACTGAGAGCTCCCGATTCTCAATCCATCATCTTTTCTCTAAGCTTTCCCAAAAGGTCATTTTATACTCCTTTCCTCTTCTTAAACTTAATCTTAACTCCATGGCATCTGCTCCCTCAACATTTATCTGAGATCTTTTAAGCTGAGTCCAAGTTTTGTATTTATTCTAGACGTATCTCAATTCTTCTCCAGCATTAAAAAAAAAAAAATTAAAAGTGTTCCTTTTCCCTTCTTGATATTTTCTCCTGAATTCCTAAAGCAAATAGCTTCTTTAGTTATTTCCCTTCTCTTTGGGCATCTATACTCTCTCCCAACCAGTTACTCCCCCCCTGCTTATGAACATACTGGGCCCTTTCTATCTTTAATTTACACCTTTTAATGTTTTAAACAGAATTTATCGGGCCATCTGAGCTTTCACATTCTTCATTTTCTGGGCAGCGTTGATTCAGAGATGTTAATTCCAGACCTTTTACCATTTGATTGCTTTGCCCTTATTTATATTTATGCCACTCCCTGACTCTCCCCTTTCCTACTTATCCCATTTCCTGTTGTGATGACATAGCCTTGAACCCCAGTGGCCTGGCATATATGGACTAGTCTGTAAAATTTCTGAATAAAGGAATGAATAGTCAGTTAGCGAATGGTTAAAAAAAATCATGATAACCACTAAGAAATCTAACTGCTCATTAACTATCCTTAAGTTGGAGCCAGGTTGTCTATACAAACATGCAAGTTAAAATACATACAGAAGAGGAGCTCAGTAGCTTTTTATGTGCTCACGGTGACCCAGTTTCTGTTCTAAACACTTTACATGGTATTGCCTCATTTAATAATACTAATGCTAATACTAATACTATTACTAATAAAAAATACAGATAGTGCTCAGGATGTGCCAGGCATCATTCAGATCACTTTACTATGTATACATTTATTTATCCTCACAAGAACCCTAACAGAGACATAGAAAGAAATAGCTTCTGCATTCAAACAGCAAGTGAGTAGCAGAGTGAGAACTTGAGCTTGTATATTCTGACTCCAGCATCTCTACCCTTAGCCCCTCACACCACAGTACTTACCACCAAAGATCTCACAAGTGGAACTGATGCCCCATAAAAAATATAATCTACATCCTACCCAAAGCACCATTCCCCAAACATCATTCTCACCAGCTTACATGGTAAGTGACTGATTTTTTATTATTATTTAGTCATAATCTTTACAGAAGGCACTTTTGAAGAAATGAAAAAAAGAATCAACCTACAAGCCCCCCCCCCCCAATGTGTCATATGGGGTAAATGACATAAAGCTCTAAACAACCATCAACACTTTTACATCAAATAGGTTATTAGATAAACATAATTGAGCCTTGACACACTCCTGAGGAAATAGAACATGAGACAACAAGTTGAATTTTAAGATGTTGGAGAGGCCAGAGGATCTTGAAATATCAAAAGAGTAGGAAATAAAGACAGAGTAGGAAAGAAAGACCAAATAGGATGGTTACACTGAAGAATATTTGAAGAAAAGAAGGAAAAGTAGATTGGAAATTTGGACAAAATAAAAAGAATTTGCATTTGCTATCACCAAGTATTTTATGCTGCTTGGACACTTTCCTCTCACCTGCTCATGCCTGATTTTGAATAGGGTTATTTTATTTTATATTCTATATCTCACTTTGAGTCATATCATTGGGATGAACAATTTTTTTCTACAGCTCTGGCTGCATATTTTAAGAGGAATTATTAATAAACATAATTTAGATAGCTTTCTCTTACCTGGAGGTATAATCTCTAATTTTATAGTGTAAGTCTAATGCAAAACAGAGTCTAATATATAGAAATTTACTTTAGCAATTATTTTTATTAACATCAAAGTTTCTCCATGTATGGAAGTGCTCCCTTCTGTAAGGACTAAAATGTTGCTTCAAGATACAGCCTTTGAGCTAAGTATTTTTGTGTGAGAGCCAATCTCTGCTTTCATTTCATGCCTGCCAACCCTGTGCCTTTTAAGCTTTTAATAAATAATTAGGCAATATTTTTAGTAATCCCTCAAGTATAGAACCTCAGGTTACATGTTTTGTAAAGATACATAGCATCATTTTTTATCCATTTGATCTTACCCTTCAATCAGTAAATCCCTTTTTGTTTTCTTTATCCAGTGAGGTTCTCCATGTGTATTAGACATGAATTACCTGTTTTTGTTAATAGTGCACTGGTTGTGTAGGTCATAAATCTGGGCAAAGAACTGCTGAAAATTTAAGCCACCTTAATCTCGATGACATACACACTGAAAAAGGGACATTCTTAAGTGAACAGTAGCTAATCCCATGTATTTGGAAGAGCAATGGTATCAAGCATTTCTCTAACGCATTGGATTTTAAAGCAATTCAAAGTTGTGCAGGAGTTTTCTTAGTTAACTTCAACCAGCAGAACTTTCTCTGGAAACATCACTCAGAAAATAGTCTTGTGTTTCCTTTCCTTTTAATAAAACTTAATGGCAAAATTAGGCCCCGGGTGGATACTTTCTAAACGTGCACTCACAGAGTGAGTTAGCAGTTTACACTGATTTCAGATGAACTTTAACTTTGATTTTTCAAGGCACTCTCATAGAAGCAGTCTTTGGAGAAGTGCAACAGGATATCAAAATATGGCTCTTCCTGTCTAGGAATTTAGGCCAAGGCCCCAAAGCTGAGGATAACAAATGCAAAGTACTCCCAGAGTTAAAGAAAGATAGACCGTTTATAAAGGAGATGGCAAAAAAACAGTTCTATCAAAGAATGCAATCAGCGGTAAGTGATGGGAGTGAAGGTTATTTAAAGAAAGTTACCCATTCCTGGGCTTGAGAAAGCCTTCCCAAGAGAGGCAGACTTCAAGAGAGCCGCTTGGCCTATGTTCTCTGAATTCAGGAAAAGGTAGAACTTAGAACCTGGCTTATGTGTGAAAAGTTAAATGACTTGAAAGTTCAGCCAAAAGCCAAGAGAAAAGAAAATTTGAGGAGAACCTCCACATGAATTGTAACGAAGGCATGTCTTTTCTATGGACCAGAAGTGGCACATGTAGGTTTTCTCATGTAGGCCCATGACAAGTTTTTCCTCCACATAATAACCTGGAGTGCTAACCAGCAGCACAAGGGAATGGATTTCCAGAGGCTGGACACTTGTGAGCAATTATATCTGGGTGGCTAGAGGAGATATCACTAACCCAGGGAGCAGCAAATGGACATCCCAGCGAAACAAACTCCAAGGGCCCCACAGAAGCATCCCATGAGAGAAGCAACTGATCATCTGATACTCCTAAGGCACCAATACTTGATACAATCAAACAAACCTAATAAGAACTTGTCTACTCTCTTCTATCTTTTTCTTCACCTGGCTCCAACTCTGGAGAATCCAAAGTTAGGAGAAAGGAGTAGAAGAGCAAAGGGGGGAAATTATGAAGAAGCTATAACTGTCCTTTCTGCATCCTGGGGTAAGCCTGTATTGTCTGGACACAGTCAAGCATGAAACTGAAAGCATAGGTAATAGAGTGTTTGGATTAGAGTTTATATTAGTGTCCTTTTGCGGCCATGACAAATTTAGTGGTTTAAGCAATACAAATTTATTATCCCGCAGTGGGTCAGAAGTCTGATGGGCTCTTCTGATTCCTCTGTTCCAGTTTCACAAATCCCAAATCAAGCTGTGGCAGAGCTGTTTTCCCCACTGGAGGCTGTAGGAGGGAATTTAATTCTTGTAGTTACAGGCCTGACGTATCTGCTTTCTTACTGGCTGTTAGCTGAGGGCCGTCCCCAGCATCAAGAGGGTGCCTCATTCCTTGGCTGGTGGCCCTCTTCCTCCATCTTCAAAGTTAGAAATGGCAGGGCAAGTCCTTCTCATACTTCAAACCTCCCCTGCATCTTCTATTGTCCATCTCTCTGGCTGCAGCCAGGAAAGTTCTCTGTTTTTAAGAAGTCAGGTGATTTGATTGGGTCCAATTTAGGATAATCTCTCTGTCTCGAAGTTCATATTCTTAATTACATCTGCAAAGTCCCTTTTGTCCTATAAGATAACACACTCAAAGTGGACATCTTCGGAGAAATATTATTCTACTTACAACAGCATTAATGCCTGATGGCCTCTATTTTCATGGTGAAGCAGGAGATTGCGTCATTAGTTGAGAGTGAAGTAGGCAGTGGCGTAAAGAAAGGACTGAAGGAAGAAATAAGATTCAGAATCGCTGTAGCAAGCAGTAAGAATAGGAGTAAATTGGGAATTATTAAAAAGAAAACAAAACAAGTCCCTGTGGTGGGGATAAGAGATTGAGGGGCAGGCACCATTTGGCAGCAAGCCTTGTATCACTAGGAACCATGTAATCACACTTGTTGATCTGAGAAAGCATCGTTAATTCAAAATTATATATCCTTGTTCTTCTTTGGGAACTCACTTGTGTTTGGATAATTTGCATCATGAATTCTTAATCTTTTTTTTTTTTTTTTTTTTTTTTGCAGAGTACAAACAAAATTGTATATGACTTAGGCAGAGTAGCATCCAACTTAATAAGAAAATGACAGGATTAGACATCTGGGACTCTAAACAGCCAGACCAGTTCAGATGCTCCTTGTTCATAGTGTTCCATCACATTTTTCTCCCTCCAGCAGTTTTAGCGGCAGGAACTAGAATGTTAGTGAAAACATGGGAACGATGTCAGCGTTTCAGCTTTGAGATGGCATTGGTGGAAAGTGCATCTGACAGAATTGAATAAATATATTGCTGATGTAGGACTGTCAGAATTACAACAGTGTGATTTATCCTTTAAAAGGGGTTTTAATGAATTAACACTTTTGATCTAAAAATGTGGGAACTAACCTAATTTGGGGCAAAGAACCTATATCTTTGATGTGGCGGTGGGACATCTTTCCTTTTCCTGATCTCATTACAGTATCCAAGCACATAAATTAACCTTTTTTTGAAACCGGTCATCATACTCATTACCTTTCATTAATACATAGCCCTGCATGAAGCTGCTGAAGAATAGAAGTAATTTTATTTTCCACTGAGTAGTCAGAGCGTTGATTTTCAGCAGAAGGAGAAACAGCAGGAGAGGTTGGGGAGAAGGTAGGAGGGGTAGAAGTCTCTGATTCTCCGGGAGGCTTATGAGATTAGAAAAATTATATTCAATATAGGGTTTAATTTTATATTTTAGAAAAGGAAAAATGCTTGTAAATTTTGAAATATGCAAGACAGACTGAAGAGCAATTGAGATACTAAAATTTATTAAAAAATTGTTTTTTAAAAAAGATTGGAAAACACCAATTTAGAGAAGACCTTCTAGTTTTCTTTGTTTTATGTATTTGGTTGGAAATATATGGGGCTCTGTGTTCAGTCTGAATCTTCAGCCTCGGTTCACCCTTTTCTAAAGTGGTGTGTGTATGTGTGTGTGTGTGTGTGTTTATTGCATATATATATATATATATATATATATATATATATATATATTTATATTTATATTTTTTCTTTTTTCTTTTTCTGAGGCCATAATCTTTATTCTTCCACAGGCCATAGTTGGGCCTGACAAATGATTGCCTTTGTCCACCCCTACAGATTTCCCTGAATTCAAGTTGGCATAGCATATAGCTGAAACTGGAAGTTCCTTTGCTCTGTCATTCTGGAGTAGTGATTATAGTTTGGCCAACAATGGCTAAGTCTGGAAAAGTGAACTAAAAAGGGCTATGAAGTAAAAGCTGGACATGGTACACCACTGAAAACTGGGCAGGGACCAGAACCATCAG
Source organism: Miniopterus natalensis (assembly GCF_054644295.1). Classification (NCBI taxonomy): domain Eukaryota; kingdom Metazoa; phylum Chordata; class Mammalia; order Chiroptera; family Miniopteridae; genus Miniopterus; species Miniopterus natalensis. Next base: position 113,625,855 of record NC_142082.1, on the reverse strand, counting down.
GCTCTTATCTATGGCAACAGAAAAGTGAAAATAGTAGAGCTGTCTAAAATAGCAACCCCATGCAGTAGCCATAAAGTTCACTCTTATTATTCTCTATCAATATAAAAATTAAAGGTGCTTTAAATGTGTTGAGAGCTAAAAAATTACATTACAGTCATGATAACAAAGACAGAGTATAGAGTCTCAAGTTATCCAAACTCCCCTTATTTCCCAGATCATTACTGGAACAAAGGATTAAAATGATCAACTCTCAGTTTATTAGTCTTATCTGAGTATTACAAATTGAATTTATAGTAAGGTTTTTACATTTAATGGATAAACTCTCCTTCCTTTTTAATTTCTCCTTCCCATTTCTTCCCCTCCTGAAAATTTCAGCCCTAAGCCATTAAGTGGAGTTGATCAAGGTAGATGTCTGTGCCAGAATGAAGGGAGCTGCATTGACCCAGTATTGCTGAGCGCAAGCAGGTGAAAAAGTTTCCCAGTGGAGGGTCATCCTGATGCAAGGGTCCAGAGCCTAAGCAGGATGAGGAAAGCATCACGCAGGAGAGCAGCGTAGAGCATGAGCAGTTTGAGGAAGTGTCCTCATGGGGAGTGCTAGGGCATCAAATGCCAGAGCCTAAGTGGGAGTGTCAGACGTGGTGCAAGTGGTCAGAGACCAGGTGGGATAAGGAAGGTATCTGTATGGTGGGGCAACTCAATATTGGGGTGTCAGGGCTTTGGAGGAGAGAAAGGATGTCCACACATGGAAGTGACCTAGTATAGGGCACTGGAGTCAGTTGAGACTATGGCAAGTATCTATGCAGGGTGTCAGGGGCAGGCTGACCTGGGTGTCAGGACCCAAGCAGGGTGAGGGAATGTCCTTGTAGGAAAATGTCCATCCACCCAGGCAGGTTAGCAGGGTGTCCATACAGGAAGGGGTTTTGGCTTTTCTCTAAATCCAAAATGATCTCATCTCAAGATTCTTCACTCAATTATGTTCACAAAGACCCTTTTTCTAAATAAAGTCACTTTCACGGGTATCTTTTAAGGGATCATTATTCAAACCACTACACACACTAAAGTATTTGGGGTGATCAGAGTATCATGCTAGCAAGTTATTCACAAATAGTTTAGAAAAAAAAAATTTGGATTGTACTTCCAATTTTTTAATAAGTTGAGGCTGTTTCAAAATTAGAAACAAAGAAGAGGAATAGTTTAGTAATTTAGGAATAGGGTATTAGTTTAATAATTCAACAGATCCTTGTTTTGAGATTCACCACTTACCTTACTGTGTGAATTTGGACAGATCACTGAACCCATCTCAACCTCAGTTTGTTTATCTATAAAATGGGTATAGTAGTACTTCATAGATTTGTGAGGATTATTTGAAACAGTGGTTATAAAGAGCTTAGCAAAATGCTTACCACTTAGTAAACAGTCAATGAAAGTTTGCTAATATCATTACTAACATCATCAATATCATTAAGATGATCTAATATTGTTTACTTTTACACAATAACTGAAGGTCAGAGATATGCTTGCAGTCTGATTAAAACTTCCAGAACTTAGCAGGCCAGTAAGACATGTCCTTCCTCCCCTAGTTTACCCAAACCATACATTCTTGCTTTCTTCTCATAATTGCAATTAATTGTGTCTGCTTTTAATTATTGAATTTGTGGGGTTTTGACTTTTAAATGTCTTAATCAAGCCATTCAAAGATCTGGAGATTCTCAGAAGATAGACTCATTATTATGGTTAGGTAAGTGTCTATGATGGCTTTTGTTTCATTTAGGAGTACAATCAGTGACAAGAAACATAAAGCAAATCTAGAGTGACTAAAACAAATAGAGATTCATCTCACACAAGAAGTCAAGCCAAGAAGTAGGTATCCCAAACCTGGTGAGGCAGTTTACTGATGTCAGCAAGGACCATTCTGGACATGTTAGCTTCTGTTCTTCATTGCCTCATAGTCCCAAGATGAATAACAGTACATTGAGGTTGTATATATACTCTACAGGCATGACAAGAGAAGCACAGATAAAAGTTCTCTAGTAGAGTCTGTCTTTTTATTATTTTTTAACCAAAAGAGCAAAATTTCCCAGAAGTTTCTATCCACCAGACCTTCCTTATAACATCTTGGTCAGAACTGAGTCAAATGATCTCACAGAGGTAAATCACTGCAAGTGGGAGAGGGGGGAAGAGGGATAGCATTACTGTAATTAATTCAGATGGTTTATCATTTACTGTCCAGAACTGGGACAGGGATCAACTTTCTCAATAGGCCCACAATTGGCATGTTTACTGAACATTCTATTAGGGAAGGAGAAGAGGGGGAATGGAAGTTAGCAGACAATGGATGGTTTCTGTCATAATTAGCCATGACCATTTGCCAACCTTCAGAGATGAAATCCCACCCGTTTAAAATGTAAAATATTGAGGACATTAAAGATGGCAGCAGAATGACTGGAAGCTACACTGGCACTCTCCCAGGACCAAACTCGAATTACAACTAAAATATAAAAAAAAAATCATGAAAAATCAATGACAACTGAAGATGATCTGGATGGAGAGCACCCTCATAACCAAGGAAGAAAAGTGGAGACTGTGCAGAGACTGGTAGGAAGTGTGGAGGCATAGAGGGCTGGCTGGGCTCCCACAGGCAGCAGCTGAAGGTCCAGAGAGATATCTCAGCTGGAGGGGGGGGGGTTCCCACTGAGGACTCTGGGGCCTAAACCCCAGGCTGGGCTTCCCAGCCAAGAGCACCAGAACTGAGAAAGGTGCCCACATAACATCTGGTTGCGAAAAGCAGCTGGGTTTCTGTCTGCCAGGGAGAGATGGCTGGAACTGCAGGCACCCTCTTAAAGAGCCAAAGCACAACATATCGTGTGTAGCCACTCACCTTGGGCTCCAGCAGAGGGAGGGCAGAGTGGACTGGAGCTGTGTGAGGAGAATCTAGAGTTGTGGGCCCTGGAGATAGAGCTAAGAGGACACACCTCTGGATTCCTGTGCCGAGTTATTCCCTCATACAGCAGAGGACATCTTTCTTAGGCAGACATTTACCTTCTAAGCAGCTTTTGCCTGAGGGAGAAGAAATTGCCTCACCCTGCTGGAAAACCTCTCGCCATACCCAGAGGAGTTTCTACAGCCTGAAACTTATTAAGAGAATCAGATTAATCAGCCTGCAGGCAGAGGCAGACCTCAGAGTGCTTTAAGTATTTTCCTGACCTGCTTTGGACCCTGGCCTTGGAAAAGACTTGGTGTGCATCTTGGTCTGTCCAACCACACCGAGCCCCAGTAGAAGGAACCTCAAGCCGTAAGTTGTTTTAGCTCCAAACAGGGTACTCAAGGCCAGTCACAAACAACATCTGATGCTGGCCTGCACCAGTGACCTTCCAAAAAAACTGAGAGTCCTAGAAGATCTACCTAATACACAGAAACAAACCCAAACAGGCAGCCAAAATGGGGAGACAACAAAACAAACCCCAAATGAAAGAACAAGAGAATTCTCCAGAAAAGGAGCTAAATGAAATGGAGATAAGCAATGTATCAGATACAGAGTTCAAAATACTGATTGTAAGGATGCTCAACAGCATGAAAAAAGATATGGAAACTATGAAAAATGACCAGTCAGAAATGAAGAATGACATAGCAGAAATAAAGAATATGTTAGAATAAACAGATTAGAGGAAGCTGAAGATTAGATCAGTGAATTAGAAGACAGGGTAGAAAAAAATCACTCAATCAGAGATCCAAAAAGAAAAAGCAAATAAAAAACAAGACAGTGTAAGGGAGCTGTGGGACAACATGAAACATAACAATATTCGCATCACAGGAATGCAAGAGGAGGTTGAAAGTAAGCAAGGGTTAGATAACCTGTTTGAAGAAATAATGGCAAAAAACTTCCCTAACCTGGTCAAGGGAAAAGTCACACATTTAAGGAGGCACAGAGAGTCCCAAGCAAGAACAATTCAAAGAGGTCCTCACCCAGACACATCATAATTAAAATGCCAAAAATTCAAGACAAAGAATCTTAAAGACAGCTAGAGAAAAACAATCTGTTACCTACATAGGAGCTCCCATAAGGCTCTCAGCTGACTTCTCATCAGAACCTCTACAGGCCATAAAGAAATGGCATGAAGTATTTAAGGTAATGCAAAACAAGGATCTGAAACCAAGACTACTCTATCCAGCAAGACTTTCATTCAGGATAGATGGTGAAATAAAGAGCTTCCCAGACAAAAAATGCTAAGGGAGTTTATCACCACCAAACCAGCATTGCAGGAAATGTTAAAGGGACTGCTGTAGTAATAAGAAATAGAGAGAGTAACATAGGCATAAAGAATTAAAATGGCAATAAATAAGGACCTATCAACAATAACCTTAAGGATTTTAGGGGAGAGAGCAACGGTATAGTCATAGTCGTGGGCTGGAACACCCCACTGATTTCACTGGATAGATCTTCCAGACAAAAAGTCAACACGGAAACAGTGACTCTAAATGGCACACTAGATCAGATGGATTTAATTGATATTACATTTCACTCCAAAGCTGCAGACTGTACATTCCTCTCAAATGCACATGGGTCATGCTCAAAGATAGACCACATGTTAGGACACAAAACCAGCTTCCAGTTCAAGAAGATTGAAATCAGATCAAGCATCTCAGATCACAATAGCATGAAATTAGAAATCAACTACAGTAAAGACACTCAAAAATATTCAAACACATGGAGGCTAAATAACATGTTCTTAAACAATGAATGTGTTACCAATAAGATCAAGAAAGAAAGAAACAACTTCCTGGAAACAAATGAAAATGAACACACAATAACCCAAAATCTATGGGACACAGTGAAAGCAGTCTTGAGAGGGAATTTCATAGCACTATAGACCTACCTCAAAAAGCAAGAAAAATTTTCAGTAAACTATCTAACCCTACAACCTAAAGAATTAGAAAGCTTCCCTGTGAAGCTGTCTGGACAAGGGCTTTTGTTTGCTGGGAGTTTTTATTACTGCTTCAATTTTATCAGTTGTTATTGGCCTATTCAGGTTTTCTGATTCTTCCTGATTCAGTTTTAGATGATCTCACTCATGTGGAATCTAATAAACAAAATAGACTGAGGAACAAAATAGATCCAGAGACATAGAAGCATGGAACACACTGATGAATCTCAGTGGGAAGGTGGTGGGGGGGAGCATGTCGGGAGAGATTAATCAAAGAACTTATATGCATATACGCATAACCTATGGACACAGACAATAGTGTGAAGGCCTTGGGGGCAGGGGGCGAATGGGGGTGGAGAAGTCAATGGGGGGGGGGGGAAGGGTGATATCTGTAATACTTTCAACAATAAAGATAAATTAAAAAAATAAAATGTAATATGTCAATTTATCACCAGATCTTTCGGGGAAAAATTGACCTAAGATTTATGAGTAAATTATGTTCCTGACTTGTTTACCATTTAAGCAATTGAGAGACAGAGTTTTTTATATTGTTACCATATTTTTCAGAAATGAATATAAAATAGGAACACAGTGAATCCTTTTTCATTGTAGATGGGCTGAAACTATTAAATTAGTCCCAGTGTGGGATTAAAAACTCTCAATTTTGGAAAGAAGGAACAATTTTCATAGTGTGAAAGTGATGAAATCATATTTAAAGATGTTAAGTAATGGAGGAGACCATATTTCTGTCTTCATGACCAGACAAGAACATAAAATAAGTAGAATACAAATTCAAAAACTACTCATCAACATGACCTAATAGAGATAACCTAGTCCTGCCCTGCAGACGTGGAAAGGACTGAGGCCCAGATTGAGATGAGGCATGTTGCCAGAGGCTACAAAATTGTTAGAGGAGGTGGGACTAGATCTCAGACCTCATGACCCCTATTTCGTATTCTTTTATCTGTAGCCCTCTAAGACTGAGGCTGTCCAACAATTTTGAGAAAGGAATTTGTAGTGAATTTTCTTGATTCCTGTTGAAAAGAGACGGAAAGATAGAGACATTTTTTGGAGAATCTAACCTCTCGCTAGGAGGGGAGAACCAGAGCTGAAGGATTCTTACATCATGATCACAGAGAGAAATAATATAGATGTGAATACTTGATTTTATGTAGCCAGCAAGCCTGTTAAAATCCTAAACTTATTCATTGTCTTCCTCCCTCCCTTTTCCTCCCTTCCTCCCTCTCTCCCTCCCTCTCTCCCTCCCTCCTTCCCTTCCTCCCTCTTCTCTCTCTCTCTCTCTCTCTCCCCCCCTCTCTCTCTATCTCAATATATACTTATTGAGCACCTATTTTCTACCTGGCACAATAGGATATAAAGTGAAATCTTAACTTCTGTACAAACTAGGTTTTAAAATCTGCTTCTAGATTGTACATATGATCACAAAGAAAATTACAGTTCACAGTTTTCTGAGAATCAGCTGTCTCACCATAGTCCAACGTAGGTAGTTTTCCTCCAAAATTAGAATGAATGTCTGGCCTCTCAGATGAGCACTAGATGAAGCAGTTGGTGTTGGTTTAGGGGTCATGATTGTTAACAAATGCTACTCTTACTGTGAGACATTTATACAGTGGGACAAATAGAAATCAAGGCAGATTTGGGGGGTTAAAAGCAGCATCTAATCTCGCATCTCAAATTCAGTTTGAGGCCTGTTTTTACTGAATAGAATGGATAGCACAGTTGCTCACACTTTTGAAATTTGCTATTTTTTAGCCTTTTTTTCTTTTTAAATTATTTAAAATAGAATATACATGACTTAAATGTGTATACATGCCACATTGCTAAAGATATACAAGTGTGTATATGACCATGTTAATGTAGAATTACAATTCAGTAGCTTGTGTGTTGCTAAAAATGAATATGAATTTAGATCTGGGTCAGGAAAGGGTAATAAGCAATTTGCAAATAAAGAATTGCTTTGAGGTCAGTGGTGAAGGATGATCATTTATTAGAAAAAGAGAACTAACAGGGAGCATCTCCTCCCTCCAAATGTTTTACGTATCTTCTTTTAAACCCCATAAGAGTCGCATGAGGTAACCTTTATTATCTTTAGGTAATAAAGATATGACCAATTCAAAACTTCTCTGAGGTCATACAGTTGGTAAATGGTGGAGCCAAGATTCAAACCTGGTTTTGCATGACTGGAATTTGTGTGCTTGAGATAACAGCATCCTATTTACCAACAGGACAGCACAAGTCAAGATCCAGTGCATGAAATTCCATCTTTTATGTAGAGGAGTTGGAGAAAAATCTCATCCTGGTCTCCAGTCAGGAGTCACTTATTAAACACCTCCTGAGCAACTGGTGTGTTTTAACTTGTGGATACTCTGAGCATATCTTTTCTATTTTTTTGACATGGTAACGCACATCGGTGATCTTTAGTTTCTAATTTTTATTTTTTACTTTCAGTATTATTTTATATTGGTTTCAGGTGTACAGCATAGTGGTTAGATAATCATATACTTTACAAAATGTCCCCCCCCAATATTTTCAGTACCCACCTGGCACCGTACATAGTTATCACAATATTATTGACTATATTTCCCTATGCCATACTTTACATCCCCATGACTATTTTGTAACTAATATTTTTTACTTCTCAATACCTTTATCATTTTCACCCATTTCCCAACCCCCTTCCCTTCTGGCAACCACCAGTTTGCTCTCTGTGTCTGTGAGTCTATTTCAATTTTGTTTGTTCATTTATTTTGTTCTTTATATTCCGTATACAAGTAAAACCATATGGTATTTGTCTTTCTCTGATTGACTTGTTTTACTGAGCATGATACCCTCTAGGTCTATCCATGCTGTTGCAAATGGTAAAATTTCATTCTTTTTTATGGCTGAGTAATATTCCTTTGTACATATGAGTGTATCTTCTTATTCTAACATTCCTCTTTCAATATTTAGAGTCAGATTTCTAGCCCATCTCTGACAAGGTTGAGAATTGGCTCTATTTATTTTTCGTTCAAATCTAACTTGTCACTTCTGCTTTCATGTTAACTTTTGTTCTGTGCTTTGTCCCATTTTTGCATGCAAGTATTTTATGTTAGTTTATTTCATTGCATTATTATGAAGTAATTGCTTTATATCTCCTGTAACAAGGCATGATCTAAAGAATGAAATAAAAATCCAAATATAAGATCATTCAGTCAAAATGTGACTTTGAGAATGAAGAATTAACTTAAAAATGATAAACTCATAAACTATAGACATATGTGTAACAACATAATTATACTTACTGTATTCTTCATTGCTGTTGATAGCAACCAAAGCATTTGTCTCCTAATTTGTAAGGAATGGGAAAGCTACAAAGGAAGAATTTGTCTGTTTATAAGAATGGATATTCATTTTTTTAACATTTAGTTATATGTGCTTTGTGTTAGGCACTATGCAAGGCCTGGGAGTAAAAACATGAGTAGGATGTATTCTCTACCCTTAGTTACAGGCAATGTCCATAAAAAGTGATTAGTGCAATAATAGACATTTGTTCAAGACCTTCTGAAGTTAATGCAATAAAATGACCAAATGCTTAGCCTTTAAAGTCAGACGTGGATTTAAGGTAATTCTTCAGTGTATTATTTTCCTAGGGCTGTTATTTGAAATTACCACAAACTAGGTGGCTTAAAACTCAGAAATTTATTTTTTTACGGTCTTGGAGGCCAGAAATCTAAAATCAAACTGTCAGCAGAGTTGGTTCCCTCTGGAGGTTCTGAGGGTGAATCTACTCCGTACCTCTTTCCTAATTTCTGATGGCTCTGGCAACATTACTCCAATCTCTGCCTCTGTTGTCTGTCATATGGCTTTCTTCCCTGTGTGTCTCTGTGTCTTCACATGACCTTCTTATAAGGACACTAGTCATTGGATTTAGGACTCACCCTAAAATTATATCCAAAAAGTCCCTATTTACAATTAAGGTCATATTCTGAGATTCTGAGTGGACGTGAAATATGGAGGAACACCATTCAGCCCAGTATATTCACTTACTAGTTACATGAAATAAAAACTTTACTTTGCTATTTCTCATCTATAAAACAGAGATGATAATAGTAGCTATCACCTAAATTGTTAGGATATTTAAATAAAACATATGAAATACTCAGCATACTGCATGGCACAAAATAATTGCTGAGTAAATGCCAGCTAGTAGTAGTTTTGAGAACTATTGAGTTCAATTCTTCTTTGTAATGATCATGCTTTGTCAACTAGTATTTGACAAGTGTACCAATTTTATTTTCCAGTCTATGATATCCGTCCAGCTGAATAATTTAGATTACTCCTAAAACTCTGCAGTGGAAAATTGTCATATGTTAGCAAGAACTTCCTGAGGCGTATCAGTGTGCCAAGTATTGCACAATCATAAGGATCGAAAATCTCAAAGTCATGTATCAAAAATGTGAGCATTTGGAAATAGGTCGCTTAAATTTGATCTTTAGAAAGCCTACAACTATTTTCAACTTTTCTAATGAACTTTTAGCCATTGTGATAAGGTTAGAGAGTCATTCTGATCTCCAGGATCTAATTTCTTATTAAATAAAAAAATTATTTCCTGAATGTTTTAGCTTGCTTTTTTGTTTATTTTGGATAGGCCTTATTTTTAGAGCAGTTTAGGTTTACAGCAATATTGAGCAGAAGGTACAGATATTTCCCATATATCACTGCCCCCACACATGTAATATCCCTCACTGTAAACATCTTCCACTGGAGTAGTACATTTGTTACAAATGATGAACCTACATTGACACACCATTATCATCCAAAGGCCACAGTTTACATTAGGATGCACTCTTGGTGTTTTACATTCTATGTGTTTAGACAAATTTATAATAACATGTATATAATTATAGCATCATAAAGAGTAGTTTCATTGCCCTAAAAGCCCTCTGTGCTCTGCCTGTTCATCACTCCCTTTGCACTAACCCATGGCAGCCACTGATCTTTCTACGGTCTCTATAGTTTTTCCTTTTCCATAATATCATATAGTTAGAATCATACAGTATATAGCCTTTTCAGATTGGCTTCTTTCACTTAGCCATATGCGTTTAACTCTTCTTTACAACTTTTCCTGGCTTGGTAGATTCTCTTTTTAGTGCTGAATAATATTCCATTGTCTGGTTGTACCACAGTTTACCCATTTACCTACTGAAGAACATCTTGCTTGCCTCTAAGATTTGGCAGTTAGGAATAAGCAGCTATAAACATCCATGTGCAGGTTTTTGCGTGGACATATGTTTTCAACTCCTTTGGGTAGATACCAAGGAGTGTGATTGCTGTATCCTATGGTAAAAGTATGTTTAGTTTTGTGAGACACTGCCAAACTGTCTTCCAAAGTAGCTGTAACATTTTGCATTCCCACCAGCAATGAATGAGAATTCTTATTGTTTCACATCCCCTCCAGCATTTGGTGGTATCAGTGTCCTGGATTTTAGTCATTCTAATAGGTGTTTAGTGGTATCTCATGTTTTAATTTTTATTCTCCAGATCACTGTGATTGGAACACCTTTTCATATGCCTATTTGCCATCTATATATTCTTTGGTGAAGTGTCTGTTAATGTCTTGGCCCATTTTTAAATCTAGTTTATTCCTTATTGTTGAATTTTAAGAGTTCTATATATATTTTGAATAACAGTCCTTTATCAGATGTAGTTTTGCAAATATTTTCTCCAAGTCTGTGGCTCGTCTTTCATTCTCTAGACATTGTATTCCACACATCAGAAGTTTTTAATTTTAATCAAGTTGAGCTATTAGTAATTTTGTTCATGGATCATGTCTTTGGTACTGTATTTAAGAAATTATTGCAATACCCAAGGTCACCTAGGTTTTTAATCTATGTTATCTTCTATGAGTTTTATAGTTTTGAATTTTACATTTAGGTCTATGAGCCATTTTGAATTAACTTTTGTGAAGGGTGTAAGATCTATGTCTAGATTCATTTCTTGCATGTGAATGTCAAGTTGTTCTTGCACTATTTGTTGTCAAATTATATTTGATCCATTGTATTGTTTCTGTCTCTCTGTCAAAGATCAGTTAACTTTATTTATGTGGGTTTATTTCTGGGTTTTCCATTGTGTTCCATTAATGTATTTTCTATTCTTTCATCAATATCATATTGTCTTTATTACTGTAGCTAGAGCAAATTTCGACATCGAGTACTGTCAGCCTTCTAAATTTATTGTTCTCCTTCAAGTTGGCTAATCTGGTTCTTTTCTCTCTTCATATATACTTTAGAATCAGTTTGTCAATATCCACAAAATAATTTTCTGGGATTTTGATTGGGATTGCATTGAATCTATAGATAAAATTGGGAAGAACTAACATCTTGACAATATTGAGTCTTCCTATATTTGAACATGGAATATCTCTTCATTTATTTAGCTCTTCCTTTATTTTTTTTTCCTATCCTAATTTTTTAGTATTTCCTCATATAGATCGTATTCGTATTGCATTATATTTATACATAAATATTTAATTTTGGGGGATGCTAATGTAAATGAAACTGTTTATATTGTTAAATTCCACATGTTCATTGCCAGTACATAGAAAAGTGATTGACTTTTGTACATTAACCTTGTGCTATAGACTGAATGTTTGTGTCCCTCAAAATTCATATGTTGAAAGCTAATTGTCAGTGTGCTGGAATTAGGAGGCAGGGCTTTGGGAGAAGATTAGGTCATGAAGGCAGAGCTCCTGTGTATGAGATTAGTTCCCCTTATAAAAGAGACCCCAGAAACCTCCCTTGTTCCTTTTTAGGACACAAGGAGAAGACAACCATCTACAAACCAGGAAGTGCGCCCTCACCAATCAATCTGCTGGTGCTTTGATCTTTGACTGCCCAGCCTCCAGAACTATGAGAAACAAATTTCTGTTGTATATAAGCCACTCAGTCTATGGTATTTTGTTATAGCAGCCCTAACAGACTAAAACACCTTGTATCCTATAACTTTGCTATAATTATTAGTTCCATGATATTAGTTTCCTTTTGGAAATTGATTTGATCTACCTAGGCCAATTAAGAAAAGTCATAAATTAGAGCTAATGTTTATGGAGTGTCTACTATATGTCTGGTGGTGTTCTAGGCACTTGGGAATAGATAAATAAAAATAGGCAAATTCTCTGCCTTCCTGGTGCTTATCTTCTCCTGGAGACAATTGATAACATATAAATAAACCTGTAATGCCTGGTAGTGGTAAGTGTTGTGAGAGAAAAAAAGAAGGAAAGGAATGACTGAGGAGTCAGGTTTGCTTCTTTAGATAGATTGAGAAGAGAAGGCTTTATGGGGAGAATATGACATTTCAGGAGAATCACAATTGAAGTGAGGGAGCTAGACATCCAAGTATCTTCAAAAAAGCATTCCAGGAGAAGGGAAAAGCAAGATCAAATAGTCTGAGAGGAGAAGGTACTTGCAATGTTCCAGATTCAGCAAGGGACTTGAACAGGGTGAGCTAGGGCAGGTATAAGGGTAAGGCCAGATAGAGTGGACTGGAGGAAATTACATTAGAGATAGGGCCAGATGAAGGGCACATTTTCAACTGAAAATATGGCCATAGGTTGAATGAGTCCAGTTAAAAAAATGAGTAAAAGTAAATTAGATGATATTTTGAAAAATATGAGGTTAAGATAGAAAAGAAATAGGAATTGGAAACATAAGCTACCTAGATCTACTTGGATAGTTTTTGCTCTCTGCTACCATTTAAGTGTTCACTATGTGCTCAACAACCTGCTCACATTCTGATCAAATCTAGTAAGAAAAGAATTACTGGTTTTATTTTATATGCATAGATTAATTTATATAGTGAAGGAGTATTGTTAGCAATTATAAATATGATGAAGCAGGCTCAGAGAGGTAAAGAACTTGATGGAAGTTACATAATTATTAAGTGGCAGTATATTTTAATCAAGATTTGTCTGATTTAAAAGTTTATGTTGTTCTTTATTACTATGATTCATCAAAAGTTTATTTTTACAAAGCATCTTTTCCCCATGAAGCATCTGAGTTATCCCTTCAAGATGTGATTTATCCTAGTTGCAGACATCACACTCAAGGCTCTTGTCCCCTTCATGTGGCTCTGTGCCCAGCACCTACTATAGGGGATATATCACCTTCTCTCAGGCCAGGGAACTCAATGTCTTCCCCCACTGTCTTTTAAGCACTTGGGAAAATTATTTTTAACTTTTTATTTTGAAATAATTATTGATTCACAAGAATTTGCAAAAGTAGTAGAGTGAGGTCCCAGGTACTCATCACCAGCTCCCCCAATGGTGGCATCTTACAGAACTAAAATACCTTATCAAAACCAGGTAATTGATAGAAGCACAATGCAGTTAATTGCATTATAGAGCTTCCTTGGATTTTACCAGTTTTTGCATGTTCTCCTTTTTGTGTGTGTACAATTCCATGACACTTCAGTGCATATACAGATTCATATAACTATTGAAACAATCATGATATGGTATTATTCCATTACTATAAGGCAACTCCCTCATGCTGTGGGGAAAACTTTCGATGATGAAACTAATCCAGCAGAAGGAACATGTTTGTCTAAAAAAAATGTTTGACAATGATGATAATGTGGGTCTCATATGAGCAGGGACATCATTTCATTTCAAAAAGAAAAGATTGATGGGGATTAAAGATGGCAGTGGACTGAGTGGAAGCTACACTGATACTCTCCTGGGACCAAACTGGAAATACAACTAAACTATAGAAAAACCATCCTGAAGAATCAACTGCAACTGAGGATGAGCTGGAGAGCATCCTCATAACCAAGGAGGAAAAGTGGAGACCACATAGAAACTAGTAGGAAATGTGGAGGCATGAGACTGCTGGCTGGGCTCCCCAGGCAGCAGGTGAAGGTCCAGAGAGATATCTCAGCTGGAGGGGGGTGGTTCCCACTGAGGACTCTGGGGCCTAAACCCCAGGCTAGGCTTCCCAGCCAAGATTTCCAGAACTGAGAAAGGTGCCCACATGTCATCTGGCTGTGAAAAGCAGCAGGGTTTCTGTCTGCCAAGGAGAGATAGCTGGAAATGCAGGCACCCTCTTACAGGGCCAATGTACAACATTTTGTGTGCAGCCACTCACCTTGGGCTCCAGCAGAGGGAGGGCAGAGTAGACTGGAACTGCGTGAGGAGAATCGAGGGTTGTGGGCTATAGAGTTAGAGCTCAGAGGACACCCCTCTGGATTCCTGTGCTGAGTCATTCTCCCATACTGCAGAGAACATCTTTCTCAAACAGACATTTTGCTGCTTTTGCCTGGGGGGAAGTAATTGGCGCACCCTGCTAGAAAACCTCTCGCCATACCCAGAGGAATTTCTACAGCCTGAAGCTTATTAAGAGAATCAGATTAATCAGCCTGCAGGCAGAGGCAGACTACAGAGTGCTTTAAGTCTTTGCCTGATCCTCTTCTGGACCCGGACCTTGGAAAAGCAGACTCTGGTGTGCATTTTGGTCCTGTCCAACCACACCCAGCCCCAGCAGAGGAGACCTCAAGCCCACGGTTGTTGATAGCTCCAAACAGGGTACTTGGGGATAGTCACAAACAGCGTCTGACATTGCCCTGTTCCAGAAGCCTTCCAAAAAGACTGAGAGTCCTAGAAAATTTACCTAATACATATAAACAAACCCAAACAGGCTGCCAAAATGGGGAGACAAAAAAACAAGCCCCAAATGAAAGAACAAAACTCTCCAGAAAAAAAGCTAAATGAAATGGAAATAAGTAATCTCTCAGACACAGAGCTTAGAATACTGATTGTAAGGATGCTCAATAGCATGAAAAAGATATGGAAACTATGAAGGAAATGAAGAATGACATAACAGAAATAAAGAATACATTGGAAGGAATAAACAGCAGATTAGAGGAAGCTGAGGATTGGATCAGTGAATTAGAATGTACAGTTGAAAAAAATCACTCAATCAGAGATCCCCAAAGAAAAAACAAAAACAGAACAGTCTAAGGGAGCTATGGGACAACATGAAACATAGCAATATTTGCATCATGAGAGTTCCAGAAGGGGAAGAAGAACAAGCAAGGGATACAGAATTTGCTTGAAGAAATAATAGCAGAAAATTTCCCTAACCTGGTCAAGGAAAAAGCCACACAAGCTCAGGAGGCACAGAGAATCCCAAACAAGAAGAACCCAAAGAGGCCCACACCCAGACACATCATAATTAAAATGCCAAAAATTCAAGACAAAGAGAATCTTAAAGGTAGCAAGAGAAAAACAATCTGTTACCTACAAAGGAGCTCCCAGAAGGCTGTCAGCTGACTTCTCATCAGAAACTCTACAGGCCAGAAGGGAATGGCATGAAGTATTCAAGGTAATGCAAAACAAAGATCTGAAACCAAGACTACTCTATCCAGCAAGGCTGTCATTCAAAATAGATGGTGAAATAAAGAGCTTTCCAGACAAAAAAAGGCTAAAGGAGTTTATTACCACCAAACAAGCATTGCAGAAAATGTTAAAGGAACTATTGTCGTTAGAAGTAGAAATATAGAGAGAGAAACATAGGCATAAAGAATTAAAATGGCAATCGATAAGTATCTATCAATAATAGCCTTAAATGTAGATGGACTAAATGCTCCAATAGAAGGACATAGGGCGGCTGAATGGATAAGAAAACATGACTCAAATATATGCTGTCTACAAGAGACCCACCTTAAAAGAAAAGATTCACACAGGATAAGAGTGAAGGGATGGAAAAATTTTTCCATGCAAATGGAAATGAGAAAAAAAGCTGGGGTAGCAGTAAGAGACATGTGAAAAAATGCTCAGAGTCACTAATCATCAGAAAGATGCAAATTAAAATCACAATGAGGCATCCCTTCACATCTGTCAGAATGGCTGCCATCAACATATCAATGAATGACAAGTGCTGGCGAGGGTTTGGAGAAAAGGGAACCCTAGTACACTGCTGGTGGGAATGTAGACTGGTGCAGCCACTTTGGAAAGCAGTATGGAGTTTCCTCAAAAAATGAAAAATGGAATTGCCATTTGACCCAGTGACCCCACTTCTAGGAATATATCCTAAGAAACCCGAAAAACCAATCAGAAAGAACTTATGCATCCCTGTGTTCATAGCAGCACAATTTACAATAGCTAAGATCTGGAAACAGCCCAAGTGTCCATCGGTAGATGAGTGGATGAAAAAGCTGTGGCACATTCACACCATGGAGTACTATGCAGCTGTAAGGTAGAAGGATCTCTTATCCTTTGGGACAGCACGAAAGGAACTGGAGTGTATTATGCTAAGCAAAATAAGCCAGTCAGATAAAGACAAGTAAAGTACCACATGATCTCACTTATATGTGGAATATAATAAAATAAACTGGTGAACAAAATAGAGACATAAACATAGAAGCATGGAACAGACTGAGGGATCACAGAGGGAAGCTGGGGGTGGGGGAGTGTGTGTGGAGAGAGTAATCAAAGAACTTATGTTTATAAGCATAACCCATGGACACAGACATTGGTGTGGGGAAGGCCTGGGGGTGGGGTGGATGCAGGGTGGAGAAAATCAATGGGGGAAAAGGAGAACATCTGTAATACTTTAAACAATAAAGATAAATTTAAATAAAATTGATAAAAGATAAGGTTGATCTGAAGATCCAGTAAAGGAAAGTAAAGACAGAATGAGGACAGACGCAGTTACTACAAAAGCAGCATTTTTCTTGGTACAATCCCCTTACGTCAGTAATCTAGATGCTATCCAGTTTCAATCATTTTCCCCTTGGCTGTCATCTCCCACTCTGTCCCTACACCATTGACCGATCTGTCAGTAACTTTTTCACCTAGGTTGTTGACACTTTTTAAAAGCCCTTTGATATAATAGTTTTCCAACAACCATAATTACTTTCTAGGTGTATGACTCATTTAATACTCTAGGTCCATTTCGCTGATCTACTTTACATTAATTAATAACCTTCACCTATAGCCATTCACATGGCTATCTACGCCTGTATCTTGAATCCTGTGATTTCTCTCTCTGAGTGAGCTTTCTACCTTTTCTATTTCCTCAATTTGAGTAAGTTTGGTTTTTGCTTTCATTACAGGATTTTCTTTTGCCAATTTATTATTAGTTTCTAGTTTATTCGAGTCTAGGCTTCATTTTCTGCTTATCAGATCTACTTTTAATGCTATAAACATCCTCTAAGTTTTTAAAATCAGATCATACCTCAGTCTGTTCCAGCTCCTTCAGATTTCTGAAATTATCACTAATCTTCACATTTACTGCATTTTATTACTCTCTGGGCTTGCAGCTCAACACTGCACTTAGGTTTCTAACTGTATTTTATATCTTGAATTATGGACTGGATTTTCCCTTGGTCTGTGCTGCCTCTAGGCGTCTGGATAAATATTCTTCCTGGAATTGTTCAATCTTGAATCCTATCCTTACCACAGCCCTATAGGTGAAGCTCTTACTGACTTCACCACTACCACCATCATATATATATATGATCTAGATAGCTTCCTACCCAGGCAGAATACCAGCTTCATTATGTCATTTATATATCCACCAACCCACTTCATTCCCTTACTCTGTTGATTCTATAATGGAGTGTACACTCCATTAATCCCTAAATCTGGATCACTCTACTGATTTTTATTCTTTAATCCCATTTCAGGATTTCTAAACACTCTTAAAGAAAAGTACATAATTATTTTGGTTGGGCTCCATTAATTATCCTCAAGAAGATAAGCAATTCTTTCACTCATTCTTAGTCCCTTACACATTTTTTTTAGTAACAGATAAAAAAGATACCCCCCCAAAAACCCAAACTTTATAGTTCTTCTCTAGTTCTCAGTTCACACACACACACACACACACGATGATAACCTAGTTTTTATGAAGCCTAGAATTTGTATATCTTACAAGAACACCCTCAGTTTCACTATGTACTCTTTATTTCATCACCTTTTCTCTCTCCCTTCTGTATCAGCTAAAGGTTTTTGGCTAGAATGACACAAATTCTCCTGGGAAGAAATAGAATTTATTAGAAGGATATTATTAGATCATAGTATCAAAAAGAAGCCTGGAGATGTAGCCTTGGAAATTTGCAGGAACCAAGGGGGCCTCAGGGGATTATAAAAGTCTCTCTGATGGCAAAACAGCTTGGTGTTCCAGGCGTGACCTCCAGGATGAATCCAGTTGTTTCTAGTCCTGTCCCTCTGCCCACTATTAGACCTTGAGGAAGAGTGCATCCAAGCTACTTAGCTTGGCGTATAGAACCTGCCTCGTGGCTGAGTGGAAGCAGGGCTTCCAGTTGCACAGCCACCAGGCTGACCAGTGGAGAAGCAGTGCTTCCCCAGAGAGAACCCGGGTACTGTGAAGAAGGGAAAATGAATGTCATGCAATCAAAACACAGCAAAAATCCTTCATATTTCCTGTCTCTGATAAAGAATTAGTTTTGCTTTCTTCTAATTCTCCCACAGTGTTTTTTATTCAATCCCTTGTGAGATTTCTTCTTAACCTTCTTTAATATGCTCCTTCAGACCCCGGGTCCTCCCCCTGCCCTCCGCCCCACCCCTAAGTGGAACAGCATTGCACTTTATAGACTTCAGAGTCATCTTTGTCTCTTTCCTCTTATTTATCAACATTGCTTAGTTAATTGATTGGAAAATTTTATTGATATCATGTGAAAAATACCTCTCTAAGTTTATTTCTCTGTGCCTCACCTCAAGCTGTCATTGACTATTACAATAACATCCTAGATGACATTTTTTTCCTACAAATGTTTCCAACCTAGTTGTTGATATTGCTTCCAGAATTACTTTTCTAAATCAGTCAGAGTGTCAAAGAGAAAAACAATAATCTTATCATGACATTTTCTTGCTTTAAAAAACTTCAATGGATCTCTAGCTGCTCCCTGATAAAGTCTAATCCTTACTGTTATGCAAGGCCCTAGCTCATCTGGCTTCAATATACCCTTTCCAGCATCAACTCCCTCCGTTTTTCTTTAAGCATCCGTCTAAGACCACACAGTGCTCATCCATATATTTTATGTTTGTACCTACTGTTTATTATGGATATTATGCTCATTTTCCCAACAACTCTTTCACCCATTGGACTGTAATCATGGATTTGGAGGGAAAATGGCCCCACTCCCAGATCCAAAGGTGGCCATGGTTATTTTCACCCAAACATGATATTACATTTCTACTTGTCATTGTGATTGATTCATATAAATCAGACTTAAACCAATTGGTCTATGGCATAAGTGACTGATTTAAGAAAAGGCTTGGGATCTGAGAGAAAAGGGTACTCACTCTTCTGAAAACTTTCCCCTTTCCTCTGGATATTATAGTGTGAGGGTTTGACTCTTGACACCCCTTCCAGCTGCTTTGGTCTGATGTTGGAAGCCAGCCTGAGAACAAAGCCATTCCAGAGAGGAGGAACCAGAGAGAGAGGGTGTCAGAACAGCTGGATGGGGCCAGTCATGCAGGCCGCCTGACTCAGGACTTCCAGTTATGTGAGTCAGTGTGTCTTGTCATTGACTAAATCATTCTGAGGCAGGCTATCTATTACTAACTGTTCAAAGCATCCTGACACGGTGTTCTCCGTGATTATGTTACCCCTCTGTCCAGTTCTTTACTTGGAAAATATCCACTCTTCTGTTAAAGCTAAGCTAAATTGGCACAGCCACAGTGAAGCCTCCTTTATCCCATGATCATGTAGGCTTTTATTTTCCCATTGCGCCTTGCTCTTACTTCCCCGAGTTATTCATTCATTCAATATTTATTTATTTATTTATTTATTTATTTATTTATTTATTTATTTATTTATTGAACATTTTTTGTGTACCAGGTTCTTTTATAAGTACCGGTAACATAGGATAAGCAAGTTGACAGAAGTCTCAGCCCTCACAGAGCATATATTCTATGAGGAAAGATGAAATGTGGAAGGATATGAAGTATTGTGGAGATAAATAAACCTTGGAAAAGGAGATAAGGAGTGCTAGAGAGAGACTACAATGTAAAATGGGGTGTTCAGGGAAAGTCTTACTAAAAAGGTGGAATTTGAGCAAAGATTTAAAAGAGGTAAGTAAGTAGGGGGTTATCCGAGGTGGGGGAGTAAAGCAGGAGCATAGACATCATGTTCATTGTTAGTGTATCACTGAAGAGCAAGTATACCAGTGTCGTAGGACGAGAGTGAGAGGGTGAGAGTAGAGGAGGGGGTCAAATTAAAAACTGAGACCAGATCATACGAGATCTTGAATAAAGCCACCTGAATAAGGGGTTTGGGCAGAGAACCGATAGGACCTGAATTCTCTCCATAAAGGCTCATTCTGGTTACTGGATTTAGAATAAACTTTGGGGAAACATTTATCACACCTATATAATTTGTGGGTTTTTTTTTTTTAATTTATCTCTGGCATCTCTTCCTCCTTTGATTGCAAAAGCTACAGCTTGTTTTGCTTGTGTCTTGCAAGTGTTTGAGAGGCTTAATGGACAATCATATATTTTTTGAGATTCATTTCCTTCATCAGGCATAAGAGACATGTATATATTAAACAAACCTGAAAAGATTACATTAAGCTTAATTTCATAGAAGAGCAGCACTAAATTGATAACGGCAGTAGAGTGCAGAAAGGGAAAAAGAAAAAAGAGTTGAATACACTTGCACATAGGTAAATAAATAAAAGGTGCAGTTTTAAAATAAAGAATCATAGAGACATAGAAGCATGGAACAGACTGACGAATCCCAGAGGGAAGGTGGGGGTGGGGGAGTGGGTGGGGAGAGATTAATCAAAGAGCTTATATGTATAACCCAAAAAGCAAAAAAAAAGAAAAAGAATCATTTATCCTTAGGTTTTTTTAAACGAATTAAGATCCAAGGGAGTACAGAATTCTAGCTTCATCAGGTGTATTAATTAAACATCTAAAATAATACCAACCCTACCGTATGTCTCCATTAAAATTAAGGTCTTGCTGAAACGTTGGAAACTTAGCGGTTTCCCAAACGGCTTGGCACAGACAGATCACCAGAGAAGTATCCTGAGTTAAATAAACTCCCCCCAGAATCTGAATCAAGTTATATGTCCGAGGCAGGTGTGTTCCTTCAAGATAAAAATTCACAACTTCATTGAATTTTCAGACAACTCATAGGTTTCACTGAACGCATTCTTTTGCAGCATCGTTTGTCTGGCCTTTGAAAGGCTGTTATTCACAAGTTTAGCTAAAAAATACTTATAAGCCCTGCGGTGCCAGGCGTTGGCACATGTGCTGAAGGGAACAGGCCCCGCCACGGCTGCACTCCCACATAATCCCTCTGGCTCATTGAAATTGGATGACCTTCCTGGGAACTCTTTGCTGTGGCCTCTGTGGCTGCCAGAAGCCCAAGAAAGCTTGCTGGGCTGTTCCCATTCAAACGCTGAGCTTGCTGGGGTCCCATTCAGGCACCTTTAGAAGCACTTCCTTCTCGCTCAGCGAAACTGCTAATTGGCACAGGAAATATCCCGGCTTTGTCCGTTTTCTATAGAAGTTCAAAATGCTTCTACCTGACTGTGATGACAGAATTATATTTTCAGTGGTGTGAATGCCCCATGCATTTCAATAATAAGTGGGAATATAAAACAGCTTCATGCCACCGAATATCTGGTTATAAGCAAGAATCCTCCAACATTAGGTGCTAAAGGAGTGAGTGCTTGAAATGTAGTTATTTAAATTTGATCAAAGCTGTACATAGTGCCTGTTGGCTCTTATGCTCGTTAATTGGTTCATTTGCACTATTATACGTTTAATCTGTTTGCTACTAGTTATAAATAAGAGGGAATGTTGTGGTCTGTTTCCAAGGAATATTTTTCCATCAGCTCAAGGAAACATGTGCCGTTTGCCGAGAATGGAGAAAATTGTCCTCATATTTGTCATTGGCACAAAGCCCAAGTCTCCCATATGTCTGAAGGAAAAAAACCACCCAAACTCTTCTGATTCGTATTTGTAGGTCTTGCCTGCTTCTAATGGGCATGTGCATAGTGACAGGCAAAGAGCACTTAGGCTACATATTGAAATTATTGAAAGCTCTTTAAGTCAGTCTTAACATTTGGAAAGTTTCTGTCAAATTGCCAAAAGCTACCTTAAAATCTGTGCACATGTTTACGCATATGTGTCTCCTTTGAATTCCAGTAGATGAGTAAAGGTTTTGTGAGTCTTCAGAGGATAATGATTCTCAGTAGCTATGATGTTTCATGCTTTCGCTGGGATATTTCATATCAAATGTATCAGTATGAGCCAAGTCCATTCTAAAGTATTATTAACAAATAAGAGATTGTTAATATATTGATTTGAGTTTCTAACTGCATAGTGTGAGGTTTTGGATTAGTCACTGAGAACAAGATAGCAATTCATGACACTGCTGTCCTTGTGTTTAAAAGATCATGACAGGGTGACCAGGTTGCTGGTTGTATCCAGATCTAGTCGCTACTAGTCTTTACTGTACTTCATGTATAGGAAGCTCATTCATGCCGCCCTGTTCCCAGTGTTAGAAAGTATTCGATTCACTGATCCTATGTGCCCACAATATGTCTGTAACTCTGATACATAGTGTTGAATGGGTAAGAAAGAAATCTCCTGGAGAACTTTTGTTTGGGTACTCTTTAAATTGTGATTTCTAATGCTTGCCAAGTTATTTTGCTGGAATTAACTTTTAAAGGATAGTTTCCAAGGGTAATATTTTATTCCTCCTCAAATTAAAGATAACATTAGTTTGTGAAGCAAAACCAAAAACAATTTTCAAGATCACAGGAAGTCAAAGGGTTGGTGCTTGAAAAGAAACAAAGTGACAGATAAAACAGAATTGACAGTTCTATAAATAGAGCCAAAATACACATGGGGGGTTAGTGTATGGCAAAGTTGTTATTTCAAAGCAGTGGGGAAAGATCAATTATTTAATAGGCAGTGTTGAGACAGCAGCTAGCCAACTGGGTGAAGATCAAGTTGTTTTTGTCTTAGAGCCCTAACAAATTTTGGTAAAATAATTATTTAAAAGAATAATGATAATGATAATATAAAAAGAAGCCTAATAAATTAGAAAAAATTTTGGATACAATTTTTCTTTATTTAGGGTCATGAAATAGTCAATGTGTTTAAACATAAAATATCACCTCTACGCTATAAAGAAAAGGAAATGGCAGAAATGACTAAAGTGTCTATGCAGCAAAAAATATAAAAATGTCAAAAGAAGAAAGACAAACTTTGAAAAATATTTGCTGGGCATAAAGTAAACAATGCTAATTTCCTAGATATGCAAAAAATACAAACCAACCAAAAGATAACATCTGAAAGAAAAGTTGGAAAATATATAAGAAAGAAACATCGCCCGGCCGGGTGTGGCTCAGCGGTTGAGCATCGACCTCGGATCCAGGCGATCGGGGTTCGATTCCCAGTCAGGGCACATGCCCGGGTTGTGGGCTCGATCAGTTACCCTCTCACATTGATGTTTCTATCTCTCTCTTTCTCCCTCTTCTCTCCTCTCTCTGAAATCAATAAAGATATATTTAAAAAGAAAGAAAGAAAGAAACATAAATGACCAATAATCACTTATGCCACAAATGTGTGCTAAAAACTTATATATACCAGGATCATTCAAGGTTCTTGGAATAAATCAGAGAACAAAACAGACAGTAGTTTCTGTGCCTGAGTACATTCTATCATGCGGGATGGTGGCGGGGAAGAGAGTAAGTAGTACACCTAATTAATAATCATACAGTATGTTAGAGCCATGTTTCCCAAAGTGTGTGTCAAAGCATCCTGAGATACTACAGCAAGAATACGGAGATGATGCTGGCTATCTAAACTTTCAATGTACAAATTACTAGCTGAGGTAGCTCAAAATTTCAACATTAGATCATACTAAATTTTTTAAAAATATGTTTTTATTGACTTTTAGAGAGAGGAAGGGAGAGAGATAGAAAGATAGAAACATTGGAGGCTGCCTCCTGCACGCCCCCTGCTGGAGATCGAGCCTGCGACCGGGCATGTGCCCTGCCTGCAAATTGAATCGTGACCTCTTGGTTCCTAAGTCAACTGTCAACCACTGAGCCACCAGGCAGGGCAGATCATGGTAAATTTTGATGCCATATCTTTTCAAGGCCAGCTTTCCAGTGGTTGCTGTGTTAACAAGAAAATACTGTACAAAAATCAGTGTGCACCAGGAAATGAGGGTAGTGTTGTCCATTATGATTCCAAATGTTGACGAGCCATTTATGGTCCAGCAGGCAACACATCCCATTAGTAAGTAATTATGATTAATTAAGAATGAAATATAAATGTTATTTTCTTTCAACTTGTAACTATTAATTTTTCAAGTGGTTATTGTTAGGACATAAATACAGGGTGGGGCAAAAGTAGGTTTACAGTTGTGAGTACTCAAAGCAGTTTATTCTTCTATTATTACTTATTAATTATTGCATTATTTTTCATAACGAACTACTGTAAACCTACTTTTGCCCCACCCTGTACTTATTAAACTGTTTGGTCCTAACTACTTAATAAAGGGAATTGTTAGATATTTCTTTTGGACAGAAGTGCTGTGAAACTATTTCTGAGAGACTAAGAGCACCATGACCTAAGTTTAAGAACTTCTGTGATAGAGGGGCATACGTGCTATAAAAAATGCAAAATACAATAAATTGGTCTGAGTGCTGGGGGTAGAAGGGGTGCATTGCTAACTTAAGTAGTGTGGATAGGTTTGGCTTCACTGAGAAGGTGACGTGGGAGCAAAGCCTTGAAGAGGGGAGGGAGTGAGCCACGAGGATGCGTACCTGCAAGAAGGTTTCCAGCAGAGGACACAGCCAGGGCAAAAGCCCCAAGATGGGCATGCACTTAGAACATCCAGGGAGTGCGGTGCAACTAGAGCAGGGGCCCAAAGGAAAGCTGCAGGGAGGCAAGGTCAAGTGGGGGTCAAGGAGGCAAGTCACAGAAGCCATGAAAGAACTTTGGCCTTTGCTCTGAGACAAAGACAGAGTTGTTACATTTCAAAAGAAACTTTTTAATATACTTACATTCCAAAATGAATGTATAGTTTGGCTATATTCAACTCTTCTGATATCGAATAGACTCTATGTGAGGCAGAGCTGGGATAAGTAAAGTTTGAAGTATTATTATATATGTTTCAAAATTCATGGTTTTTTTTTTATAGTAAGTGTATCTATTTGTCTAAGAAAACTTAACTTTCTATCTTTGAGGTGAATTATTTAATGACATCATCGCTTAGAATATAAAGTTATCCTTCAGAGTATTATAGGCTACATGCAAATATTTCATTCCCCATCCCATTTTCTCCCACAAAAGAAACCCTTCCAGTCATTAAGCAGAACAATGCCGAATCTTAACATTAAAAAACAATTGTGTGTAGAGGAAGATAATTTATTTTACAGTAATTTTTACCATCAATCACCCAAAGAATTTAAATAGTTATTTTTAAACAGTACTCTTTAAGGTTACATTATTTTCTGAAAGCTTTTAGAGGAAGTGTATGTTAATATATTTTAAAATATTTAAATGACAAGTATTTTACATTATATCAATATCACATGAATATTACCTTTTGCCTGAGATGAAAATCCTAAAGTCTTTTTGGTCCAACATAAATACCAGACTTGAATGAGTTCATCTCAGAATGAGAAATAGGCTATTTATAGACAAGTAGATACTAAAATTATTGTTTATATCCAGAAAAAAAAGCAATATACTTTCAGATATACTGAAGTCACAGCCAAACTATTATTTGTGTAAAATTTATTCTGTTGAAGAGACAGTTTTAACTGTAGCAAATATTAGTCACAGAACAATCTTCAATTAATAGAAATATAAACCTAGAGTATCATAATAGCAGGAAAGGACTCCTTTAAAAAATATTAAATTAAGCAGGCATTTGTATTTATGTTGTTTTTGCACTTTTTTTTTGGCAATAAAATCAGAAGTTTAGTTTTGGATATTAACTTTGAGATTACACTCAGATATCCAAGAGGAGAGAGATTTGGCTGGATAAAATATTTAGGTGTATTTGCTATACGTACATGTGTTAAAGAAAGTAGACTAAATGAGATCACCAAGAAATGAGTGTATTTTAACTGAAGAGGGCCAGTGACTGAGCCACGGCACAGCCCAGAGCTGACAGGGGAAGAAGCTGAGGAAGGAGAGAATGAGTCGCTAGTAACGGAGACGAAATAAGACTAAGTGCACCAGCGAGCGCACAGCAAACGAGGGCTCTGACCCGCCCGCTGGACGTCATGGTATAAAAATCTTGAAAAGAGCGGTGTTAGTGGAATGATGGAAATGAAAATCTGACTGGGTTTAACGAAGAATGCAAGATGGAGAGGATTTCCACTCTAGTAATCCCGCAGGTAAACTGGATCAACCCTCCAGATAAGGAAAACAAACTAGACAAAATGCTAAAAAAACAAAACACTAAAAAGAATTCCAAGGTACTGAAAAACTAACACAGAAAACTCACGAGAGATAAGCAAAGCATTCAGGGATGCCTTTTTCTTAGGGAAAACTGCTGATAATAGAACTGTCAGCTAAAGATTAAGAAGCTGAGTAGACTTTTCAGTAAACTCTCAGGGCTGGCGAGTAAACATTGACCTGAGCCCTGGTTTAAAATAAAAGAAATCCCAAGCATCGAGTTGGACCCCTGAAAGTGTTAAGAGTAAATAGAAAGATGGACCCTTCCAGGGACCCAAATTTTGTTTCAAAAGATCTCAATCCCTGATCAGATTAAGGCCATCAATGGAGAAGTGGCTAGTTTTGCCCCTCAGAGGATATTTAGCCATATCTGAGACGTGTTGTTATACTGGGGAAGGGGGTGCTGCTGGCATCTAGTGGGTGGAGAGAAACCGGAGATGCTGTTAAACATCCTAAAATGCTCAGGACAGCCCCCACAACAGAAAATTATTCAGATAACAATGTCAGTAGTGATGAAGTTCAGAAACCCTTGATTAGGGTGATCTAGAATTGCTAGGGGCCCTAAATGCCCCCCAAAATTGATAAAATGTTCTTAGAATGAAAATATGGCTATTCTGGGACTCAAGCTACATCTACATTGGCTGTATACAATGTCTCATGAGAGGTCAAAAGTAATCAGGTGCACGAGGAGATAAGACAATGAGGTCAAAATTAAAAAAAAAACCATGTAGACACATAATGAAATTATCTCATGAATTTTATATTTTTAATTTTTTATTGGGGGGTACTTCAAGCATACAGAAGAATAGAAAAAATAGACATGATAGGAAGAAAAATGAAAACCCATTTATTATTCAGAAATAACAATAAGCAGTAACACACACTTATTTCATCCTACACCACTGAACTATTCTAAGAAACTTTCACAACATTTCACTTGTATTTCGGCATATCTTTAAAAGATTAGAGAATCTTTTTAAAAACATATGGTATGGACTGAATGTTTGTGCCCTCCAACTCCCTACCCCCAAATTCTTATGTAGAAGCCCTAACCGCCAAGCGGTGGTAGTTAACTATGAGGCCTTTGGGAGGTATCTAGGGTTAGATGAGGTTGTGAGGTTGGGGCCACCATGATGGGATTAGTTTCCTTCTAAGCAGAAACACCAGAGAGCTGCTTGTTCTCTCTCCCCATGCACACAGGAAAAAAGAGGTTATGTGAGTATATAACAAGACAGCGGCTCTCTGCAAGCCAGGAGGAGAGTCTTCTCTAGAATCTGACCACACGGGCACCCTGATCTCAGCCTGCAAGCCTCCAAAAATGTGAGAAAGTACATTTCTGTTGTTCAAATTGTCCAGTCTACAGTATTTTGTTATGACAACCCAAGCTGAAGAATCTAATATATAATAATGCCATTATCACTCCTTAAGAAAAAAAAACTTTATATATAATCCATTATCCAGCCAGAGTTTTAATTTCCTGAATTGCTTCATACACTTTTCCTAGTTGGATTGTGAAAATTAGAAACATTGTTCCTAAACATTGTTCCCAAGACTAATCTACAAAATTTATTCAGAGAAGTTTAGTTTCTTGCTTTTTGCTTCCATAGGAGTCAATGATATCCTTCCCCCATAGGTAATTATTTGTTTTATGATTTAGCATTCTATATTATAAATATAAGCAAAGATAAACATAATTATCTTTAAAATATTTTCCCATTTCTAAGATTAAATAATAGCATATTTACATTTTCTTTTACTGCTTTTGATATGATACATTTTTGTTGCAGTTTGATTAATGTCAGAGTAGTTTAAATTTATTTCTTCAGTCATCTTTATTGACTTATTTCATATCTGTTTATTTTTTATTTAAATAGTTTCTCAGTTCTTTAATAAGTAAATGGGAAGACAGAAAGGAATTCTTCATATCTATTTTGTATGTGCAAATCAGGAGTCTGTAACTTCTCAGTTGTTTCTATACACATCCCCAAACATCTTTCCAAAATGAAGTTAAATAATGTTATCTAAATTTTATCAACTTTTTTCTTCTCATGTGTTTTGACTTTTTTTTTCATTTTAATCTTCACCTGAGGATATTTTTTCCATTGCTTTTCAGAGAGAGTGGTAGGGAGGGAGGGAGAAACAGCGATGTGAGAGAGACACATTGATTGGTTGCCTCCTGCATGTGCCTTGACCAGGGCCAGAAACTGAACCTGCAACCAAGGTACCTCCCTTTGACCACAGTGGAACCCAAGACCCTTCAGTCTGTGGGCCGAAGCTCTAACCACTGAGAGAAACTGACTAGGGCTCTTTTGACTTTTTGTTTTGAGTCTTTAAAATATATATGTTAGAAGTCTTTAAAATGTTATTATGTCCAACAGTCTTACACTGGAGAGACCATCTCGTTACACAGAAACTCTTTAGAAAGCCCAAGTTTGCATGTGTTTAAAATATGCCACCAACAAGAAGAACCTGAAAATAAAAAATATATAACAGTTGCAAAATATGAAAGCAACCAACAATTTCAGGTAGTGTGGAAGCTGCTTTTACTCTGATGAGATAAAAGGGAATAAATTGAGCAAAATCCTCTGTGTTCTTAACATGTGTTTTAAAAATATGCTTGCAGCTGCTTAGTGAAAAACTCTGAGAGTAAAAAGACTGGTAGAAAATAGGTGCAAAACACAGATCTGATGGAGGACTTGTATATAAAATATACAGAGAACTCATAAAATTCATCAATGAGAAAACAACCCGATTTAGAAAAGAACAGAAGATTTGAACAGACTCCACTGGGAGGAAGATATACAGATGGCAGATAAGCATAGGAGAAGGCGCTCAACGTCATTTGTCATTAGGAAACTGCAAATTAAAGCAATAGTGATATACTATTGCCAACCTATTAAAATGGCCAAAATCCAAAAGACTGACAATAGCAATTACTGGCAAGGCTATGGAACATCCAGACCTCTTGCTCAGAGCTGCTGGGAATGCAAAATGGTACATCGCTTTAGAAGACAGATTCGCACTTTCCTATAAATCTTGGCACAGTGTTACCGTACAGCCCAGTAATAGTGTTCCTAGGTGTTTACCCAACTGATTTGAAAACTTATGCTCACAGAAAAATAAGTGTTTATAGCAGTTTTATTCATAATCACCCCAAACTAGAAGCAACCAAGACACCCTTAATAGGAGACTGGATATAAAAAAAACTGTGATATATCCACACAATGGCTTATTAGTTAGTGATAAAAAGAAATGAGCTACCAAGCTGTGAGAGACATAGATGAATCTTAAGTACATACTGCTAAGTGAAAGAAGTCAGTCTGAAAAGGCTACATCCTGTAGGATTTAAATTATATGGCATTCTGGAAAAGATTAAAAACTATAAAGACAATTAAAAAATCGGTGTCTTCCAGAGATTCAGGGGGAGGGGAGGAATGTTGAATACAAAAAGCACAAGGGATTTTTTTTTTTTTTAGGACAGTGAAACAATTCTGTATGTTACTACAATGATGGATACATACACTAAGCATTTGGCAAGACCAGTACATTGAAGAGCCTAGAACATGTGTACTCACATACACATTTTTGGGGGGTTCTATAAACAGCAACTTTGTTAAAAGAATTTTCCACAAACTGGCTGTCACTCCACTCATTTCAAACCTTGCTTTTCCTCCATCACCCACAGACTTCTGATGTCAGGTCCACAGGACACGTTTGCATCATGATACAGCTCCTGGCCAAGCCACGTACCTTTGGGCCATGGTGTCCTAGCGAATTGACACAGTGGTCAGTGGAAGTGATGCTGGGAGCTATTCCCACACCAGAACACCTTAAAGATAAGTGGAAGTAGCTGCAAATTTTACCAAAATATATGACCATGTGAACGTATTGCTAGACTCCCTCCCAGGACCTATCAAGAACCTCTCTAAGTGAGGGGTCCAGAGTTTTGGCTTCTTTAGTCTCACAGAAAATCAGCCTCTGGAAGCTAGGAGTCTTTAGAAGTTCTCATATTTTTTTCAGTTTTCAAGGTGAAATAGCAATCAAGATTATCAGCTAGGAGAGAGAATGGAGAGTAAGGGGGGCAATTTATGAGAAAAAATAATGTATGAATAGTCAGCCGTGAGAATGGAAAAGTGCATAGACCAGGGGAATGTAATTGTTTCCAGCATTTAGAGAGACACAAATAAATACTGTACTTACAGATAAAATATTTTTAGGTATTTGCCTTAAAATAATATGAAAGAGGGAGTGGATGAAGGGTGTAGATAGGAGACAGATAAAACAAGATCATTCAGGAGTTGAGTGAGGTCGAAGGTAGATATGGTTACATGGAGGTTCATTACTCTACCTCTGTCTACTTGGGTATATAGTTGACCCTTGAAAAACGCTGGAGTTCGGGGAACTGACCGCTCCCCACCCCCCACACACACACTTGAGTTAAAAATCTGCATGTAACTCTGAATCCCAAAAATCTTTACAGTCGTCCCTCGGTATCCATAGAGGATTGGTTCCAGGACTCCTTGCAGAGAGCAAAATCTGCAGATGCTCAAGTCCCTTATGTCCCTTAGGTATGGAAGGATGCATGCAGTCGGCCCTCGGCATCCACTGATTCCCAGCGATGGACTGAAAATACTGTTTTCAATCCATGTTTGGTTGAATCCATGGATGCAAAACCTGGCAATACGCGTAAATTGTTTTTCAATACTTATTGAAAAAAATCTAGGTATATGTGGATTCGTGTTCTTTGAGTGTCAGCTGTACTTCAAAGTGTCCATAATAAAAACCTGCAATGGGTAATATCTATTCAGATCAAATTGTATTTCAGTTCTATACCTCACTATTTGTATTAAATTTGGGAACGCCGTGGTATAAATATTCTTGGTTCTAGCCCTCCTATTATCTATCACTTAAAGGGAAAAGCAAGTAGTAATCCTCCCAACATATGAGATGGGTTGAGGAGGGCTTTGGAAGCCAGGTTGGGGAGTTTGGGCTTTATCTTGAAAATAATGAGAAACCAAGTAAGTGTTTTAACCCGGGAAAAATATCATCAGATATCTCCATTCACTCTCTACAATGTGAGCAACTGATTGAGAAAGGGCTGACTCATGGAGGGGCGTGATCAGTCAGGAGGCTCTCCTAGTTGGCTGGGCTTACATTGGGGGAGTTTAATATAAAGGGTGAGCATAGGAGGGAGCATCAGCAAGAAACTGTAAAAAAATAGTGTGAAATAAATGGTGCGTGCATCAAGTGTGGTGTCATAAAGCTGGGGGACTTGGTCTCAAGAGTCAAATACCAACCAGGGGTTAAGCAGGATGATCATTCATTGCCTCAACCACAATAGCCATAAGGGTGTTCGATCTTGCTGCTCCTCTTAGAGACATACACTGGCTTCCCATGGCCCCTAAGAAAAATGCCTGCCCTCCTTGTGGCATTCAAGGCTCTGGTCTCATCTCTTCATGCATTTCATTACGCTTTATATGCTCAGGACACACTCGTTTGGTTTGAGGGGTAAGCTGAGAAACTTTGTAAGTTCCTCCTCTCAAGGATACTGCTCAGACTGGGCATAATTCTCCTCTATCAAAATTTGTTTCATCCTGTGTTAGCCTAGATACCAGCTTCTCCGTGCTCTTCCATTTCTCTTTCCTGTGTGCCCTAAGCACATTAACTGGACCTAAGTTGTGCACTTGATAGATACTTCAGTGTGGCTTCATAGGAACAGTGGTTTTCCTATCTTCTCCCCAACTAAGTTGGAAAACTCTTGAGATCAGTGTGTTAATTGAACTTTATCTTCCTTGATTAGCTTACCTATCTTAGTGACCAATAACTATTTATTGAATTAAAATGATTTCTTAGCCTCTTCTGTCTAACAACAAAATCTAGACTAATGACAAAGTTTCCACAGAAAAATTTGATGTTAGCTTAAACACTGAATCATGTTGTGAACATGTGTGGTAACCTTAAAATAGCAAATGACAGGGCAAATTTATGAGAGTGCATAAAATTCTTTATTTAGAACAATAAAGTATATGTATATATAATGTAATTTCAAATTCAAACCTGTATAAAAAAGGTCAGGACATATACCTATTTTAAAAAGTACACATACAGTATATACACATACACATCACATTTTACAACCTTTTTTATTTAATTAAACTTCAGTCATAATAAAACTATTTAGAATAGTGTTGACATACATTTACATTACAATATGCAAACTCCAATCTGACTGAACTAGCAACATATCTGTGCATCCATCTAAACATCTGAATACTTCTCACATCCACTGATTTAAAAAAATGTGGCAAGTGGGACACTATAATCACACATTAACCTTTAGAACATAGGAGAACAGGATATTTTGATTGGAAAATGTTATTTAGTGAGTCTTACAGCTCAGAAATCAAGTAACTGAAAATACTATGGTTTTTAGTTTAAACAGTTATCTTAATTTTGTTTTTAAAAAACAGCATAAGGATGTAGCTGGAGATGGCAGTTCAGTTTACAATGCTTAGCAAACATCTTAGGATCACGAATATCCATTTTAATATGGATTACTTCTAAAACAATAACTTGTTAGGAAATGAAACTATTATTACTTTTATCTTTGCAAACTAAGGCATTTCCAGACTTGTTCATGGAAAGCAGCAACACCATATATTGTGTGATCCGGAGCCACAAAGGAACTAGTTAGAATTTCAATATGAATGTTTATATATTAATGCCAATTTCACAATAACATTGTTTCAAAGACAAGCTAGCTTATTTAAAAATTCTCATTCCACTTTCCAATTTAAAATGAAATTTATGAATTACCCCTTTCCAAATGGGTTCTAAATTACCTCTTGGCATTCAAAAAAACTTTATGAGCATCTTACATTTTCTGCTCCTAGCTTTTAAGAAAATGAGAAGATTTAAATGCTTAATTTGGTACTTTTCCAAATGTTACACACATCTTACAGTATCTCTTCCTGACTAAAACGTAATAATGCTTCTCAGGCTTCAGAGGTGATCCAAAAACATTTATTTAAGCAAAGCAAAAAGCCATCTTTTGTGTAAATGGTTATCCAACTCACCCTACGTGAGACTGAATTTCACTTTTACTAATGGACCCTATTTACATTACAAACAAGAACAGCAATGACTTTTTATGTTCAAATTGCTTATTCACAGAGATTAGAGTTGGCTATTTTTCATGGGACAGTTTCAGCTCTATTTTATCTTCTGTCAGTCATATATCAGTAGGTTTCCCACCTAACGTGAGCCCTCTGAGTTCGTCATATGGATAAATACAAAACTGAGACCCAGTGAGGGGAGGTGATTGACCAGAATCAGTCAACAGCAGAGTGGAGACTTATAGTTTTCCCAACACTTATCCTACTATGCCAAACTGCCTTTTGGAATTACATTTTGAAACCAAAACCTAGCTGCAGGAAAAAACATTAAGAAATATCGATGAATTCTGAATAGATTTTTTTTTTTTTTAATTTAACTTCAAATAATTAGAATCCCAAAGTATGCCACAAAATTTCTCAAAGTATTTTAATGCTCAATGAAATGTGTTTGTTACTAAAAACAAACACTTCCTTATGGACACATACTTTTCATTTTCCACATACTTAGTCCTTTCTTAAGAGGATAGGTTACTTATTCAGTTATTATATTTTAAAACAACAAATTTGTCTCTGATTCATTAAAAAGTGGCAGTATGGTCAGCACCTTAGATTATAATACAAAATCCAGGAACACTTTGATATCACCGGGCAGGAACAGTTGATCACAGAGCCAGTTTCTTTATAAACTTGGGTTCTACCAAAGAGGTGCAAAGCTTTAGGTATAATTTAGAATCTGTAGACTTCTGAGATCAGTTTAAAAGGCAGTTTTGAAACTGATTTATGAAGAAGAATATTCGGAACACATACTGGATGAGACAAAGCAAATATATATGTATTTTTTTATCTTAAAGCAGACATGACACAGTTAATGCCCAAGCAGCTAGCATCCAAAATAATATTCAGCATTTTTCTATTGTTCATGCATTTTATGGAACTTCAGTGTTTTAAAAATTGGTAATCCATATACTTCTCAATGAACCAATACATTTAATGAGGCATAGTATATCTCCCCTTGCCTACCATGCCAGATTTCATAACCTGCTGAATTTGTTTATTTAACTCTATTGATTAGGACCCTGTCCTTGAGGGTTAAAACCCAGATACCAGCTGAGAACAAAAGTACATTTATTGTACTTTCAAGCTCATTAAACGGCACTGTCACGTGCCTAAGAAAATCGAAACCATTGGTGAAACAAGTCGAACTATTAAGTATCAACCTTACCAATCTACTCATGACCTACTCACATAGCTCATACTATCTATGTCTATTTTCCTCAAAACAATGTCACATGCCTGGGGCAGGTCCTTTCAGCAATTAAACTGATCTCTGATCTCTCGTTATATTACTCATTGATTATACCATGGGATATCTGAGGGCCTAAATAAGTCAATGCAGCTTTCCAAAGCACTGGGTTGTATCAGAGAAAAATGATTAGTGTTCGAGGAACCACAGCCGTTTAGAGAAGGGATCATAGAAATCATTTGGGCTCTTTGGTACAAAAAAAGAGCAAAGGCCACGTATTGAAGTTGTATTTGGATTAGCTTTGAACATAAGCTAAAATCCAACGACACTAAAAGTTCTCAGACTCTAGAAATCGAAGGAAAGCTAGCAGTGAGTTTTTCATGCCCTTCTGAATCACTGCATTGCACATGGTCATCGGATGGTGGTAGCACATGGCAATGTTATTATGAAGATTAAGTCATAATGGAAAGCTTTGGATTCCTTTAGGTGTACATTCATGATAGAGTAAAAGAACTTCCTTCAAAATAAGCCATAAGAAATCATTCTTTGACTTTAGTCAGATGTTTCTTTGACCATAAAAAAACAACAACAATTAGCAAGGGAAATTCACACAATGTCTTATAAGTTGTAGTTTAAAAGCACAACCACCTTGGGAATTCCTGCCAAATTCACTCTTAATATGACAAACACTGTCATACATTTTAAATAGCAAACTGACATGCATAACTACATAAAGCTCTCTTTTTATTTAATTCATAAACCTTAATGGATACAGAGTGCCTGGTTTTAAATAAATGGATCCTTTAAACAGATAATGGTGATTATACTATAAATAAGCAGAGTTTCCTGATTCCTTGCATTCTTGAAAAAGCCAAGTAACCTAGTTTCAACACCCGGATCAGCATGTGGGTGTGGATTTCTAACCTCAGATACTAAATATCATAATTTATTTTTGCTCTCTCCCATGGCAGACCTTCATACATTCAGCGATTTCTCCTAGGTGCCTTCGCATAAGTCTGTAATAGTTTCAGAATATAAACGTTTTGTAATCTATTTTGCAAGCATGATTTATACACTCTTACAGTGGTCAAGGGAAAAGGCCACCTCACCAGGGGTGACAAATGCCCTCCTCGGCGACTGTCCTGCTGTTTGTTCAGTGTTCATAGCTTCTTTGTGCGATGACTCTTGGGGAGTCTGCCCTCCGCAAAGGCATCACTGTTCCAACTCAGTGCCGGCTCCTCCGCATGGACAGACCCAGCCAACCATGTCCATTTGTCCAGTGGGATGTGGGTGAGCACGGTTTACATCAGGAAGAGACCGAGGTCAGGCCCATATCACTAATCAGCGGCTAAAAGGCTGACCGGGTACCTACTCCCATCACTTTTTTCTCCACTGCTTTTTGGATGTGCCGTGGCTGATGCTATTGAGTTTTTGTCTTTAAAATTCTTCTAGATCCCTTTGAGAAAAATTATTACCCCGGCTATCCAGGCTGAACTCTACTTGAAGGAACCAAGATAACTACAAACTGCAGGTTGTAACTAAAAATAAAGCTATGTGGCTTTTCAGCAATTAGACATTTCTGGAGGCATGCAGAATGGGCGTGCAGTCTGGGACACGTGCTTTCTCTCCCAACAGCAGTTGCAGGTTCTAAATGACACTACAAGTCCCCCGGGTCCTTAATATAGAGTCCTGCTCCATGCAAGTTCTTCTTTATAGATGATTAATTCAGTGCCAGTTTCACAGTAAAACACTTTGTTCCAATTTCTGAATCATCCATATAGAGTCATGGGTCGCAAGAACAGGAAAAGACACGGTCTGTCACTCCAGACAGAATATGAATTTGTTTAAAGCTGCTTCATTTATGAAGCAAACATGAACTGTTACCCGCCTAG
The DNA here is from genome assembly GCF_054644295.1 of Miniopterus natalensis. NCBI lineage: Eukaryota > Metazoa > Chordata > Mammalia > Chiroptera > Miniopteridae > Miniopterus > Miniopterus natalensis. The sequence goes on along the minus strand of NC_142082.1, from coordinate 113,589,223 downwards.
AGAGAAAATACAAAGAGAAAGATTAGGGCGTATCTGCTTTCTGCCTCCTTTTCATTCTCAATAGCTGAATTCATAGGACTACAGAATTAGCAACAGGCTTACAATGTATGCTCCACTTACACACCCTAAAATAACTAGGGACAATGTTTCCCTAGATGCAGTGATCAATCACGCTCTACGATCTCCCTGGTAACATCAAACATTATCTGAAATGATCTTATTGTTTATTACCTGTCTGCTCCTATTGAATGTAAGCTCTGTGAGGACAGGGAGCTTTGTCTCTTTTTCCCTTCCTGCCATTACTTCAATATCTGGTAAAGTGCCTGGCACAACGTAATATTTAATACCTATTTCTTGCATGTAAAAATGGATGAATGGCCTGGCCGGAGTGGCTCAGTGGTTGAGCATCAACCTATGATCCAGGAGATCGAGGTTCGATTCCCGGTCAGGGCACATGCCCGGGTTGTGGGCTCGATCCCCAGTAGGGGTGCGCAGGAGGCAATTGATCAATGACTCTGTCATCATTGATGTTTCTATCTCTCTCTCTCACTCTCTCTCTTACTCTCTCTGAAATCAATACATATAAAAAATAAAATTAAAAATAAAAATGGATGACTGAATAGCCTGTGGCGTCTATACCCCCAAGCATACCACAGATTATTTTCATTTGCGGCAAAAGGGTTATCAACCTATGTAGCCTTAAATTTCTCTAACAAGGCTATGAAAAAGAAGCAGACAGGTGGCCAGGGGAGAGCATTTGAAGGCCAAAGGCAGTGATTAGAGAGAGGTGAAGTGGGAAGAGACGGAGTAGCATGAAGGAGATATCTGGGACAGCTGGAGAAGCTGGTCAGAGGCCACCAGCCAGTAACCGCCTCCCGGTCACTGAGCAGAGCGAGCCGCCGTCCGGGCCGCCTGGCCAGGTTCTAGCCATGGCTTCTCCCAGCGGAGGAGATGGCAGCAGCAAGGTGTCATTCCATACGGTCAAACAAAAACCAGAAAGACAGAAACCCTGGCAGCACATGCTCACGAGGCCTCTGGAAGGTTCATTTGGCCTCGGCACAGCGTATTGTACTTGTTGAAGCACGAAAGCCAGACTTTGTTTTAGTTCTTCGGTGCTGCTGTTAACCGCTGAGCTTTGGACTCAGCTTTCAGATTTCGCAACTTTCAAGTGAAATATTTGTACTTCCTTGTCTATTTTTTTTTTAATTACAGACAGTATCTTCATGCTATCTTCCATCACAGCCCCTAAACATGCATTTTTGCATTTCTTTTCTTTCTAATTCATTCCTTTCCCCGTCTTTGTTCTTATTTATTAATTCCAGAATCACAGATGACTGGTTTTAAGATATTTGAGATCACTGCACAGGTTGTGTATAAAATTCCGTATTATGAGTGATAAGAAGTGCAGGATTTTTTCAAGTCTTTCTAAATGCAGTAAACTAAAAACCATATTACACGACAATTTACCAAACAGAGTGCACTAGGAACTAGAGAACCTGTATTTAGGGAAGCAGCATTAAATCCTGGAGGAAAATTAAGAGGCATGAAGAGAAATCTTCAGAAATCCAAAATACACAGCAGATATTTTAAAAACAAAGCTTAGTTAGAAAAGCAAAAGGGAATCACAGAAAAGCAAAGGGATGTGTATATACACATATGTGTGTGTGTATATATATGTATATATATGTAAAAGCTATGAATAAATTACAATTATAAATTTAAATACAGAAAAGCACGGTTAGAAATCTATTTCTGATTTTGTCCCTGGATTATTTAGTAAAGAAAATAAACTTGAAAGCTGACAACAGTTTTCCCATAGAATAAAACTGTAATTTTTACAATACCACCCTGGGATTTTTGCAACAACTTTATGAAATAAGCAGGGTGAATATATTATCCCATTATTATATGAGAAAAACCAGGGCTTAAAAGACAACTGACTCATTCAGGAACCTACAGCTAGTTAAATATTCAGAGCCACGGCTTGAACCCAAGTCTAATCCCATCTAATCCTTTGCATCACAATGCGTCTACAGAAAAGAGCTCGAAAATAAAAAACTCCAAAGCTCCACAAATTCTTAGGAAATATCTGGTAAGAGCCTAGCCATTTGGTAGCCAATCATTCCTATATCCTGTGCCCTAAATGAACAAATTTGACTCAAGTTCATCTGCATTCCAATTGTAGGACCTACTGCGGTTTGTCTTAGGTCTATCGGAAGCTCCCAGGTTGTGTTTTGTTTAGGAAATCTCTCCACCAGCCTCATTATAATACAAACTATTTTCTACTCCTACCATGCTTGGGCAAGTCAATAAACACTGCTGAGTGTCTACAACTCATGCTGTTTACTGTCAACCAAACTGGGCCTTTTGGGCGACTATGCAGTCCTTCGACCAGGGTCTCAAAATTCTTTGTAGATGACTCCCAACTCCCAAATCTATTATTTTCACCCCTGCCTGTTCTCTGAATTCCAGTCTAACATATGTGGCACAGGTCAATATTTACTAATAGCTCCTTCTATTTTCTTTGAACGGCACTACCATCAGGTTAGTCCCGTAAGTACTTCCAGTTATGTTGAATCTCACAGCTCTTCAGTAACAAGGATTTGTTGATTCTTTTACTGCAAGGTTTCCAAAATGGTCCATGCTTTCCTGTTTCTGTGGCCCTGACCTTAGTTCAGGTCAGCATTCTCTCACATCTGTTTAGAAGATCAGCCTCCAAAGTGTACTCACTGGCATCTGATTACTTTCCTAAAACTCTGCTTTGATTGTATCATCTTTTCTGAACCCTTCCCACAGCTTCTTATGTTACTCAATAGCATATAAGTCACATAACTGGGAATTTTTCAAACTGATCCCCACACTTTCTTCTCAGCACTCTCTCTCTTTATGTGTGACCTCCAACTGAACAAACTGACTCTGGAACACACTCTGTACTTTTGGCCTCGGACTTAGCTTACGCCATTTGCAATATTCAGATTACCCCTTCCCTAGTGCTAAGAAATTTGTACCAATCATTTGACATCTAGCTCAGTACCAGTGCCACCTCCATTACCTACACAATGAAGCCTTTCTCCTGTTGCTAGTGATTTTTTTTCTCCCTTCAAATAAAACAACTGTATATGGGTTTGCATGGTACAATTCTAAGGGGCGCCACCCAGACCAATATCTAGAGCTATGTTGCAGGCACATCCTGTACAGCCATATGCAATGGCCTTGCCTTGGATCTCTTACTGCATCTTCCTTGTAAGCTACTTTAGCTACTTTTTAAACTTTTAAAAGTAGGTTATTATGCATATGTCCTATTTCCTTTTGTAGGCTATAAGCAATTTGAGGATACAACTAGGTTACATAAAGCTTTGTATCCAATAATGCACCTATTAGAGTTTGTGGGAAGAGTGAAGAGCAAGATTTTCCTATAATATATTTTCTTTCTTTCTTTCTCTTAAACTGTGCTATACACAACCCAATAAATGAAAAGTTCTTGTGGGGTGCTACATATGAATACTTGTCATCAGCTAATTGACCAAGTGGATTTTTAACTTTTCTTGTAGGTACTTTTCACGTTTGATGTTAAATAAACACAGCTTTAGTACATTTTCTCTCAGAGGTCATTATCTTACATTCCTTCCATGTTCTATTTTTGAAGTTAAAATATCAAATGCTCCTCTTCATATAGTTATTTCCTTTGGCGAACTAAGTGTCCCATTGCTTTCTGTTCTAGTGTTCCAATATTTTTCCTGATTTAATTTGTTTTAGTTACTGAAACTTCCATCTCAGGGAGAAACCCTCTCCATAAATCCCGACTTATTCCCTTTGGACTTCCCCCTCTTGTTAACCAAGAAAATGAATATAATCCAAATTATGTCCAATTTTAAAAATATATAATTACAACTCATTTCATTTCTATCTTGGTACTTTTTACTACTGTTGTTCTTAGTTTTCAGCACATTTCTTCTACCATGTCAGTCAGCTCTCCCAAACCTTTCCCTCCACCACATCCTTTGCCCCAAATTATGCTCAGAGTTCCTTGGGAGTTTTAAACTTGTCCTGGGATGGGGCCAAGCAAAGGCTTTCCTCTATACAGTGGGTACCCCATAAGTGATTACAAGTGATACACATTTTCACTTTGGAGCCTGCAGATTCATGATAATGAGCTGCCTCTTTTTCCTTTCTTCAGCATTTGACTTGTTTACTTCCACATACACAAGTCTATTCTTGTTGTTATTTTAAATATATCTTTATTGATTTCAGAGAGAGGAAAGGAGGGAGGGAAAGAGAGAGAGATAGAAACATCAATGATGAGAGAGTCACTGATCAGCTACCTCCTGCACGCCCCCTACTGGGGATCGAGCCCGCAACCCGGGCCTGTGCCCTGACTGGGAATCGAACCGCGATCTCCTGGATCCTAGGTCGATGCTCAACCGCTGAGCCACGCCGGCTGGGCCTATTCTTGTTTTCATTTCCATAAATTTTATTCTCACATTATTGCAGTACTCTGAGATAGCTCATTCACCTCTCCATTCATTTACTGAACAAATATTTATTTGATCACTTGCATGCACAAAGTATAAGCTAAAGAGTTTGGTGGGATTCCAAAATGAAATTCGGAAGCCTTCTAAGAGCTTATGGCTTAGAAGAGGACACATGTCTATGTAACTTGCTGTGATGACCTACTAATATATTAGTATTATATGTCATATGAAATGTAACATGAAACACAGAGGGCCATAGAGAGAGACTACCTTCATTAGGGCAGTCTGCTTTTTGGAGGTTGTGTATCTGCGCGGAGTCCTGAGAGAGCTTTGCAGAGATGAGGGGAAGGTACTTTATGAAGGAGAATGACACTTCATTTTACTGACTACTCGATATATGGTAAGTTTATTTCTAAAAAATTCAGGGCTTCGTTTTTCACCTATTTGATTTGATTTATACATGTACAATAATTTATATTTTAGGAGAAATAAGTTAGTCATTTCCCATATGAGTATATTCCCCCTTGCTGTGCACACTTTACTGTTCTAGTGACCAAAATCAGCAAATTACACACACACATGCACACAAGATAAAAATAAACCCTATTTCACTTTTTAAAAGATAAACTTTTTTTTTCAGTTTTTTGAGGCAAGAACATGTAATGTGAGATCTACCCTCAACACACTTTTATGTGTACAATATAGCACTGTAAACTATAGGCATAATGTTCTTACTGCTTGGTAAATTTTCATTTAGCGTGTATTCATTCACTCAGTTGTTCATTCAACAAACATTTCCTGAGAGCCTACAATGCACAGGCAATAAGTGAGGAGACACAGCAAGAACCAGATGGACTTAGCTCCTGTCCTTGCATGTTCCCCTAATAGACAGATGCATAAGTTGCTTGACTACAATTGCTTTAAGATGCCTTTTTTTTCCCTCTTAAACAAGTGCCCTGGGTTTTCCCATCACATAATCAACTCTCCAGATGTCACAGGACAAATGCCACAATTAAAAACCACATGATTAAAGACCTGTGTGCCAAAACAAGATCCCAGCAATGCAATCCAGAACCAAACATCCAAAGACATTACTTGAGTTTTTAAGACTCAATTAACCATTTGCTGTATGATTTGTGGATGCCTGGCTTAGGAGAACTGAAATGACAGGCAGGGAAGATACAGTGAGGCTTGTGCTGGGGTTGAGGGGCAGAGATATAGGTTTCTAGGAAAAAACAATGATTTCATCTTGGGGAATATAACTCCAGAAAATAAAAAAGCCGAGCTAAGGGTGTATACATTTGCTTTGGACACAGTGATCAAGGGCATGATTAAAGGCAAAAATAAGTCTGTGCAGTAGCAGGGTTAAAGTGTCAGAGAAATATGTGGCATGATTATTATTATAGCATGTTATTTTGGATAGCTGAAAACGATGTTCTATAACTATAATAAACAGTGAGCGCTCCCCTGGAGGAGGCAAAAGGCTCTGTGACCCAGTTTCCCTGGTGAAGTTTCAATCTAGAGATAAATGTCAGAATCTGGGACAGAACTGAAAGTCAGGACAGTGACCTGTAAAGAAAAAGCCCAGGTCACCACTGACCATATCTATACCATCTAGGAGAGTAAGTGATCCTCTGATCCTGAGAGGATGGGAAGAAATAAAAAGCACAAGAGACCACTCATACTCCACTGTAATAAATGCACTCAGGATTCCCCAGGGCATAACAAAAGTAAGAGCCAGTTAGCAGAAGTGAAAGTGAGAAGAGCATGACTCTATGTTAGACCAGGTTAGTGCCACTCAGGGTGCTCCCCCAACAGTGTCTGGAGTTCAGGAGCTGGGAGAGGAGATGTGAGCATCAGTGCCTCCTGGACATGATTGCTCCCTCCTTCCCCCAACAAGCCCTCCACAGACCCACATAATCACTGCAGGTGTCTATCAATGGTTCATATTCAGTGTGTCCTGGGCTTTGTACTGTGATGAGGCGTAGTGATTACCAGTCATGTGGCAGGTGACACTTTACCTTGACAATTTCCCTCTTCTGACTGTAAGATATTTTAACCTTTTCTCCTTTTCCTAAAAATGGCAGGGAAGTATTTGTTTTTTGCTCCTTTCAGCATCTAATAAATGAAATACTTTTTCTATCATGTTACAGTAATGACACCTAATTGAAATTGATTTTATTTATTCTTCCGCTATTAATATTTCATTTTAGTCCTGATTTATTCTATTCTCTTGTGTAATTTATTTTCTGCCCTCAAAAATAATAAACACTTAACTGTTAATGTTTTATATATCTCCCACACAAGATGAATTGTCAGGACTAACATTGCTTTGCCTTTCAAAACTTCAGAATATAACTAGATTTGAAAAGCACAGTTCAATTATGTAACAGCTTTTCAGTTAACATACTGGCATCAGCTTAACAGAAGACAATACATTTTGTTTCTAAATTCTGGAGTCTAAGAAGCTTTATAGTTCTTGTTAAATCTTTCCACTTGAATTCTAAAAACTTACCAATGTACGAAAGTAACAGTGTTGATACAGCCACAATTACACTTCTTGAAACTCTCTCTCTTTTTCTTGCAACATACTAAAAAACAATAAGAAAAATGCTTATTTGCTTTTGGACAGAAATTCTGAAGTACATACACCATGATCTGAGCATTGTAAAAGGCAGATTAATTTTTCTGTAAAATACAGTAACAAAAGGTTGCAAAGCTGAGTAGGAAGCTTACCTTCATAAGTATTACTGTAAGGATGGGGGAAGACTTTATCTGCCTAAATATAGTCATAAAATGCAAGTAGATTTTAAAATTCTCTATGCATATGCATATACACAAACCAAAAATGCTTATATGCGTTTAATATGCACTTATGTGAATGTATATACATAGCCATGATCTGAGAGAAAGTAACATGACAAGTAAAAGTTATAACAATATAAAATCAAAGTATCAGTACTGGGGCAATATGGCATAAGGTAAAAACGTGATCAGGGTCAGCTATAGTAAATGGAAAGGTATCTTAAAACAATTTTTATATTTGACTTTGGAGAAAATAATAGGTTGGGGAAAAGGGCTCTAAAAACTAGAGTGAAGTCAAACATATTAAGTATGCAAGAGAAAAATCACACTAGGAAGAGATATTATGAACCAAAGTTTAAGGAAAAATGAGACAAAGACAGAGTTTAGAGGGGCAAAGTAAAAGAAAGATTCTGTGGCAGCAACTCGGCCAAAGATTTGGATGAAGATAATCACTATAGCCAAAAACAGAGCTTGTGAGAGACTTGAGAGAGGAATGGGTATGTCTTGGTAACAGTGTGGAAAAGGACAATTAAGCAAACGTGCCTACGACACACCATGAGTAGGAGTCTGAGCAAAATTCGGCTTACAGAAATAGAGAGGACCGCTTCTGATACCCTAAGATTATAAAGGTATTCTACAGGGAAATGTAGACAGATGTAGGCTAGAAGAGAGAGTGAGAGGTTAGAAGTGTGGACAAAGACTTGGAAGACACTGGTTGGGAGCTGCTATTATAAGAGTGAACACAGCTTACAGACATGAGCGTGTGTATGGTACGTGAAATGACAATGGAAAACAAAAATACCTTATCTCATTATCCTCTTCATTAATCTGTATATTTTCAACTGCCCTTGTAAGATTTGGTTGTTTCTTCTGGAAAAAGAACAATGATATATATCGTGAAAATATCAATGAATCCTATCATATTTAAGAGGTAAGTGGTCTCTGCTATCTTTTATGTCAGTAACTCCACAATACCAGTTTTCTTCAGCATGCAGCATGATGTAAAATATTTTTCCCAGTAAGAAATTATAAAAAGAGCCTGATATTATCGACTCAACATTTTTAGAATGTTGGAGGGAAAAATGTAATGAAACTGAAAGAAATAGTCATCAAATTCAAAAGAAATTTCAAAAAGCTGAATCACAATGATCTAGCACATTTAAAAATTTTCGACAGGCTTCAGTAAGAAGAAAACAAAAGAGTAGAACTTCAAAATAGCAAATAATATAAATAATATTTCTGTCTGGCTTTAACCACGTCATAAGATTTTCAGCATATTTTCTTCCATTTGGTATTTAGTTAAAGCTGTTAAAACCAGTTCCTATTTCTTAAGTGTGCATTCTTAGCCACAGTTGTCTCCAAAGTGTAACAGATAATGTAGAGAAACCTTTCCAGGATTTCAGTGTTGCTGAGACTAAGTTAAGGTTGAACTTCACCTATTTTATCATTTTTCTGGTGAGATCCTTTCTCAGAAAAGGGCAGTTTGTTTGTTAATCATTTATGTAAATACAGCTCAGGAAGTTTCTGAGAAAAAAAAAAGAAAGAAAGCCTGGCCAGTGTGGCTCAGACATTGAGCATCAACCTAGGATCCCGGAGATGGAAGTTCACTTCCCGGTAAGGGCTTGATCCCAGTGGGGGGCGTGCAGGAGGCAGCCAATCAATGATTCTCATCATTGATGTTTCTCTCTCTCTCTCTCCCTCTCCCTTCCTCTCTCTGAAATCAATAAAGACATATTTAAAAAAAAGAGATGAAAAAAAACAACACTTACCTTCCAGTATAAGGCTCCAAAACCAAAGCCAATTATAAGAGAGAAGAGTGCTGGCAGTGCCATGGCTGCCCATTGCAGCTTGGAGTCTCCAATGGAATTCAAGGCCTTCCCTGTAATTTAAGTGGGACAGTGGTGAACACGTCATATCCACACCAGTGGTTCTGCTCCTATTGCTCTGGTGGTTCCCAACTGCTTCCGTAATCACTCTTGACCCATCTCTGTTTAAAATATTTAAACCGCTGATGTTTCTGCTGAGTATTGTTTTGGAATGGAATACAAATCCATGTAGTCTCCAAAAGGTCAATACATTAAAAAAGGAAAAAAACCCACAGACAAAAGGAAATTTGACTTGGTTAATGTTGCTGCATAGGGAATACAAATGGGATGCATTTGGGGGGGGGGGGGATTTATACACCCAAGCAAATGCATCTTCTACAGCTTTATCTTCTAATATCTTTCACTTTCTCATTCTTGACATCTAGCCAAGCGATTTTAAAGATGACACTTTGTAACCCAGATCAAGGTCTGTGTGCATTAAGCTGTGTCTGGCCTGCTACAAATACTGTCAGAAATCCTATGTACATTTTGGTTAGCCTACTTTTAGGTGCCTCATGCTTAAGAATCATGGCGTTTCCTCATTGCATCTTCAGGGTACACTTATTGGATGCCAGGCAGTAACTGGCACTGTGCTCTGGACTAAAGGTTTGATTTCTCAGGCTTTTTTGGAAAGCCTGAGACTACTGAACATTAAAACACGGCTGAAAGCACCAGTGTCTTCCCCATTGCTTTCTGTAAGTAAGTAACTTACGGTGAGAGGAGACATATGTTAGCTTGGGACACCTTCCTTGCTCCTGCTTTGCTTTTCCATGAGAAACAAGATGATTTATAATTTAAACAAAACACATCCACCACAGGGTCTCTCCCTCCCAACACAGAGCGTAACATTTTGACATATTTTCCTCTGTTTCCTGATAGGGAACGACTTTGTTGTTTGGAAACATTGACACGTGCCATTTTGGAAGTTAAAAATCTGTTTTCTTTTGAAGATGCAATACATTTGGAAATCATACAGTTTCAATGATTATATTATCAAAATGTAAACTAATCCAAGATAAAGTGACTGCTTTGGGCTATGATATTTTACCATGATATTCAAGTTACTGTCAGCCTGCAGTCACCTATTTAACATGTAAAGTACCTAAATATAGTACATAATATGAAAGAACTGAATCACTGTACATGTATCAACATTGACCAGGAAAAAATAAACTCATAAATTTAACCTGAGAGGCAAGAAACAAATCTTATCTTCTCTAGTAAGAACAGGAATTGCCTACCTTCCCACCATTTATAAACAAAGTAGAAAACTCATCAATTTTATGATTCCTGTGTTTCCAAGGAGGCTCTGATAATAGGATATGTATGCGTGCTCATGTGTGTGTGCTCACATGCGTGTGTATGTGCTGGGGGGCAGTGAGTGGTGGGTGTGTACAGTAAGGGACGGAGGGACTGGGTAAGGAAGTGGGGACTTCCACTCACATAACAATGAATGGTTTCCTTAAGACTTGATTAACAGTTTTTCTGGTCCACCCCACATCCTACAAGCCTGTGGGAAATACAGTTTAGGCATATTAAATTGGAGCTCAACATGAATTCTCTTGCCAAAATAAGCCTGAGTTAAAAAATAGGATTTGGTATAACTGAAGTGTGACTATTATTATAATAATAGTTACTTTAAGTGTTATGTGCACTAGTCTGGGATTGAACTGCCATTTATAAAAGTGTTTTCTAGAAGAAAATGGATTCAGAATTATAAGCAATTCCTACTGTTTTAGGAAGTTTAAATGATTAAACTGTTTGTGTTTGTACTCCAGTAACATATTTGAATTTTCCTTAATAGACAACCCAATCCTGGGGTTGCTGGTGTATAATTTTGATAGATTTCATCAGGTAACCTCCCTGAAGAGACCCTAACCAATATCTATAGAGAGAACAAAGGAAGCTATTGATTTTTGTCTCCCAACGCCAGTGGAAAACCAACGAGCTAGGATGGTGCCAGGGAGAACTCCAAGAGCTATGTTTGCGCAGCCAGATGCCCTGGAATCAAGGCAGCTGAACACCTTGCGCTCCATGCTTTATCCAAAGGCCAGTATTTGAGCTGTGCCATTCAGACCAGAGAAGACACCATGCCCAACTAGCAAAAAAGCAGGAGCTTACTAGAGAGCGAGGTCTTCTGGGATTCCCTACTCAGAATCTTTCTCAGGTAGGACAGGCCCCTAAGGAGGTGGTCCAAACAGAGCCCTGCTGGAGGAGAAGCCGACCTAGGGAAAGTTCACCTTGCTCTCTGAGTACTGTGGCTTTTTAGCCACTTTGAAAGTTCCACCCTAGGACTATGGCAAAGTCCTGGAAACTGACTCTCCCTCCAGCAGCAGCCCTCCTGCAGGACAGAGAGGGGGAGAGGCCTGGTGAAGACTGGGGGGGACAGGACCACAGGAACTGAGCTTCACCTCCTCAAGTTTTCCTCAATTTTGTTATTTCTTCTGTTAATTTAAGTGGCATAATATGCAGGCCTTTTGGTTCTCTCTATGACAGTGCCACCTCTCTTGCAGGGAGAGAAAAAATGTTATCAGAAAAGGCTTGCTTGCATCTCTAGGGCCTGACTCCCAACACTGGCTACTGCTGCTATCCTCCAAGAATCAGTAAGATTTGAATCAGGCGCCTCAAGGCCCACCTGAAAGGTATATGGGGCCAAAGCCCAAGCCAGAAACAAAGCTTTGCTGTTAAGTAAAAATTGCCCAAAGAAACATGGAGTGAGGGAGCTCATCTGGATAGGATTTGGGTAATCCCAAATTCCTGGGTTGTTAACATATTGATTGTATCTCAGTGCTACAAAAACTTTCCACTGTCCAAAATTCGTGGGAAGTGGCTTGTTTGGTTTGACTAATAATACCCAACATCTGTACAAATACAGAGCACAAAAAACTGTGCTACAAATTTGCTGAACTCCTTTTTAGATGAGTCTGTTTATAGGCACCATGCCTGTGAACAAGGATCTCTTGGAGCTTAGAAAACACGCTACTCGGTGCTGCGACTTGGTTCAGACCCAAAGTTCAGCACAGACTTGCTAGTCACTTACCCACAGCCTCAGTGCAGCCAACTGTTCTAATAATTAATGATGGACACACACTACATATATATCAGGCATGGCTCCCAGTACACATCTGATAACACTTGAAATTCACAGAAACCCTAGAAAGGAGGTACTATTCTCTATTTGACTGTGGAGTCCAGAGAGATTAAGTACCTTCCCAAGGTCATAGAGCTAGGCAAGGGCTGGGATATAACCCCAAGTCAGGCTGTATTTCTAGGTGTGCAAGGTAATGTCAAAGTAAGGATTTCCTTCAATGTCATTTAAATACTGTCTGTAAGGATCTCAAACATTTTTAAAATATCCTTTATACAAAAAGGAAGAAAAAAAAATAAATAAAAAAAGGAGATTGGCCATTCATTTTTGCAATTTAAAAAGTACCTTCAGACTCAGAGGCACAGGACTGAATGGGTGTTTTGCACTCAGTTTGTCTTTTAAAGTAAGTAGAAAAGACTTTTGCTTCTAACCATGATGGTAGCAGATTAGCCTTCCCAAACTAAAGAATTACTGTACTAGACAAATTAGGCAACTGTTTTCAGACATTAGCCAACAGGTAGCACAAGAGTGTAATCCTCGAGGGAGCAAAAACACACACGGTGAGACCCATGACTGTCCTGATTTTCTGGCTGGGAGGCACCTTCAGACCGAGGCCTGGAAGACAGAGCCCAAGGAAGGCTCAGCATTCTCCCTGAGACAGGAATCAGACCAAGCGCAGGGTGCTCACATGGCCCGGGTTTGTGCAGCAGGGTCAGACGCAGGAAAGGAGCTGAGCAGAGAAGGAGCACCAGAAATCTCCAGAAGTCTCTCTAAGTCACTCGTCAAATAATAAGCTATACATGCACAAGGAGAAAATTCACAAAACCTGATGATAAACGAAACGATGCCTGGGAAGCTATGGTTTTATCAGAGACCCTAACAGTCATTCAGAGACAACGGGGTTCTGATGAGCAAGAACAGCGAGATTTTCTGGCTACTAAGTGACTTAACAGGAGGTAGTGTGTACAGAATGGACATATGCTGGCCAAAGGGTGCCAGTGGGATGGAGCAGGACAGCGAGAGACTTTATAATGCTACTCAGAACACAGTACAATTTAAAATGTATGAATTGTTTATTTCTGGAATTTTCCATTCAGTATATTCAGTTACTATAGGTAACTGAAACCACAGAAAGCAAAAACCACACATAAGGGGTGACTCCTTACAGTAATTGAACTGCCCACTGCAACAAAACTCTACAGTCACCAAAGGAATGCTACAGAATCTGGATACTCAATAACATAATAACCAAAGTATCCATCAAATAATTAAAAATTACTAGCCATCTAGAGGGAACTGTGACTCACAATCGGGAGAAAGAAAATCAGTCAGTAGAAAACAACCCTGAGATAACCCTGAGATGTTGAAATTAGAGATAAGAACTTTAGAGCAGCTATTATAACTATATCCAAGGGCCAAAAAAGGAAATATTGTTGTGATGAATATATGAAAGAAAATCTCAACAGAAAAAAATAAAATATGATCGAATGGAAATTCTGTAACACAAAGTACAAACTTAGAAAAGAAAAACTGCACTGGATCCAAACCCATAGAATATACACCATCTAGAGTGAAACCTATGTCAACTATGGATTTGGGGTGATAATGACATGCCCACGTAGGTTCATCAATTGTAGCAAATGTACCTCTCTGGTGGGAATGTTGATAGTGGGGGAGGCTGTGCATGTGTGGAGGAAGGGAGTGTGTGAGAAATCTCTGTATCTTCCCTTCAATTTTGCTGTGAACCTTAGCTGCTCTAAGCAAATACATTCTTAAAATTAAAAAAAAAGTCAACAAGATATCCTGGATGAAAAATTTGGCAGATTGGTGATGTCAGAATGAAGAGTCAGGGAATTTAAAAACAGATAAGCAGAAATTATTCATTTTGAAGAATTAAGAGTGGTTGAAAAAACAAAATCTCCATGATCAGTGAGACAATATCAAACTGCCACATATGTGATTTGTGTCTCAGAAGGAAAGGTGAGAGAATAAAAAATAAAAATAAAAAGTTATGGTGCCCAGCCGGCTTGGCTCAGTTGTTGAGCTTGGACCTATGAACCAGGAGGTCACAGGTCGATTTCCGGGCAGGGCCCTTGCCCAGGTTTGGGGCTTGACCCCAGTAGGGGGCGTGCAGGAGGCAGCTGATCAATGACTCTTTCTCATCACTGATGTTTCTATCTCTCTCTCCCTTTCCTACCCTCTCTCTGAAATCAATTAAAAAAAAAAATTTACAAAAATTTTTTTTTAAAAAGTCATGGCAAAAGTTTCCCCAAATTTGGGGAAAATAAACAGATCCAAGGAGCTAGACAAACAAAAGATAAATACAAAGAAAACCATGCCTTGGCCTAGTTATACTGCGAAACAGAAGAAAGTTTCGAAAGAAGGCAGTGGGAAAAATGACCCAGCACATACGAGGGGAGACATAATGCAGATGTTGGCTGCCTTTCTGTCAGAAACGACAGAAGCAGGAAGACACAGTAACATCTTTAAAGGACTGAAAGAAAAAATTCTAACTTAGAGTTTCATATCTAGTAAATAATGCCTGTAATACTAAAGACAAAATACATATTTCAATTAAAAGAAAAAAGTTGTGGCCCAGCCGGGCGTGGCTCAGCGGTTGAGCGTCGATCCAGGGGATCGGGGTTCGATACCCGGTCAGGGCACGTGCCCAGGTCATGGGCTCGATCAATGACTCTGTCATCATTGATGTTTCTGTCTCTCTCTCCCTCTCCTTTCCTCTCTCTGAGATCAATAAAGATATATTTAAAAAAAAAGAAAAAAAGAAAAAAAGAAAAAAAGTTGTGGCCAGCAGATAGGTTCTGCAAGAAAGGGAGTTCTTCTGCCTGAAAGGAATTAGCACTGGGTGGAAGCTTGGATTTCGAAGAGGGAATGAAGAGCACAAGAAAGAATAAATATGTGGGTAAATATAAAAGACGATGGTGGTTTAAATCAATAATTTTAAGACTGCATCGAGAGGTTTATGACTAGGTAGATATATATGTCAACATAGCACAAAAGATGGTTGTGGGTAAGTGGCAGGATCCTGTTTCAAGGTTCTTATATGTTTTTTGAAGTGCTACAGTATTAACTCTAAGTAGGATGTTACAAGTTAAGATGTATGTTGTAATTCCTAAAGCAACCACAAAATAATGCCAAGAGGCGCTGATGAAAACTCAACAGGGTAATTAAAATAGAATGAACAGACACACTTTAACCCAAAAGAAGGCAGGAAAGGAGGAACAGAGAATCAATAAACAAACCAGACAAACAGGAAACAAATAACAAAACGGTAAACCCATCCCCAAGGGTACCAGCGATTGTATCAAATATAAATGAATGAAAGTCAGAAAACTAGATAAAATAGCAAGGCCCAACTATATCCTGTCTACCAGAGAGGTACTTTCAAAAGGAGACACGGCCAAATCCACAACGAAAAGGAAAGGTTTTTAATTCCCCTCTCTCAGTAACTGATAAAAAATTAGACAAAAATTTAAGGATATAGAAGATCTGAACAATACTATGAACCACTCTGATCACATTTGAGGATGCTACAGCTGATATCTGAATAATAGACATAAAATAAGCCTCAAATTTCAAAAGATTACAATGTATGTCCTCCAACAACAATAGAGTTAATTTTGAACAGTAACAATAAGACATCTAGAGAAAACACATTTTTAGACTTGAAACAACCCATGAATCAAAGAGGAAACCATGAGGACAATTTAAAATATTTTTAAAGACATGATAGTGGAAACACAACATATCAATGTGTGGGATGCAGCTAAAGCTGTTTACAAGGAAATCTATACCTCTAAGGTGCTTGTATTAGAAAAGAATGATTTAAAAGTCAGTGATCTAATTTTTCCACCTTAAGACCGTAAGAAGCTAGAACAAGTTGAGCAAATTAAACCCATAGCAGAATGAAGGAACTATTAAGGATTAGAAATTAATGAAATATAAACAAATAGAATTTAAGAAGCCAAAATTGATTTTTTGAAAACATTAATAAAATCTATAATTACTAGGACAGACCTTAACTGACACACATAGATTCCCTTTACTAGACTTTCCAAATCTGAAGTATCCTGTAAATCAGAATTTTAGGTTTTAGAAGGTTCTGTCCTACTTATGTTGTGTATTATATAATATTCTCAGTGAGGTCTGGGTAACAATCTACAGCCAAACACATCAATATTTCTATAGTGAGATGCATAAAGTCACTTTAATAAGGGTAAAGACTATAAAGAGCCTCATCTCAATTTAGGTCAGGTTTTGGTGCCAAAAATTCCAAAACAAATTGGATATTTGAGGTCCTTTTTTAAAATTTCTGAAATGTAGAATTGCTATTGTGGATCTGTAATTAATTGATTACTTCATTTCACAGATAGGTCTTCTATATCCCTAAACATATGACAGTGCCTATTACTAAATCTTACGGAATGACTTTCTTAGCTAAGATCACAGGATGATTTTTTTTCCTCTTACAGCTTCCATGAGACTAGACGGTCAAAATATTTAGTAAATCTAATGAGCTTTGCCTAGACTTAAAAAGAATATTAAGGACTTCCAGGAAACTGGGCTGTTGGGCCAAAGAGGACAAGAATTTCAGGGAAAGAAGCATATTCTCTTCCAACATATAATTTTATAGTAAAATAACAAAGTCATCAAATTTCCAAACACAGAAGAGTAATA
The DNA here is from genome assembly GCF_054644295.1 of Miniopterus natalensis. Classification (NCBI taxonomy): domain Eukaryota; kingdom Metazoa; phylum Chordata; class Mammalia; order Chiroptera; family Miniopteridae; genus Miniopterus; species Miniopterus natalensis. The sequence continues at coordinate 113,572,298 of NC_142082.1, read as the reverse complement.
AATGATATATACAAAACTGAAAATATCCTTGGAATTCCACAAAACTAGCATTTGTACTTTCCATTGTAAAATTCAGGCAAATTCGACCCAAAATATTATTTTAAGTCAACAATGAAAAAAGCGTAAATCATATTTCTAAAAGTAATGTCATGCCTTATTTAAAATGATCTTAGCAGAAAATTTATTGGTCCAATTCTCTCATCATTATCTCAAACTGGAGGGAAACCCAATTCTACAAACCTAATATTTAATTCTCAGAAAGACCATAACAGGAAGAACAGTAATGGAACAGTATTCACAGTAATAATTGCAGAATTTCCTTTAAAGCCCATGCAATACTCCTATAGGTGCTAATTGGAGCCATGCATGCATTAAATCAGATATATGTACTTACTATTACTGCTACTGCTGTCATTCCTAAGGGAGTTGGCTGCAACAGGGGGTAACATAAATGGTTTTGTGACACTGACTCTGGAATCTAAATAGAAAGCAATAATGTGTCAGTGTTGCACGGCGATTTACATGAATTACAGAGTCCCCAAAAGGCCGAGTGCAATACCAGAGTACTTTGCAGGTTCACTTCCCAAATCTAGATGATTCAGATCCTATTTATTTCATACTGGGTCTTGTTGTTCTATTTTTATTACGAAACTCACCAGTGACCTTACAGAACAAAGATTCATTGCCTGTATAGGCTAATAAATGTAAGAAAATGAGACTTGTTCAGAATTGGTCATTTTAAAAAACAGCAATGTAATTAAGATTTTTTATTATCGGGACCCTGGGGAAGGGGATAGGGGAGAAAGAGATTCAATACAGAGTAACTAGTGAAGATCAGAATTCATGACTCAGAGTTAGACCCTCTAGGAAAAGATTTGAGAAGGGGACATTAAGAAGATGGGAGATGAAAAATAACATAATTGTAAATTACTGGCAAAGAGCCAATAAGAAAGATATGAGTGACTATCTCATTCATTGTTTACTCACACACAGTTCTTTAATCTGAAAGCCATGAGTGTTGCTTTGGCTTGAAAAACAAATCTACAACCATTCATTTCTTTCATGCTTGATATTTGCTTTTATATTAGGCATAACGCACACACATCTGTCTCTAACTACACATATATTTGACTCAGAGGTAGATTCTTACTTACACATATAAGAATCAAGCTTGGCTTTTACATTTAAATTAGAAATGCTTATATGTCTTACCATTGTCAGGACTTAATGTTGAAGGAACCACACATTCACTAGTTTTAGATGACACCATCTCCAAGTTCTTGAAGGCATCGATGGATCTATTAAAAATTCTAAAGAATTCTTCAGGAGTAAACAGCTCGGGTACTAGGCTCTTAGATGACTTTTTTCCATTCTAGAAGAAGTAAAAAAACAGGACTGTATTTTGCAAATCGTCTACAGATTTTAACTGATGTCAGAGTGGAAGACTGTCCTTCAAAGATTCAAGAAAAACAAATACTCTTAGATAACTGTTTCAACATACGTAATTCACACTGATACAGCAGGGCAGTGATCCCATCCAGTTCAGTCTGAGGCTCAACTCCAGATAAAAGGAACAGGGTGGGCACTAGGGGTGAGTAGGTGAATTCAACATCAAACAATGAAATAATCCTAACAGCAAATTAGAGGCATTGCTCTTTAAACATGCTCATTTAAATCATTATTCCTTACTTAAAAAACACCTCCATAACATATCCTCCAAATAGCCAAAAATTAAAAAGTCCGTTGATGCTAAATATTGGCAAGGACATGGATGGAGCTAAGGGGACTCATACACTGATGGAATGGTGTAAACTGGCACACATAATACTAGCTGGTAAAGTTGGGCATGTGCCCATCCTGTGACCCAGACATTCCACTCCTCGCTAGGAACTCCAGTGAAGCTTTTGCATTTATGTACCATGAGACACACAAGAAAGCTCTCTTACCAGCAGTGTTTACAAACACACCAGTTAATACGACGGTGGTTTAATCAATAGTGGTATGTTGAATCAGTGGAATACTATCTAAGCAGTAAAAAAAACCCACAGCTATAATGCATTAAAGTGCATAATAAATCTTATAAATATAATGCTGAGTGAAAGAAGTCACAAAAGAATAAAGAGTATGATTAATTTCTAAAGTCCTCCCAAAAGCAAATCAAAGCTGTATTTTAGGAAATCGGAAATGCATGACTGTCTATAAAGAAAAGCAGGCACTAATAAGAGTTCACACTTATGTAGCACTTACTGTGTACTTCTCTAAGTGCTTTACATATATTTACTCAATCTCCAAAACGACTGAGAAATACCACCTGGTATGAACCTCCTGGGTTCCAGCCAAAGCGTCATGACCACTAAAGGCACAATCTTTGGTATCTGGAAAGCTCTTACTGACATCACCATTTACTGAACACATAACTCATCTTTCAAGCTCCAATGCATATACTATTTCCTTTATGACACTTTGTCTGATATACTCTATTTTTTGTGACTTCGCTTCTCATCAATGCCATCAGCACACTATTTATACTAATATGATATAAAAAGAGATGTTAACTCTAAGATGTCATTGATTGTGAGATACGTTCTGACTCAGAAATTAGAAGTGAATAAATATAGTGATTAGGTTATTAGCTTGACAAGACTTTTGAGATTGGAGAACACAGATGGGACTGGTGTTGGGTCTTAAAATGTAACTGGAACTTCGATGAGGAGGAAGTATTTGAGTATTATGGTACAGAATCATATTTAAAATCTTAGGTTTAAACTTCTAAAAGGCCTGCAGGCTAAACCTTGGCTTGTGAACTCTATGCCAAAGCATGTCTCCCAAGACCTATTCCATTACAGATACAATGTTATAAAATCATCATAATAAAAATATTTATTAACATTTCTTTTGCCAGATTCAGTGCTAAAGCACTCATCACAAATCATCTTATGTCAACTCAACTGAAATTCAAAAAGCTAATTAATGACCAAGTCAGGATTTGGACTCCAACACCTTGTACTACACTTAGTCTCTAGTAGTGTCCTGCCTCTTCAACAGTACAGAACCCAAATCATTGCCATGCCCATTCTGAAGTTGGTAACAACTAATCATAAAATGACCTGGAGATGTGAAAATGCGCTTCTTTGATATGCCATGATTACTATGGATAAGAGGTAAAGTTTAAGTGTTCATTATATGACAATTTTCCATTTAAAGGTAAATGAACATTTGTAACCTAATAGGAAAGTTATGAGAATTTCACTCACTTATGAAATAAAGATAAAGTTGGGGCTGCTTTTACCATTGTTGTGTAAATCCATTTTTACATTAAATGGGAACTTTTAAGTCTTTTTTTCTTTTAATCCTTACCAAAGGATATTTTTTTCCATTGCTTTTGAGAGAGAGAAGAAGGGAGGGAGGGAGGGAGGGAGAGAGAGAGAGACATCGATGTGAGAGAGACACATCAATTGGTTTCCTCCTGCACATGCCCGGACCAGGGTCAGGGATCGAGCCTGCAACCAAGGCACATGCCCTTGGCCAGAATCAAACCTGGGACCGTTCAGTCCGCAGGCCAGTGCTCTAACCACTGAGCTAAATTGACCATGGTACAACTTTTAATGTACATTTCAACACTGAAGTATAACTACAGACATCTATTTCTGTGTTCATCTTTCAAAATATTTTTAATTACAGATTTATACATTAAAAGTCACACCAATAAAAATGCCCCCACCCCTACCACCACAATCAATATAGGTTTTAGAGAAGAGTAGTAGAAACTAATCCCAGTGGGTACAAACTTACCTCAAATAGGTGTCCTTCCATGCATTCCACAAGGTCGTCTACTATTTTCACAAGTTTGTCTATGATAGAATAATTACTCAAGCCTTCAGAAATATTTGAAAACTTATCCAGAAGATCCGTCAAGCTGACTGACAACTGTTCCACCATTTCGCTTATCCAACAATGACTAGGCTACAAGAAATTGAAAGGAAGATAAAGCATCCACTTTAAAAACAGCAAACTCGGAGCATCCTCCAAAGACATCAACGTCATTGGCTGCCTGACAAAAGATTTCCTTATATTAGAACAGGTCAGTTCTTGAATTAAACAGTTAATTCAGATCTAACATCTGTTTCAAAATGTACAAATGCATATAGATTAGAGGGAAGCATTGATGGTAAAGATTTCTCTCTTTCATGGAAATAAATTAAGAGGAGACAGAGCCAACTCTTAACCTTGACAAAGTTCAGCTATTAATGGAATTTAATGCCAATGAAAAATATTGCCTCTGCAGTCATTGTGTTCTTAAAAGAGCTTTAGGAACAGTGGGACTAACAGAAAATTATTGTGAGAGAGAGTCCCTAGCCCTCAAGGAACTTCCAGTCTTTTGGTGAACTGGAATATAAAACAGTAGACTAATAATAGCTGATTTTTCTAAAGTGTTTGATAGATTTCAAGCCTTCTTCATAGATGAGTTTAAGTTTAAAAAAAGGAAAACGAAAAACATCTTGGCAGAAACATGGTCTTGAGAGAGAAGCACTTTTGCCTTCCTGGAAGGACCAACTACAGCCAAGAGCAAAATGAAAATGTATTTATTATTCAAAAATTTGTTCAAAAAATGATTAAGAATTTCAAGATGGTGAATATTAAACCAAGCATGGAGCCCCACGCAAGAAGCCTGCCAGGCCCACTGATCAGAAGCTCAAGCACTGGAGTCAGTCACCCGGGTTCAATTTGGCCAAGAGGTTCCAGGTGAGCTACACAAATTCTCCGAACCACGGCTGGCCCATAGATAGAATGGGGGTAATGAAACAGGGTCGTTGTGAGGTGACAATGTATATAATTTGTAAATAATTTGAATATAAGTTTCACCAGGGCAGGATTTTTGTAAAACCTTGATCCCCGCGGTGTCGCTGGGGCCCAGAACAGTGTGTGGCACACGGCAGTTGCTCAGGAACTACTTGCTGAAGTGATGCATGAGTGAATAAAAAATAAGTGACTGAGAAAAAATACATCAGGGACCACACTTTCTGCAAAGGGCTAGACAGTGAATACTTTAGGCTTTGCATGCCAAGAGGCAAAAACTAAGGATATTGTGCAGGATGTTTATACAATAGAAAATGAATTTCTGCAAAATTTTTTATCACAAGATTAAAAATTTAATGATTGAATATGATTTCTTTTGCATAATAATTGAATTTCATTTCTTTTGTAATACAGGTATACCGACAAGAATGGAATTCTGTATTTGGGGTTCAACATTTTGCTTATTTGGGGTTCAAAGTCAGTATTCTCTATCACCATACAGACCACAAAATGTTCATCTATAAAAACCAATCTCGGCTGGCTGGCTCTACAGAAGCGTCTGACTGGATCTGGCCTATGCAGTACGGCTGCTGATCCTGCTATACATGGCTGGGCATCAACGGAGGTTTAGATTATTAGGGAAAACTTCTTAGTATATTAGAATGGATTTTAATAGTTCTTAAATTAATGTGATGTTATTTAAAATTCATCACTGGTCATAAGTTCGTGTACCTTATATATTTTAAGATTATCTTTTCTGTAAGTAGAGGCTCTGATTTCTTTTTTTTAACTCTGCTAAAATATTACAGTGAGAAAAATGAGACAATTATTAGGGAGAGTTAAAATAGACTTGGCTTATTAAAATCCTAAGTAACTGAATATACTTCTACTGTATTGGAATGAGAAAGAGTAACTAAGGCCAAGTAAAATGAATCAAACCACTAAATTTTATTTTTCTATTTACCAGCAAAGTATCACTGTGGGGGAAAGTCAAGTAATTTATTTATTCTAAATTATACAGTGGCCCCATTTTAGATTCATTTAACAGGACAATTTCAATTAATATACTACCGACAAAAAAGAAACTGGTTTATCTACAGATAGGTAAGCTCCAATTCCTGGAAGTTAATAAATGTCATTTAAAACTTTTAGGATTGGGAGTTGGGGGGTTGGGTGGGGGTTGAAGGAATTGAGCTAAAAAGAAAAAAAGCTCATGGACAGGTCATTGCAGGGGGGCTGGGTTTGGGGGGAGGTGGAGGAGGGTATGGGGGAGACCTCACTTAGGGTGGTGAACACACAATACAGCGTACAGATGATGTGCTGTGGAATTGTGTATCTGAAACCTGTATAATTTTGTTAACCAGTGTCACCCCAATAAATTCAATAAAAAAAAAGGCATCTCACATTTAGCATATCCTGACTCTACTCTTCCACCTCCACATCACATCTCTTTTGCTTGTCCCAGCTCAGTCTAATTGTAATCAGTTTCCAAATCCTGTTAATTCTGTTTTAAAGTCTCTCAGATCTGTACCTTATTCTGCCCGCTTTAGGCCTAGATTACAGCCTCCTTTCCTTTCTCACCTCTATCACAAAACAAACAAACAAACACACACACACTTTTAGGATTGTTGGCTCTGGCTTCATTTAAGTAGAACAAACCAATCCCGGTATGAATTAATTCAATTAGGCAATTTCATTCAACTCATCACCTTAAAGACTGTGTTTCCAAAGTATGTACAGAATAACGGATTCTTTGTTTTGTTAAATCAAAGCTTATCTCAAGCACTTGCAAGTTCATATTTGCATCCTTCACAAGTCTCTTTCTGAGCTGTCAGTCTTTCCTTTGGGGCTGAATTGCTCTCCAAGTTTCTGTCCATTTTGGCATTGACAACTGCCTTTAGATAGCCAGCCTATCAGCAAGGGGCAGATTTCCTAGAGTATTGAATACGGCATATACTATAAACACAGTTTAAATAGTATTTATATGGTAGAACAGTCTTTGCCAATTAGTTCATTCCATTGTAATTGGGCAAATTTTTCTGTGGCAAGCAGAATCCACCTATTAATCTCTTCAAACTCTTTCCTTGCTCTACTTGTGAATACACTTTGCCTATCCTTCTAGATCTTCTGACATGTAGGAACCTAATGCACAGGCTCCATTTTTTCTTTTTTGTGGTTAAAGTAAAAAATATTTTGTTTATATGTATCTTATTTTTAAACTGGGAAAACCACCAGTGCTTACTGACATTTCTGTTTATCTGTATTTTCAACTGAATTCCACGTTTACATTCTGTATTCAAGTTCTTATTGAGCTATAACTACACCTCCCATTTTCACATACCTAATCAATGGTCAAGCGATCAACTTTTCCCAGTAAAATTTTCAACCCTAAAACTGTAATTTCTTATAGTTCAGTCACGGAACTCCCATTATCTACTCCTACCCCAGTCTCTGTCCTTTTAAAGTAGTGAACAATTGGCTGATAGCTGGTAAGATATGAACTTGTCCACTACACTGCTAGAAAATATATGTCTATGAGTCTTGCAATTGTATTTCATTCATTACTCATTCTTGCCATACTTTCCTTGGAAAAGAGTGTATAATATATTCAAAGCTGTATCTTTCCATTAATGTTTCAATAGTTACATTTTAGCTTTTAAGATTCTTGGATTTATTTAAAGATAAAACTGAGGTAAATTCATAATATTAAACACCAGCCAGTTTTGACCTGCCTGCCCGCAGGAGAGGTAACCAGTTTTCACTAGAATGTGAAGCAGTTTGGTATTTTCTTTTTAATTAAGTAGAGTCAATGATTTGCAAAAAGAACAAAATATGGCAAACTGTTTCATTTGTGAGGTGATAGGAGGCCTTTCTGTTTTTCATCTCTCCCAGGAGAACGATTAAGAAATGGACGATTAAAGGTTGTGAAGGTCACAAATGTACTTTTTTCTTTGCCTTTATAAAAGGCATTATGGTCACTATTTCTTATATTTCAGAGATCATTTTAAACTTAAAATCATTCTTAATAAATATGAACTCACAATGTTCATGAGAAGAATGTAAGATATAAATAACATTATTTTACCAGCAGAAGAATGCGAAGGATTGGGAAAGTTGATAAAGCCACACGGAATGTCAAAGCAGTGATATATGGAGTAACTTTCAGATTCCTGAGGTACATATAACCGAGTTTCACTCACCCATATACATAAAAAAAGAAATACAATCCTTGCCCTGAAAGGAAAACATGTCTGGATTTTCCTTAACTCCACAGTCTCAATTTCTTACCTTCTTTCTTGGTGGCTTCTGTCTTACTTTTTCTGGGTTAATTACAGCAGTTCTAGCTAGGACTACTGAAACAACATAGCCTTCGTATTCCTATATATTTATATGGGTCAGTGTAGAATGCCAACAGAATCTATGATATTGAATCAATATCTCTGAACCGCTCGCACGCCCCTGCCACTGAAGATTTGGTTAAAAACGGTGAACTTCCTAAGGATTTTTATAAAGATCTTTTACTTATTTTTTTTGGGGGGGCGGGGGGTGAGGAGAGAAGGGGGAAGAGAGAAAGAGTTGTTGTTCCACTTATTGATACATTCACATGTGCCCTGACCAGGGATGGAACCGCAGACTTGGTGTATCGGGACCACACTCTTAACAACTGAGCTACCTGGCCAGGGCAAGCTTCTTAAGGCATATTTAAAGTACAATGAGTGCCAAATTAATGATTTAACTAAATGATTTTTTTTTAAGATATAAATACTATAAATAAAAGCATTCTAAACACAACTAGGAATATGACTGCCTCTGAAGACCAACATTCAGAAATATGAAAAGATCCATGCACATTCTGAAACTACACATACATTTAAATCGATGATATATGAATTTCATAAGATATGTGATATAACACTTTTGCAGTTTCAGAACTGGTAAATGTTAAGACCCAGGTTGAAATAAATTGTGTGCTTTGAAAACACTGTGGGGACTTGCTAATTCTGTCATGCTTTCTCCTTTCCACCTTCCTGCCTCACTTAAGAAACTGTTCTGGTTTATTAGTTGAAAGAATGGGACACATTATTCTGTAGCAGGCTTAGACGCAGAGAAAAGTCTGACAGCAGTCACCATAGCTTTGTGGGAAAAGGAGCTGCAGGTGGACAAGGCATACTAACAGTAAGTCCTTAACACTGTCCATAGGTCCTGCAACTTTAAGCGAAACAACATATAATGAAACCAATTTTACTATAGGCTAGTTGGTTTACATTTATATTCGACAAGAGGTAAGTTCCTATGGCATTTCACCAACGTTATTAATAACAAAACGACATCCAATGACATGACCTTGTTCAAGGACCTGCTGCATTACGTTTCTTCCTGGATGCACCCGGCACCGCTTTCCATTTGGTAGCTATTCCTAGAGATGTCTGTGTGCTTCCTTAAGCGGGCCTGAGGTAGGTGTCTACACTGTGACAGTTCTCCACAAAGGAGTGGAGGTAAAATAGCCCTTAGAGATTCTGAGGGAGGAAAGCCCTGGCTCATAAAGCTGTGAGGCCTCTGAGGAGTATTGGTATTCACCCAGTCTTCTAATCCAACTACCAGAATTACCAGAATCACCGCCCGGTGTGAGTGTTTTTGTTTTGTTTTCTTTAATATGTGTCAAACCTCAGTCTTGCCAGAATTAGAGGTATGACTGCCCAGGGCACAAAGCATTTCCTTTCTTTCCTCTTTGTGCTCCCAGCACTTACCTCCTAGCTGAGCAATCAGAAGAATCTAGAGCCGTGCCATCAGAAGCACAATAGTTTAGATCTGGAAGAACACTGAAGACCACGTGGTCCAGCCCCTCCAGTATCATCAATGGGAAACCAGGGCCTAAAGCAGTGATGTAGTTTGTTCAAGGTTACACCACAAATTTAAACAGAAATATGAGAAACTGAGACTCTAGAGCACCTGCCTAATGTTTTCATCCCTGAGCACGGTCAAAGCACATAAACTATTATTTCTGCCGGGTTGACCATGACTCTTGTGCTCGTACATCTGGATCAGATGCACCGGCCCTTAGGCTCGATTAAGAGACCTCTGGGGAATGGAATGGCTCATCTTCTGTCTCATTCCAATGAACCCAAAGTCATATTGATGAAAACAACTTTCTCCAAGCAATTGTCACAACCAAATAGCAAATGTCCATTGCTGTGGGTAAACTCTGTCCCCTCCTTCTGGTTCTTACTGTTAGGGCCAGAAACCTGACACTCCCTGACACTCTCAAACATTCCACGGGCAGGCAAACTGAAAACTCCTCTATAAAAGCACTTTGCAAAATACCGTGTGCTCCTAGTACTAGTGTAGGGTCTCCAAAATCTGAATTCCCTTTTGGGTAGGCTGGGTTCTGTCCAGATTTATTTTAGTACTCTCCCTAAACAATTACTTTGGGTCTTCAGTGCTCACTTTAGGCAATCTAACTTTGCATTTTCTTGTTTGAATTAAAGTGATGGTAGAAACCTCAATCTGATTAAGATGGTAATCAGCCCAAACACTATAAATATGTGTTGTTTTCCAGGGCAGGTCTATAAATGGCTCCTGAGCCAGACACAAAATAGCACAGTGAGGAAGGAGCGGCGTGGGGAGGGGGGGCGGGGAGGCAGCAATGGTGACCCCGAGGCTCAAGCTCCAGTCCCAGCTCTGCCAACACACTTTGTGCTTTTAGACAAGTCACGGATTCTGTTCAGGGCTCTAGTTTCTCTGTCTGGGAAAAGGGGTCTGTCTAATCCATGCTAGCAAAGCTGGGCCATGACTCCAGATGTGGCTAGTGTGACTGAGTGACTAAAATTTTAACTTTACTTAACTTTAGTTTGTTTAAATTTAAAAATCAGTACTTGATTTGATGACCAGAAATCTTTTAAGTATGTTTGGAAAAGCTAGGTATGTGAGTCTGTATTGTCATGAAAATCTAAACATGGAGTACATATTTTGGATGAAAATTTAGTGTCTGAACTAGAACGTGCTGTAGGAATAAAATACAGGGTGGATTTTGAATAATATAAGACAATGTAAAATATTCCATTAATAATTTTACATAGATTGGACTACATAACATTTATTATACTTAATTTCACCTGCTTCTTGTAACGTTTTTTTTAAATGTAGCTACTGGACAATTAAAGATTACATATGCAGCTTCTATTATATTTCCATTAGATAGTAATGGTATAGATGTTCGAAACACTTAGTATAATCACTTATTTATTAAGATGGACCCTGTAGTTTAAATACACGTTAAGAGCCACTTAAATATTTAATGTTATATTTTATTCATTTAACTAACATTTTATACTTATTCCTTTCAAAAAATAAATATTTTGTGAGAGGTAGAAGTAGATAATTACAATGTAAACTTGACTGACTTCTATTTCTATACTAAGTACTCCAAATCTGAGGAGTCAACCCTCAGTATCTGTACTTATAATTAGTGAACCTGCTCTGTGGCCACAGCTGATTAGACAATGGTGGACCCCTGAGCTAGATGGGCCAATCAGAAAGTCCCTCCCCAAAACTGACAGTGGCGACAAGAACTGATAATCAGACTCTGTGCAGGGCCAAAACTGTAACATGAAAATTTGGGAGCTCTGGGGAAGTTAAAATCTACCAGGTGACTGGAACAGAGCAGACAGATTCTGCCAGACAGAACAGAATGAGGCAGAGGTGCAGAAATGGGGAAAGGAAAATCCAGTTTTTGTATCTTAATTATTTTTTCACAACAATACTTTGAGACAAATACATAACACATGCAATTTTAAACAGCTATGTAAGCAATATATGATCAGGTTCCCAAAATGAACAGTTTCTGGACAGATTCTAGAAATTCAGAGAAACCATGTCAGTATTACTGAGCAATGCCAAGCAAAAGCACAGAGCAGGTGTAATGTCCTTTTTTACTGGCCAAATGCTACAGGGAAGAGAGTAAGTGGTCTGAACAGTAGGAAATGTCTTGTGAGAAAGAGAGATCTTAGGTTGACCTTGGAGGAAATGACCATTAAGAGGCTTGGAGCCCCAGGAGCCCCAGGATATTTCGTGATTCTGTGGGTAGAATCTGGGTGAGTAGACGGGCGGGAAAAGGGCATCCCTGGCATACGAAGTAGCACTAAACAGCCCTGGAGCTGAGAATAAGCCTGGCGATTTTAGAAGGCAGGAGCTCCTCTGGCTGGGTGGTGAGTTTGTGTTGGGGAATAATGGCTATTAAGATGAGGTCATTAGGGTGGGGTGAGGTTGTGGAGAGTCATGAGGGAGCATCAGATTCAATCCTTCAGTGATTGGGAAAAGTGAGAAAGTGCTTGAATATGGAAATGACTCAATAATAAGTAGTGTAATAGAAGGCCCAGGGAAACCACAATTCCTCAAAATTGGTTTACAAAGTGAACACCCATCTAAAAGAAAACAACAGTAACACTGCGGTGCAGATACTGTGCGAGTCACAGGCACTCACCTCATCTCATATGAATCTCGTGGATTCTATTCGGGTCAAATCTGTACCTCAGGGAAATTACAAGTGATTACACGTTGGGGAACTTTCCACCTTCCTTCCGTCTTCCCTTTCTTTCAGCAGCTCTTTGTTCATGCCCATCATTTACTAGGCAGTGAGGATATGAGAGAGCAAACATACACTCCCTGTCCTCATGAAGTTTACAAGTGGACAGTTATCGATTCAATAATTCCACAAATAAATGAAAACCTGCTCCTCTGAGGAGCGCTGGGAAAGGAGTTTCTAATGGAAGGATTCAGTTTCATCAAGGAGAGGAAAGGCTTCCTTGAAGAAGTGAAACTGATACTGAGAGAGTCAGGAGTTACCTAAATAAGAGGACAGGCCAGATTGCAAGTGGAGAGAGCCACGCGCAGGGGGCCCGCACAGCAGGGAAACGCGCGAGGACGGGCCGGATGTGGACAGGGGCCAGATCAAACAGCGCTGAGGCCTCGCCTCACCTCTCCTTCCTGTTCCCCAAAAGCAGCGAGCAGCCATGCAAAGTGCATGAAGGAGGAGTGGTAAAATGATCACTTGAATTAAAAAAAAAAAAAAAAAAATCAGTCTATTCAAAAAATCGAAACCTCCAAGGATGACTTCTGGAACGGCCAGGAAGGGGGGAAGGGCCCAGAAGCAGCAGGGCCAGGCCAAAGGAGGCGAGGATGGGCCCGAAGTGAAATCATGCATACCTGGGGAAGGGTGTTGCGGAGGGAAGATGGCTGGGAGGCACAGGCTGGAGCAGCCGTACAGACTGCCAGTGACTTGCTCAACCCTGCTTAATTTAACTTAATTAGAAATTGACATGAGAGTGCAGACTGCTTCAGGTAAGAATCAGCTCTAATAGATGCTAAATTTATGGGAGGAGCTTTGATGAATTGTACACAGTGTGAAGGTGCCTCCCCAAAGACTGCTGGGTAGTCGTTTGTGAGTAAATACACAGAAACAGTGGAACACCTTCACCAGGTGATCAAAACAAACAGCACCGGGAGGGGGAGCTGGAAACCGTGTGCCTCCATCCAGGTGTGATAACCTGAGGACATCATCACTTATGTCGCATAGAGGCTTGGAATGCATAATCTGAATATAACCATTGAGAAACATCAAATGTTTTGGAGAGAAACGTTCTATTTAAAGGGGAGGGCTGTATTGCTGAAAACATTTCACTCTCATAAATACCAAGAAAGGCTAAGGAGCTCTTAAAGGAGACTAAAGAGACATGATGTATTAGTTTCCATGAACTTAGTGCCCTGAAAACAAGTTTATTATTTTATAGTCCCTGAGGTCAGGAGTCCAAATAGGTATTAGTAGGTGCAAATCAAGGTGTTCAGTGGGGCTGTGTTTCTTTTAGAGGCTCTACAGGAAAGTCCCCTTCCTTGCCACTTCTGGCTTTTAGAGGCCATCTGCCTTGGCTTGGCTTGTGGCCCCTTCCTCCACCTTCACAACCAGCTGTGTAACACCCCCAAGTCACTCTCTCTGGCTCTGACACTGCTGCCTCCCTCTTATAGTGATTCCAGTGATTACATTGGGCCCACCTGGATAGTCCAAGATACTCTCCTCATCTGAAAATCCTTAACTTAATTACATCTGCAAGATCCCTTTTGCCTTGTCAGGTAATAATACTATATTCACAGCAGGAGACTTGTTTGGGGAGCCACCATTCTGCCTATGACACTTGATATAAAAATGCAAATCATGATCCTAGATTGGTTCTTGTACTGGAAGAAAAGAAATGCTCCCCCCCCAAAGTGTTGTTAATAATTGAAATACAGCCAGTAGATTGAAGTATTCTTGTTAATCCGAAACTTCCTGAAGCTGACAACTTACCCTATGGTTATATAAAAGAAAATCATTTACTTAGGAAATACACACTGAAGTATCTAGGGGTGAACAGACATTACATATACAACCTACTCAACAGGTTTAGAAAAATAAGAAAACACACATGTGTGCAAAGAAAGCAAGCATTTAGCAAAGCAAACAAGGCAAAATGTTAAAAATAGATGAATCTGGATTAAAGAGTATATGGGTGTTCTTTGAACAGTCTTACAAACTTTTCTGTAAATTTGAAATTATTCCCAAATAAAAAGTTAAAAGAAAACTGATGAATACATAACTTACTTTAATTAAAAACTGATAAAGAATTTTTTACTCAAACACCATATGCGACTCATAGTTTAAATCATTTTATAGACATGAAAATGACTGAAGATGTGTGGCACAAATTCAGCAACTTAATTTTTGTTCTTTCTACTGTAGCATTACTATTAAATGGAAAGGCTCAGAAATGTTTAGGACATTTAAGGTTAAGAACTTAAAGGAAATCTTAAGTCTGGCAATACTGTGGCTTGAGGAAGTTTAAAATAGAATTGGTAATTATCCTTAGATTTAAATTATCAACCAGCTGATGTTGATCATACCCTGTTATTTGTGAGAGAGAGCCTGCTAGGTAATTTTCTAGGAATGGCCTTAGAAAAATAGCCTCTCCTTTTCAGGTGTATTTATCTGATTTTAAAAACAAAACCAAAAAAAACCTCCCCTGTATTCTATTCTAGAGCTTTCTTCTGCCCAGCGCCTCAGGCAGAATTTTATTGCTTTGGCCCCAGAGAAGTATTCTGGTGCCCAGTTTGACTCCCACTCCACCCTTTATTGTTTAAACACAAAAGATAAGGCAGCTGGGACTCTGACCACTGACAAATAATCAGGGGCCTGTCCACTGGGAAACTCCTCTGATCTTGGCAGAAACTATCGTTTTAAAGTGAAGGTAAAAGAAAGCTTCAGACCGGTTTCTGCCCAAAGCCCTCTGTGCGGGCTTGTTTTCCTTGCCAACTGTGGTAGCCAAGAACAGAGTTCCTCCAGTTATGCCAGGATAGTGTGCCAAGATCAAATAATAGTGGACTTTTCTCAATTACAGAAACAAAAAGAAAACATGTGGCAATGAGCTGGCTTTACTTTTACAAGTTTGGCTCTTGCTTCCACTAGCCAATACAGAAATGTGTGATTTAGCTCAATCTATGATTATACGAGTACACAATAATCTATTCCGTTATTCTCAGACGAACCTTATTTTTCAAAGAACCGAGCGAGGTTTTGATTGAGATTGGCAATCAGAGGCCCTAAGGGCTTCTCCGGTCCAGGGCAGGTGCATCTTTACCACTTGGATGCTTCCCTGAGGACACTTTCCCTCACCAGTGGCATTATTTAGATAACCACTTTCTGTAACTCGGGGGTAAGGCACATGACCTGGGGCTTCCTTTTAAGATGGTCACTCTCTACTTGTGTAACTTTGGGCAAAATACTTCTGGGTTGTAAACCTCAGTGTGCCGCTTGTAAAATAGGAGTCGCCTTAGCTATCCCTGCTGCTTCCCTCGCAGGGTTTTTCTAATCACCCAAGGAGGCAAATAGGTGAAATCATTTTGAAAAGGGCCAGGTCATTTCTCCCCAGTTATTATTAAAGGTTTTGTACATAAGGCTGAGTTGACATGTGTTTGTTTCTTAAAGTGTCTGGTAAAGAGCTGTTGCCATAGTTTTTCCTAAACAAATACTTGCTGTCTGAGAGACTGAACGATTAGGTAAATTAACATTCGGGAAGCTGTGGTTTTACATTCCTATTTCCAGAGAACTCCCCCTAATTCAGGACAGGCTGACCTAGACTCAAGGGTGGCTGGTTCAACATGAAGATACATGTTCAAAGGGGTCCTAAGGAACGTTAGACAGTTCATGCTAAAAGGCTTACTTTGCTAATGAAAAGAAATACGCCTTTGACCTTCTCTTGAAATGATAACCTTGCAGTCTCTGAAACACTTTTTAAGCACAGGCACTTAGTGATGTGCTTAACACACTTAAACTGGTAATGATCTTGATTGACTCATCCACAGAAATTACTCAGAGCCTCAGACAATTTACACCAGGTGGATGTGTAGTAAGTATTTGTTAAATGATGAAAAGATGTCTACTTGCAGAGGAGAGTAACTCAGCTGGTTTCCAATGAGCTCAACACAGCATAGCAGTTAAAATGAATCCACATGGAGCAACACGTGATATCTCAAAGGCAGGTTGCAACAGAAGCAAGTTGCAAAGTGGTATATGCAGTACAATGGCATTAACATAAAATATGAAAATATGCAAAAAAATTAATGTCTTATGAATCGATGCAGGTTTGCAGTAAAACTCTAAGAGCCTGAGGGATAGTGCGCGCTGCTCTGCTCCACACAACTCCAGGAGAGGCTGTCCTCAGCCAAGTCCTAAAAATATGCCTTGCAATAAAATATTACAGCTCAGAATACTTGTTCCTAAGAGATGAACTGTCCCTAAGAGACAAAGTGGGAACTAATGGAGAGAGGGAAAGGGAATACAGGTGATTTAGTTATAATGTTTCATTATTAAAAAATATACTTGAAGCAAATATTGCATAGTGGTAAGGTTTGACAAGCTATGTGATGGGTACACAGGCATTACATTTCCTATGCTTGAAATATTTCTTCATATATGAATTCTGATACTATGTAATGAAAAATAATTTAAATTTCTTGGTTGCAGTAACAAAGGGGTATTTATAATCATAACCTCATATTTTTATTGTAAGGTTCTAAGACTCTATCACACTGCTAATAAATT
This sequence comes from Miniopterus natalensis, assembly GCF_054644295.1. Taxonomy (NCBI): domain Eukaryota; kingdom Metazoa; phylum Chordata; class Mammalia; order Chiroptera; family Miniopteridae; genus Miniopterus; species Miniopterus natalensis. The sequence continues at coordinate 113,555,374 of NC_142082.1, read as the reverse complement.
CTGAGGTAAAATATTCTGTGTTCTCGAATTAAATAGCAAAGAGACATATATAGGACCTTTGCAAGTATAAAAAGAGTTTACATAATTTTACACTCAAGCCTTTTTGGGGAGAGGCTAAATGAAAAAGAGAAATTTGTGGCTAGGAAGATGGTGTTATTCCCTTTGGAAGTACAGGTTTAGGAGACAATTAGCAAACTTCTAAACATCAGATAATTTTCTATCTCAATAAGATGATACCATCTGTTTTTATTAGCTACTAAAATGAAACTCAGAAATAAACAGTCTACATACCAAAACGTCCATCCCGGGGACATACTTGAGGTTTATCCTATAGTCTTTTGGAAGATTTGCCACCTGCAGAGACAAAAAAAAAAAAAAAGGAAAAAAATACTTTAAGAAAATCCATACATGGCAATTAATGTTTCCAGTGGTTTTGAAAAAAACACATACAAACCTGTTATGTTCTTAAGTTACACAGAATTTCAATATTTACACATATAATGATTTTCCATTCTTGATTTCCCTTTGTAATCAAAGGCAATCTCCAAAAATAAAGGGATAAAACAAATTTTTGGACTCCAAATTCAGTCATAGGAGTTTTAGAAGAGTGATCTGAATTGCAATTTCCATCTGCGGTTTTGGAATTCCCTTCCAGGGCTATTTTCCTACTCGTTCCTCCATGGAATCAGGAACACGATATATTTTTCTTGTCAGTTGTTCATGGTGTACTATCAGCATCACTAGGGAACCTGCTGGGAACGCAAATTCTCCGTCACACCAGACCCACAGAACCTTACTTCACAAGTCCCCAGGCGGCTCTGCCGAGCGCTCATGTTTGAGCTACTGTCCAATGTTCTTCTTAGAAAAAAATGTTAGCAAAACTTCAAAAGAATGCTACTTATGGGATGAAGATGCTTTATAAACTTAAGTAATTTACAGAAGTCTAATTCTGTGATATAACTTAATCCATTTACCTAGGGTTGAACATCTGAGATGCCTCAAATATCTACCCAGTTTCTTTGAAAGGCTTTAAAAATAGATCTAACACATTTCCATCAGTCACTGTGGCATAAACTGAACAAGTGCCTGATTTGGAATTGAAACAAATCTAAACGCTGTACTTTGGTGTCTCTCGTCTGTAAAATGGAGATAAAGGTGCCCATGTAAAATGGTCAAGAGCTGAGATAAGGGAATGTGTCCAAACGCATCATAAACAGTCCATACTGAGAGCTACACTGGCAAATGACCTCCAAGCACACAGAGTTCTAGCTTCTCTCATATCCTTTCTTCCATGTAGCTCCAGCTCTGCTATCCCACCCTCTAGCACTGTTCAGACTTCCATCCAAATAATACAGCCGACAATTGATTTAGTCCATTGGGTCTTAAAACTACATACAATGTAAAAAGTGGTTTTGCACTATTACATCTTCAATGGATCTACCCTGCTTCTGCAGACTGATCTTCCCCTCAGCCTGTCTCTAAAATCTTTACTGTTCCCCATAGTAAGCTGGGGTCTTATACATGTTTGCTGGTCTAGGTCATCTCTGACAAGTCTCCCATAAGACGATCCATGTTTCTTCTTGGCATTGCCAATAGCTTCTAGAATCTGAGAACAATTTGGTGAGAAAAGAATCCAGGCAAAGGCGTAAGTACAGTTGACCCTTGAACAATGCAAGGGTTACAGGTGTCGACCCTCATGAGGTTGAAATTCATGTTTAACTACTGGGCAGCCCTCCAAATACATAGATTCCCAACTGCAGATCGAAAATATGTAGTCGAAGGGGAGCCAAGGTAGTAACTGATTCCACTGTGATTCCACTGTGTACACCATTCTGCCTCCAGTGGTACCTCTTCACACACCCATCTCAGCCTCGAGCCTAGCACTTACCACATATTTACTGTGTCAGGCACTGTGCTCACTAAGGGCTCACGTTGCATGATCCCATCCCATCCTCAGATCCCTGTGACATATTATCTGTATTTCACAAATGAACAACTTGAGACTCAGAGAGGTGAAGGAACTTGACTAAGGTCACACAGCTACTGCATGTTAAGTCTACACTAGAACTGGGGTCTCTGACAGCAAAGCCTTCCTTGGCTCTTGGCTCCACTACACATTTTCATCTACTTTCTGCACATTTGTCCTGGGCATTTTCCACTTATGAGGCTCACCATCACCCCTCCTCACACCTTCCTCCAATAAATTAATAATATAGTGGATGCCTTGCTGCTTATTGAAAACATGTCTGGGCTGCCACAGAAGGTGGTATTTTCAATTTTTAATTTAGGAGTTATACTCTTGCTTTTTACACTTAATTTTCTTCCTCTCCCACAGTGCTTCCATAACTTCTTTGGGATTTTTTGGACCTTCATCCCCATCTTTAAAAAAAAATGACTTAGTCACCTTATATAAGCTCTGGTTGCAAAGACACAGCTGACACCTTTGCAGGTGTAGAAGCTAGAATCAGACTGAACAGCAACATTTTTTCATATGAACCAATGATGTAAATTAAAGCCATTCCAGATAAGAGAGACGTGGCAAGAAGTGGCAGCTGTTCTGTATACAAGTTGCTTGACAATCTGGCCCTTCTTTTACATAACTTACATAGTGAAAAAATATAGAACCAATCAAATTAGTATTCAGGAAATCGGGATCTGAGTATATACACCTAAAGAGCAGAGAAAATGTAAGGGATATATTGGAAAATTCCACTTTCTTAACTTATATATAAAAAATTGGTTCAAAAAGTTATCTGACCAACGCACTGAAATCACTACACCTTACCACTTGGAAGGTGTATAATAATAATTTTTGCATTAAACGGATTTAATGATATTTAGTTTCTGATGGGACTGAAAAATAATGGTACTTTTGAAAAATGCTTTACAATTAATAAAAAAGTTTTCATATACAGTCTCTACGACAACCCCATGAGATATATATCATTAAGCCTGTTTTATAGACGAAGACATGGAGGCTCAGAGAGGTTAACTGGCACCTCAAGGTTACAGGCACCAAGAGTTCCTGGTGGAGGGAGGATGCAAATCCTGGCTCTGTGGGCTGGTCTCAGCACAGTTCTCTCACCCTTTCATGACTCTTGGCTTGCACTGGTTCCTCTCCACATTTGAAAGAAGATTTAGGAAGTCAAGTTGTAGATTTTTATGGTCAGTTCATGAATTATTATGTTACTTTCTAAGCATTATGGTATGTTGAATAGCATTCAGAAAACACAGATAACCTTGCAATAAATTCAGCTTCTCTGAGCAGAGGGAGCCTTTGGTCTGAAACTTGGAAGATGTTCCTTTGAGAAAGTTAGTTGTTGGAGGAGTCATAGCACAAATTCTGGGGAAACATGGCTCAGGTTGGATTCAGGCCCTGCTGCACGCAAACTCAGACGTCTTGGGCAAGTAAATCTACTTTAGCTTCAATTTCTACATGTGTAAAGTGGAAATCATAATAGAGTCTAACTAGTGGATTTATAAAGACCAAATAAGAATCAAATACCACATTTTAAATATTAGTGCTTCAGCATGGCATGGGAGTGAGTTCGAAGCAAGGGAGTGGGGCATCAGACTAGAGAGAGGAAGGGTCATAGGCAAAGACAAAGAAATGGGAATGCACATGGTGTCTTTGGTAGACCAGGGACAGAAAAATCAGGCTTCTGCAGATAAGAGGGCAGGAAATACACTGGGAAGCCACACTAGAGAGGGACCTGAGTGTTTGGCTCAGAAGGCCCAATGGGAGGCTGTGAAGTTTCAGTGGGGCAAGGTCTCCCACCAGAACCTACAAATACAGCAAGTCACTTCTGCCTTCAGGATGTCACTTCCTCTCTGGGGAACTTCTACTTCTCGTCTGTAAAATGAAGAGGGTGCACTAGATAATTACTCAAAATCAGTCTGATTTAACTAACTTCTTGTGGAAGGAGGAGGGCTACACTGAATGTTTAGTTTAAGAGGGAACAGGACAGCAAACTTAGGAAGATTAGTCTGGAAGGATGGACAGTAGCAAGGAGAGAACAAAGACAGGAAGCAGTTTGGAAGACCACTGGGAAAGTGGTGAGCATGTGTCCAATATTTATATAGAGACTGGAAGTTAAAAAACAGAAATGTGGTTTAGATTCCAGGGAAGTATCTATTTAGATTCCAGGGAAGTTATCCTGTTTGTAGGTTAAATGGATAAGTAACTAAGGTTACAGATTTTGAAAACAAATCTATTCTAGTAAAATAAGTTCAGGGCAAAAACAAATAAAGTAGAACCTAATGGGTGGAAAATTTTACCAAAGGCTAAATTATCCCAAATAACTTCGTATTTTGGTGTTCAAAGAGGTCGATGCTATCCCAGATTGTAAAATGCATTAAACTGCAAAGACAAGTCACTTGATCATGAGCTCACTTTATTGGGGGGGGAGGCACTTACTTTTTTTTTTTAATGTCTTAAGAAGTGACCATATTCAGAGACACTAGGAGAGGGTGGAGTATAAGGGAACAGCATGCAAAAATGCTGGATACTCTGCCAAGAAAAAGTCTTTGCAAACCAGACAGGCACTGGCTGCATACTATACCCTGCAGGTATCTGGACTCAGGAGAAATACTTAACTCAGAATATTTAACTCCCTCTCTAGGTCATGGATCTAAAAACCTCTGAATCTTCAAATGTCATTGAGGTCCCCAAATGTCATTAAATCAGTGGTGGCTTGTACATCCTTGTCAAGACTCTTATTTATCTCCGTTGTTTCTCCCAAGTTCTAGGTCCGAATCAAAATGCAGTAGTAAATCCTGATTCCCTTGACACAGTTCATAAAACATGGTGCAGACGTGAAACTCTTATGGGAAAGAGCCCACAGTTTTCAAAGGATCATCAGATCTCAATCATTGCTATAGAGGAAAACAAACAAACAAGCTATACTCTTGTATTTAAATATCACAGTTGACTCATGTGCAACAGCTTCGAGTAATGTTGGGTGTTCAGTCTCCAGAAATAACACAGGAGAAAGCTTTTTGCTTTTTTAAATTTCTCCTTAGAAATCATCTCCTGTTAATACTGACAAAAAAATCTAAATAACCAGGTCAATTACCTGTAGTTTTCAAAGATCTGGGTTTTTAAAAAATATTAATAGCTTAATGAATGATTTTAAAAATTAGATGACAACTTCACAAGACTTTCTGGGTCATCTTTTCTCAGTGAAGAATATATAAAAGAGTTAGATGACCCCTGTCTTCTTTCAAACAGAAGAGATAACATTTCCTGTCTATTTCCGAGACACACTTTATGACTTCAATTAAGTAGTACTCATTGAACTTCTACAATATGATTGCTTCCTAATCGTAAGATAAGGTGACTACTACCTAAGAAATAAAATCCAATAAGTTACAATGATAATTCTTAAATTATAGTTGACATTTACATCTTAAATTCAGACCTCATAAATTATAAACTGGATTCTTGTGCTCCAGACCCAGAGACAGGCAGGTAGTGACGGGTTCAAACCATTACTCAGCTTCTTATTTCCAAGGGAGGATGTCAGATTACTTATCATGACTAGGCCTCAGCTTCCTAACGAAAAACTGGGGCTAAAAACAACTACCTCCTAGGGTTGTGAGCATTAAAGGAAAAATCCATACCAAGTGCTTTGCATGGTGCCTGGATACTCACACAACAGCTACTGCTTTAACAAGTCAAGGAGTAGGAGGAGTAGCACCTAAGTGTTTTATCCCATAAAGAAAGAACGAACAATTTTCTCTTCATGATAAGACTGACATGCTTGGTAATACAGCAAGCCATCGCAAATATTATTTCCAGTACAAATTTAGTTTTAAGAGAAAGACATTTCTATCAACCACAGGAGCAGAATTTAAAATGCTAAATATTGCAAACTAATAAAAATAAACTTTAAAAACACTCCAACTACGAAATCATTGTTCTTCTGGGGTCAAGCAATATGTGAGACCTCTGCTTTTAAAGAAAACATATACTTAGAAAAGCTTAGAATTCACCTAGAAATGGAAAGACTTAAAGAGTTTTCAATCCTCCGTTTTAATGCAGAGGTAATTCTATTGGAAAGAAATTGCATTTGAAAAAGATTAAAAATCAGAATTATTCAAAGCTGTCCAAAGTGTGAAATTTGTTATTTGAGGATATTTTTATAATTTCCCATTATGTTAAACTCCAAGAGTTATATAATATTCATATAACCTACTTAAAATAAGTGCTTACCATAGGACCAGGAAAACCATGAATTCCTGAGTTCTAATTCTATTCTACTGATTCGTATTTACCCTGACCTTGAAAAGGCAGAGTAATTTCCCCTTTACAAGATGGGGCTGGGAGAGCCACCTGCGTTAAAGCATTTTGAGAAAGACAAATAACCACTCGATAGATATTTAAAGATAAAAAGGTTTTTAAAAAGCAGCAGTCACCTTTAATTAAATTCCCCCAGATGAAGGAATAACATCATCACAAATGAAGGCAACAGTAGGAAGAAGTAAAATGGAAACTAATTTGAACTATTTCAATATTTGGATTCCTCCTGCTAACACAGCCACTAAGAGCTGCAGCCTAACCGTCCTCTAGATACAAGCTTTTAAAGTTTCATTCATTGTCTTCCCAGATACTTGACCCTTTCCTTCGGGAGGTCTGAGTTTGCCATTTAAAATAAGTCTTGCAACATTTTTGAAGAAACAAAGCAAAAACGTTCTGTAAACAGATGAACTGTTATGCTGAGGGAACGTGCCAGAAGGGTTTCAGATGAAAACCATGGGGACCATAGGGGTAGAACAAAGTGTCCAAGAAGAAATCGGAAGACAAAAAAAACTACAGTCAAGTCATAAGTCATATGCTTCTGTGACATGAGAATGGTCCCAAGCCAACCAACTTAAGGTCTGTGGGCACAGCACAAGTTGCCACCTACTGTAGACGCAGGGCGGACAGAGACTAAAAGGGGGGGTTTCAGTTGAAGAAGTCACTGTGAGCACAAGGCAAAAACGTACTATCAATCCACTTTCTGTCCCTCGGATAAAACTTACCAGGGTTATGCCTGCAAAGCAAACTTCTCTCATTCTACACAACCTCCTTTAGTTAAAACATTAGCCAATTGCTCCAAAAGATGCAACTTGAGGAAGTATCATTACGGACTAAAAGAACTTCGGAGCTAGAAAGAGCCTCCAAGGGCCTCCGAGGGCCTCCGAGGGCCTCCAAGGGCCTCCAAGGGCCTCCAAGAGCCTCCGAGGGCCTCCAAGAGCCTAAGAGGTCATCTAAGTTAGTAGCTCTTATCTTCGTGAGGGGTCAGACACTTCTCCGGGAAGCAAAGCAGATGAAAGCTAGGCACCCCCTTCTCAGAAATCCACATAGGGCACGCAAGGCATAATCTGGAGTTCCAGTTTGCGAGGCTTTGAAGTTTATGAATCCTAGATTAAGAACTAGGGATTGTGTCCTTCGTTCCTCATTTTAAAAACCAGAAACTGAATCTGGACAAATGCAGGGACTTATTTGTGCAAGGTCACACAGCTGGGTTACGGTAGCGCTGGTACTCCAATAGCCCCGGGCGCCTGAGGTCAAGGTGCTGTGCCCCACTGCTCTTCAGAGGGAGGCTGTGATTACTGAAATGCGTAAAACTCAAAAGTCACTCGCGTTGTTTGAATGAATGAAATTAACAAATTTTAGTTTAAGGATGGAAACACGGCTTATTTTCAAATAAAAAAAAAAACCAACCTTACAAGTATGACCTAAGCAGTCCTTGTACTTCTATGCAAATAAGTATCACCTGGGCTGCTGGTCAGACACATTCAGGTCCTCCACCCCATCTCGGCAGGTTGAGATTCAGCACTTTTGAAGGGGGCCCTGACAGCTATACTTTTAATAAATACTCTAAGAGACTGCATTGAGCTGTACTTTTAATAAGTACCCTAACACATGGTTCTCAAATGATATCACACAAACACTAGTTTAAAGCAGTTGCTTTCAAACATTTTTCATAAGTTTCATTCTTTTTTCTTACTTGGAAACCCAGATACGCAGATAAAAAGCAGAGTGGCAGGGTGGGCTCTAGAAGCCCATTTCAGAACCACTGTTCTAGAAGCACTGGTAATGGGACCAGGAGCTCATCTTCAACACTCTTGGGTCTTGGCTTCCTTATTTATAAAACAGTTTGTCTATAATGTCTCTAAATTCCCTTTCAGCTTTGGTATCCTATGATCCCAACAAACACCATTACTATCACCACTAATAGTTAATATTAGCAGGCACTTGCTATGTTTCTTGCAATGTTGTATTAACTTATTCTTGCAATCCCTCTATGAGGTAAAGTATTATTATTATTATTGATTTTAGGGAGAGGAAGGGAGAGAGAAAGAAAGAGAGAGAGAAGGAGAGAGAAACATCGATAGGTTACCTCCCACACATGCCCTGACCGAAATCAAACCCAAAACCTGGGTATGTGCTCTGACCAGGAATCAACCTGCCACCATTCGGTGCACAGGATGATGCTCCAACCAACTGAGCACACAGGCCAGGGTATAAAGTACTGTTAATTGATTATATTGATGAGGAAACTGAGGCACAAAGAGGTTATGTGATAATAACTGAGGTAAAAATTCTCTTTAATATAACCCACAAAATTTGGAACCAGGAACCTAGGTATTGAAATTTAGAAAGGCAGTTATCCAAGGTCAAAGACCTGGGATTTAAAATTCAGGTCTGCTTGATTCCAAAATCCATTCTCTTAATCAATATATTCGCACAGGTTTGGTCCCATGTTATACCATAAAATCTTTTAAATGGCATCCATTTATGTGTTGTTTCTGTGGTGTGAGTGATATGCGTTCACATTTTCATAGAGATGGCTTATCTCCCACTTTGAGATCTGAAATTATTTTATATTTCTCTATTTCCTACTCTATGAAACATAGGCTGTGAATTATGTAGGTCTTTATTTAATTAGAAGTAATCTTCTGAGTTCTATCTTTTATTAACTTGATTTTTTTAAATAATCTGAAATAAACAGGCTAATTTCACTAGATCAACTCTTGAAATTAAAAATTTTCCACCTGAGTCAGTTGCTAGAAGGGAGATAAAACCCCCTTTCATTATAATGATTTCACAGTTGTCCTTGGGGGAAGGAATTATATTTTAATGTCAGTATTAATAAGCATCCCTCTCTGGGCACTTCTTTCTCTTTAGTGCTTCTTGCCATTTTCAATTGTATCAACGGGCAGGTAACAGACTGAAAATAAGTGAATGGTTAAAGACAAGAATAGAAAATCTTGGAAGGTGTTTATAATACCTACATATGCTATTTGAAAATACCGATTTGACATTTCACAGGAAGTGGTGCTCATTAGGTAGTACTCCTCAAACACTTAGCAAACAATAACACCAAACAGGTAATTTCTTAAATGCCATGTTAATCTTGGATATACTCGGCCTATGGTCAGATACACCATCATCTTCCAACCATGATTCATTGTCCACATATTTGAAACTTGCTCCCCAGGACCCCTGCAGATCACCCCAGCTTGTTCTCAGCTCCACAGCTCTGATAGTAGCACCTTGAGAGTTCTAATTACTGAGTTGCCACCCACCTTAAGCATAGATTGGAGATGCGTATTAATCTGATATCCATATAAATCTATACAACATAGATAGAACTAGTCATAATAAAAATTGAGAATAAATCTAAGTTAAGACACTTTGGTCTCTGAAGTTTGACAAAATAGACCATCTACAGCAGTAGTTCTTAAACCACCTTTCAGAAATGTCCTAAAAATGTAGATGCCTGGAGTCCTTGCTCAGACCTATTGAATCAGTAGGGCCCTGACACCTGTAATTTTAATAAGCACCATATGTGATTACAATTGTCAACCCAGTGGAGCACATCCTTACTTCACTCATCAAACAAACATTTAATGAGCGTCTTCCACTAATACAAAATTTAGAATATAAACATATATTTTTAATATAATTTCTTGGGTCACAAACTAATAAGGAACTTGAGGAAAAGGACCATGATCTCTGTGTGTTTTTTTAAAAAAAATAAACTTCCCCTTCAACTCCATCACTATACTCAGTACCTAGCTGGGCATATAGTAGGCAAATGTTGCACTGCTTTGGTCACCAGCCCCTCAAATAAAGCATGTTACTATATCTTCAGATGCCACATCAAGAATACTTTCACCCTGGCCACTGTGGCTCAGCTGGCTGAGCCCCGTCCCATGCACCAAAAGCTCACTGGTTTAATTCCCAGTCAGGGCACATGCCCGGGGTGTGGGCTCGATCCTCAGTGGGGGGCCTGCAGGAGTCAGCCAATCGATGTCTCTCTCTCACATCAATGTTTCTCTCTCCCTTTCCCTTCCTCTCTCTCTAAAATCAATAAAAACATATTTTTAAAAAAAGAATACTTTTAAACCTGCACCCTCTCGGTGTCCTTCTAAGGAATCTGCATAAATTGTGTATGTGTGCATGCATGCCTGTGTTCCTAACTTTGCACTGAGGCTAAGCTAGCGAGATTCTGGCCATAGCATTAAACTTTTGTTTTGACGTTCAGCTACGAACCCAAAATAAAACACACAAACCAGGAAATCAATATATTAAGAGTAGGAAAGATAAATATCTCAACAAATTTCTTTTTCGTTCTTTCCTACCTATTACAACAAACCTCATTCCTTTCTTCGTCTCACATCACCTCTGTTCTCTAGACAATATTCAAACAACTAAGCATCCTTGGCTATTCTGAACCAGTAATTTACGAAAATGCCTCTCAGATGTTGTTCATCCTGAAATCACACTCTGTTACTCAAATGAGCATGTGCAATCTCCCCTAGATCATCAGAGCCGGGAACAGTGCATTCCAGATGTGGTATTAGGCCCTCTGTCTCTGTGGTCTGCATTTTATGAGAAGCAGGGCATGAAGCCGGCATTGCCCAACGGCACCAGTGTGAAATGGCTTTGGCTGAGGGAAGAGTTCCAGAGACAAATGTGAGAGATGAGTCTGGTCAACAGTTGGGCAACCAACCACTCCTCCAACTATGTTCACTGAGGGAACAAACAGGCACCCACATGGGACAGGGTCTCCCAGCTGTTGGAAAGAGGAGAATGGGCATCTCAGATCTCCTCTGGTCAGGCTTGTTAGAGAAAGGTAGGAAGGCATGTGGAGGGGAAATGGCCATGCTGAGGAAACCACTACAGAGCTAATGGGGAAGGAGCTAGGGCTGGCACAACAGCACACAGAGAGGGAACTCTCCAGTGTCCTTCACTGCCTGTGAATGAGATGAAAGACCAGCGAAAAAACCCAGTCACCAGTCAGTGCAGCTGTGCGCCATGGGCCAATTTTACCCACAGATTCCCTGTGACCTTAAGCATCTACCCAGCTGCTCTCCCTATAAACACTTTAGGTAACTCAGTGATTTTTTTCCCCCTTGTCTTAGAAAAATACCAATTTGGAGCAGGAAAAAAATGAAATCTTTTTCAAAAAGCATAAGAAAAAGAGTCACAGCTATTGAAAGTATTCCTTACTTACCAATTTTGTAACGTCTTTCACATCATCAGTTACACGGTTTGTGCAGATCCCTGTAGTTTTGACGAGAGGATTAAAGAGGAGCAGCTGAAGATAAATGCAAGTGATAATCCAAGTCTAAATGAAAAGAGAAAAACTGCTGGTGACCATCAGGTAACATCTGTAACCACTTACACTGTTAACACCTTATGCCTTAATGTGGAAAAATGTAATCTGCCGAATTTTTTTAAATACATTGGCTTAAATACAATTAAATGCTGATTATTCAAACTATGCTGACCAGTTTTAAAAGTTCTCAAGTGTGGTTTGGATTTTTCATTTCAATGACATTATTGTTGACTGTTTTCAAAAGCCAATTTCTAATGGCAATTAGGAATAACTCGTAGCAACATGTAAAGGATTTATCACTGAAGGTGCTTTCTAAAAACTAGGGAATGCGTTAAATTCATACCTTAAGGCACCAAATGAAACTTTCTCTATTTTAAAGGTGGACAGTTTGGCAAGTAGTGGCATAACCCTGAGCTGTGTTTTAATCCAATAGTCTACAATAGTACATACACCAAGTTAAAGTGAAGGAGAGAGATACATTTTTAGATCTCGGATAGAATTTAACTTAATTTGTGAAACATCAAAAAAATCATAGCTTCGAATCACAGCTCTTTAGCTACTTAATAAGGAAAAATATTTCCCTAGTCAATAAGACATTCTTGAACCCCAGCATGAAATTCTCGCTCTCTCTCTCACACACACACACCCCTCTCCTGGAATATAACACTTCAAACCATGTATTACAGTGACTTTTTTATGCATGACTTATTTTTTTCTTATTACACTATATTTTAAGTTTTTAAGAAATTGAGCATCTGATTTTTCCCCCCGTATCTTTACATTATGACACAGCACCCTGCATATAAAAAGCTCTTAATAAATATTTTGCTGGATGAATCAGTGACCAAGGTAAAAACAGCCTAATGCTTCAAACCAAATCCTTATTTATTAAACATGTATTATGAGACAGGGGCTGCGCCAGTCACTACAGAAACAAAGGTGACAGAGGTACCCTCGAAACTCAGGCTTTGGGAACACAAAGGAGGAAACAACTAATCAGTTAATCTTAAGGGGAGAACCTGTGGCAGGAAGACAGTGCCAAGAAAAGCCAGAGAGGAAGTGTGACTCCGGCTGGATTCTGGAGGACAAGCTGGAGTTTGCAAGAGTGGACAAGGAAGGATAATTCCAGGAAAAATAGCATGAGCAAAGACATGGAGAAGTGAAGATCTGGCATCTTAAAATTACACAAAAGCCCATCTACACATGGCTAGAAATCTTTCCTATTTTATGTAGCTAGCCACGTATTAAAAGGAACTAAATTATTATTTTTAATTAACATCTGCAAGCTAACTAGATATTACACCATTACACTGGACCAGATGATGATTATCATTTACTAAAATTTCTAAGACTACAATGCTACCTACATGATAATAGTGGTTTGTAAACAAAATTAAAATCCGTTTATTGTTTTACTATTGTGATCTTTTTAGCAGTAATCCCGCTTAATTTTGTTTAAGGCTATTTCGAGCACTATGGAGTCACACTCTTCGTAGCACCATCTCCTTTGGCCCAAAATGAAGACTAAAATTGTGTAAGTGATTCCTGTTTGGGGGATTCTTCTTACGGGGCAATGCCAATACATAAAACGTCCTCTAATAGCTTAGTCTTTCTTTATATATGTAAATATAATTGATGAAACTCAAGCTTTCTTTTACATTATAATTGCTAAGACTCCCCCCCCCCAAATATATTTCTCCAAGACTCTCTTCTGTGATATGACTTGGGAATCCTTGGAAGGGTCTCTAAATAGCCAATCTCACTAATGACCACATTCAATTCTAGGCTCTCAGAAATACAAAGACAGGAATTCTGTTACCTGTCTTTCCCATGCCCTATTCCTGGCCTTGAAGAAACACTAAACAAACATTTCTTTGCTCACTCATTCATTCACAAAATATTTACTGACCACCTAGTGTGTGCCAAGCAGGCACTGTTCTAGATACTTGAGACATATTAGTAAAAAGGGGGGGGGGGCTGCAGGGCAAAAATCCCTGCCCTCATGAGGCTTATCTTCTTGTGAGGGAACACAGGCCATAATCCAAAAACGTATTAAGTAACTAGGTTATACAGAATGCCCAGTGGTGTTCAGTGCCATGGAAAAAGAAAAATTAGATGAAGGTAAAGGAACCTGGGATTAAAATGCCTACTCTACTGGCAGCAGTGGTCTTAGGTTCAAGTTGATAATCACACTCACGAGGCACCGGAAGCTTCCCTCAGCACCCAGCTTTAATAAAGGACACAGGACAGACAAGAGCAAGCCCAGCGCCAGCAGAGCCCAGGTCTCACACTCCAGCACGCAGTCTCTAATGTCCACACAGGCACTGAACACTTGGGACGTGTCTGGCAATGACAGATGAAGATGGGTGGGCAGGGCCACTTTCGGTGCTTGTACCCTGCCAGCTGAAGAGCCCCTTCGGGAGCACGGATGAGCTCCCATTCATTCTCCATCCCAGCTACCTCCTGCTAGTACGTTTCAGCACTGAAGTATATACAGGTGCTTGCTCTGCTACCTAGAAGCTTCAGCAGGATTCTCTGGAAGTACAGCTCTACTCCTATACATTGCTTGAGTTCTTGCTGCAAGGGGGATTATAGAGGTTCAAATCCCCAGGCATCTCCGAGTCTAGAGAAAAGGCCCCAGAACTAACTGTTACCCCATCTCTTTCCAGGACTGCAGTATGTGGGGATACGGCTTGAAATTTTAAGCAGGGTGCTACCCGGTGGTGCCTCTCCGAGAAGGCACTATTTTGTCAAAGCTTGGAGGGAGCCAAGGGAGTGATCCACGCAGGGATGTGGGAAGGATACTGCAGAGAGGAAAGCTGGTGCGAAGGCCCTGAGGTCTATTAGAGGAATCTGCTTTATTTCAGGAACAGCAAGAGAAAACCAGGGCAGTAGAAGGTGGGGACAGTGGAAAGTGAAAATGTCAGAGAACTGAGAGGCCAGATCATGTAGCGTCTTGTACACCATTGTTCGGACTCTTGACTTCTGCTGTGAAGGAAACAAGATTCCTTGCAGGATTTTAAGCAGAGCAGAAATAGGAACATATTTAAAAAATAAAAACCTCAGAAAAATGTCTTGAAAGAATATTCACTTGCTTTTCTTCTTCAGTTTCATTTGGAAGCTAATGAAAATCCACTACCAGTACCAAATGGAAGGTGTGCCACTGAGCAAAGGAGGCGCCTGTGACACAGTCACGTAAATTAATGTGTGCAGTCCTTGCCTGTGTCTGCTTCTGTCTGCTCCTCTGACCCTCCAGTCATGTGTAAACCTCTCTGCAAAATAAAACTTAACCCTCCCTGTAATGTGGAAAAAAAAAAAAAAAAAGACTGTTTGGCAGTTTCTCACAAAGCTAAACATATTTGTACATATGATCCAGCCATCATGCTCCTTGGTATCTACCCCAAGATGCTGAAAACTTGTGTCCACACAAAAACCTGCGCGCTTATTTTTTAGCAGCTTATTCACAGTTGCCAAAACTTGGAAGCAACCGTGATGTCCTTCAGGAGGTGAATGGATAAACAAAGCGGAGTACATCCAGACAAGGAATTATTATTCAGTGATTTAAAAAAAAAAGCTATCAAGACATGAACGACATGGAGGAAACTTAAACACATACTACTCAGTGAAATGTGCCAATGTCAAAAGCCCACATACTTGTGATTCCAATGACGATGACCTCCTGGAAAAGGCAAAATTATGGAAATAGTAAAAAGATCAGGGGTTGGAAGGGGAAGTGATGAATGGGCAAAACACAGAGGACTTTTAGGGCAGTAAAAATACTCTATCATACTATGATAGTAGATATATGTCATTATATATTTGTCCAAATCACAGAGACTTTAGATTAACAGTAAGTAGGAACGAAGAGACTAGTTAGGGTTACTCTAATCCAGCATTTATAAACCTTTTCCATCTCATGGCACACATAATTACTAAAACGGTAGCACCCCAAAAATATATATTTTTTGCCGTTCTGACAAAAAAACAAAACAGGTATAACTTTGATTTGTGCACACTGGACAGCTATTGTTGTGTTGGCTGTTATTTTTTTATCTGACAATTAAGGGAAAACAGGTCAGTGCTTCTGACTAAACAGTCATGTATTGCACATTTTAAAAATTCTTGATGTCCAGCGGTTGAAAATAGCCGCTCTAATCCCAGCAAGGAAGGACTGTAGCAATGCATTGACCAGAAATGGTTAGATTCTGGATGTCTCATCAAGGCTGAGCCAGTAGAATTTCCCGACAGCTGGAATGTGATTTCAAAGAGTCAAAGAGGGACTCCAGTGATTCTGGCCTGGGCAACTGGAAGGGTGGTGTTGCCATCAACTGATATGGAGACAGCTAAGGACAGAGAAAGTCAGAGGGCAGATCAGAAGTTGAGTTTGGGGTGTGCTAAGTTTGAAATGTCTTTGAGATACCCTACTGATGATACCAGGTCAGGATATTTGAATCTGGATTAAGGAGAGAAGTTTGAAATATGATAGCCTTTGATATAGAAATGGAATTTTAAGCAAAAGAGTGGATGAGATAGTCAAGGATTGAGTACAAATAGAAAAAAGAACTGAGGACTGAGTCCCAAGGTGCTCTGACCTTAAGAGGTCTGGTAAAAGTTTGAGAACTCATAAAAGGAGCCTGGCAGAGAAGCCAAAAAGTAGGAGGAGACCAAGTGTGTGTGTGGGGGGGGAGTGCTGTAAGTCAAACTGCCAAACTATGTGAAATACAATAGGTCAAGTAAAATGAGTGTTGAGAACTGACCACTGGATTTATCAGAATAGACATCACTGACATGAACAAAAACATTTTTATTGAGGCAGTTATGGGAAAAAGCCAGTCTGGAGTGGATTTAAGAGAACACGGGGGAGAGTAATTACAAACAGTGACTATAGACAGGTCTTTTAAAGGGTGTCCTTCAAAGGAGAGCCAAAAAAAACAAAAACAAAGTGGGGTGATAGCTGGCAAGGATCTGGGGCAGTTATTTGTGAGGCGGTAGAAATACCGGGATGTCTGCATGTCTGTGGGGATGATCCCGGAGGAGGGTGCAGTTGGCAACGTGGCTCAGAAGACAGGGGGCTGCTTGATTTAGATCTCAAGTAGGGGGCAGCATCAATATTGTTTTTTGTATCAGTTATATACAAACATCTGTAAAGATAGGATTTTGCTCACTGTACATGAATCTATTTAGTCAGGGCTGAAATTAAATCTGCTAATTTAATACACTCAAATATCCCAGACAAACCTATATTTCTTGAAGCACTTTATTTTAAAGCTATTAAATAAACTCATATTGTAATTTAATTCTGTATATACTTTGCTACTGGGAAGGAATAGTCACCTTTCTTAAATTCAACAACTCACTCTGGCATAAATAAACATTAGGAAGGAGGAGCAGTCAAGGCAGAAATATACTGAGAACTCTGCAGAGCAGCAGTAATACGTCTTTTGTCAGAATTCCCGGGAGAGAGCTGAAATGCAGGGCCCATTTCTTTATATGGAAAAGTAATTTTTCAGTATTAATTATTCTACACAGAGATCTTTCTAATATATGGTACACACACTTCTCTGATTTCTTAAACAGTGGGCCACAATATTAAACTTTGCTTTTCTTCGAAGAGTCAAGTTCATCACATAAAGGGAAGGCGAAGTGAAATAAGCCAGACTCAGAAAGACAAATATCACATGAAAGCACTCACATGTGGAACCTAAAAAAAAAGTTGAACTCATATTAGCAGATAGCAGAATAGAATGGTGGTTACCAGAGGCTGGGGGACGGGGGAAAGGGAAGATATTGATCAAAGGGTACAAGCTTTCAGTTATGAGTAAGTTCTGGGGACCTAATGCACAACACGGCGACTGTCATTAGTAAGACTGCACTGTATAGCTGAAATGTGCTGAGAGTGGATCTCAAGTGTTCTCACCACACACACACACGGTAACTCTGTCAGGTGATGGATATGATGTTAATTAAATCGTGAAATATCATTTCACAATATATGCATATATTAAAATATTATACTGTACACGTTCAATATATGGCCCATGGTAGGTGCTTATAGTAGGCAGGAAAACGGCAAAATGAAGGCCCCGTCCTCATTCTGGAAACTTATGAATATATTGCCTTATATGGTAAAATGGACTTTGCAGATGTGATTAAGTTAAGAATCTTGAGATAAAGAAATTATCCTGAGTTTTCCAAGCCCAGTGGAATCAGCCAGGTCCTTACAAACAGAGGCCCTTTCCCAGCTCTGGTGAGAGAGAAGCAATGACAGAGGAAGGGTCAGGACGATGTGGCATGAGGACTTGCCACTGCCGGTACTGAGGAGAAAAGGCAGGGGCCAGGAGTCAAGGAATGCAAGTGGCTTCTAGAAGCTGAAAAGGGGCCAGGACACACAGTCGCCCTTCGAGCCCTCAGGAGGGAACACAGTCCCACTGATACCTCAATTTTAGCTTAGTAAGCCACATTTTGGACTTCCTAATCTCCTAAACTGTAATATAATAAACCTCGATTAAATCACTAAATTTGTGATAGTTTGTTACAGCAGCGATAGAAAAATAAGTCAGAGCTCAATACACTTGCTTTCTGAATGAATTAATGACTGAGTGGCGTAGTCACATCACGTTCAAGCTGTTCCTGGTAAGAAAAGTAAACTGCCCCTGTCTGTGTTCTGGGCCCCCAACCCTGCTTTAAGCAAAGCAGCTCAGCTCTTTTTCTGTTTTATTTGTTCATGCTTCTGGGTAAGATTCTGTTTGAACAAAAGTTTCCAAGGCAAGAAAGGGGAAAAAAACACCAAGCTTTTGAAAACCGGTGGCGTGATGGCAGAGTACAGAACATGTATCCAGAAAACTCTCAGGCCCTCAACGAGGGACCTCACACAAGCCAGTTAATCCCTCTGGGTAGCTGTTTATCAATCCCTCAAATGCGAATAAGAGTAACTTCTCCCTCACCCTCCTCGTGGGGTGCTGCTGAGAATCAGATCGAAACTTTTCAAACCACAGATGCTGTGCAACTATTTGTCGTGTGGTTTCGTGGGTTGGGGATTGCTAGGAAACCAGGGAAACAAGTGCTTCAACACCATTTGAATGAAACTATCAGAGAAAGGCCTTTACAAGTCAATCCTCCAAGAACAAAGAGTGTGGCCTTTACTGCAGGGTATTTTGACTCTCATTTGGGGTTCAGATGCATTTTTCAATTTATTTCTTAGTTCTGCGTGTAGAGTAGCTTCAGTTAATAGATTACTGATTTCCAATTAAGTGAGGTGTTCCAATATATCAACAAAATATTTATCTCTGTATTCTTTCTCTTCCTCTTTCTCTAAGTTCTGGAAACTCCAACAAGGGTATTGGGGTGTCTAAACATGTGGGCGCGCACACACACACCCCTGGAGATAGAAGGATGAAGCTAAATGACCCTGTGTTTGTGACTTCTCTAAAATGTATCTTTTCAGTTTGCGTAATCATCTCACTGTTTTTCTGTAACAGCCTCTGCTTCTGCACAAGATTTTTTCTTTGGCTACTTTGTTTTAGCATCGTACAACTTTTCTCTGTAGGTCACACTCATTGTGTGATAACCTTTCATTTCACGATAACCTTTCATTGCACAGACATAGTAAACTATCTTATTGTCGACAGTTCTAGATTTTATTTTTATTTAGGGACATCTGTTAAGTGTCCCCCTTACTAAACTCCCCACAACACACAAAATTCCAATAACCTTTTCATTGCTAAAATGTGCCTTCAAATTATTTACATGATAAAAAAAACTAATGAGAAATCTGTATGCACTGTTAGAACTGCAACAGAAACAGTCCTGGTAGAAGGGTAATAGTGACAAAAATTCATACTCAGTTGTGAGTGACAGATATATTTGGAGGAGCAGGTTTTAACAGTGGCAGATAGTACTATAAAGGTACTTTAAAGGGGGCCAGAGGGAAAAGTTACAGGAAGATGAGGCAAAGGTCTTACCTAAATCTCATTTTTGTTGAGAATCAATCTCAGCACACCCCAGTGGAATATTCACTCAATTATCGGTTCTTCCTGAACATAAGAGCCCTCCTCACAGTAAAGAGCCACATGCCAGGAAAGGAACTGCAACGTCACTAAAGCAAACTAATTACTGGATCGGAACATGTGTTAGAACACAGAAGCGCCTTTGCAGACTTCTTTCCTCTAGTAGAAAAGAACATGTGTGCAGCCCAAGAACATCAGGGGAACATGCGCTGTTCAAGAAACCAGAAGATTCCAATCTTCTAAACTTGGAAAAAACCCAAACTTTTCCGTAAAGTGTGAGACGTGGTTTTCAAATATGCACAGCTAGCATCCCCATGACGGACTCCTCAAAGTCGAAAAGGCAGCGAGTAGTCTGTACAGCTCGTTTGCTTTACGCACAGACCTACAAAATGGTATTAAGACTGCCCCGAACAAAACAGCAGCTGCTGCCAAAAACAACATCCATCTTCTCTTTAATCTTGAATGCCAGCTAGTGAAGCAGTTGCCTTGTAGCCCAAATGTGCTTTGGAAGAGAGCCAACTGGCTCAGCTACCCAGAGCCAAGGAAAGCGAGTTACCAAGACACAGGTACAGTCATCAGTCCTGAGTTCAGGTCTTCTGAGTTCATATGAACATATCCTTAAAAAAATAATCTTGAGGGAAACCCACAACGGATTCTTGTTCCGTGAATAACCATTTAATTCTATATGACCTCGTCCTTCAGGTTTATTACCTTTTGTAAACTTACCATTAAACACTAAGAGAAAATACTTCATGATTCCACAGAGACTCTTCTCTCATGATTGTCCAGGAAGCTCAAAGGGGAGAAGGAACACTTAACAGCTTCGATTCTTTTTTAAACCTCACTGCTATCAGGAAAGCAGGTGCTCACGAGTATAGATAGCTAAGTGAAACTCAAACCAGCTGGAAATCCAAACTGGTACACAAAAATCTTGTGAACATACTCTTCAGCCTCTTTCCATGTAGGTTACTTTGTGAAGAAGTTCAATAAAAATATTTTTAAATATGGATAATCACTAAAATATGTGGTGAGTTTGCTCTATAACAAAAACTGAATGTCCTAGAATGAAACTGCTTGACATAAAAAGGCAGACAATGGCTTTAATGTAAAAGGAGAATTTAAGGATTTCAAGATACTCAATCTATGGGAAAATCACTCCATGATAGTCAGTACTTACTCTAAATGTAAATTGTATTTAGAAGGCAAATCACTCAGATATATTAATCCTACTAAGGGCCACACGTAGGATGAGCAGTTTGCTGATATTATTTCATACGACCTTCCCATGCGGATGTTATTAATCCACTTTTCTGGTGAGTAAAACAGGATTCAGTGAGACTGAGTAACTTGCTCATGGTCACTCTGCTAGTGAATCCCCAAGCTGAGTTTAAACGAAGACCTACACACCACTAGAAATAAAACTACTGGGCCAGTTCAGAAATAAAACTGATTTCATCTACATTTAACGAACTATTTAATTTTACTTAAAATGCCTATGTCTTGGGAGGTACATAGGCCCTTTTATCTAAATCAGTTTCTAATTGAAACCACAATGCCATGTTACTACTAATCTGGGTAAACAAGTAGTGCAGGTAAATCAAGTTACAGTTTGCTGAGGCTTAAAGAAAATCACATAGTTAGAGGGAAGGGAGAAACCCAAGAAATAAAGTGATGTTATTCCTTTTGATAAATACAAAATCAAGTCCTTTCAAATGTTTAAGAAGAGCTATTTACTTCATTCAACAGTCTAAGTACCTGATACATCCGTAAGATAAAGACAGAAAATACAGACTTTGGCCTCTGAAAGTTCCAACTATTAGGGACCACCACAGGGCCATAGACTGTGAGAGGGGAAGGGCCAGGAGGGAGGCTGGGGGTGGAAATTGAGGGGGGGGGCTCAGAGACAGCTCCTGGGAGGAGATGACACCTTCTTCAAAGGTAAGTAGGAAGGAGCAAGATAGATGAAAGGAAGCTGGGTGAAGGGCCCTGGCAGAGGAACTAGCAGGTGCCCACAGAAGTGAAGGTACATTTTCACAGAACTTCAGGTTTATGATACCACTGAAAAATGAGTTTTGAGGAATAAGCAATAATAGGTAAGGCTAGGAAAACATGCAGAGGCCTCCCATTTTTGCTAACTGACTTGCCTGTGAGTTGTTGTTTTATTTTTTAATCTTAAAGACACTGGGGAGCTCCTGAAGGACTTTAACCGGGGGAGTATCAAAATCCGATTTATTTTTGAAAGGTTTATCAGACATCAGAATAAAGGATAGACTGCGGGGGAGCAACAAACCTGGGGGGCAGGCGGCCAGTTAGGAGGTCGCTGGAGTGGATATGGAAGTAGAAGGGGAGGACGTGAGTGACTTACAGAGAGTGAAAGGGGTTAAAAGGGGAGGAGTCTCAAGTGACTCCCAGGTGCCAGCCTGGGTGACAGGGAAAAGTGGTGCTTTTCACTGAGCCAGGATATTCAGAAGGAGAGGTGGCAGCGCACAACTGGAAGTTATCACCAAAACCCTGGAGAATAGCACCGTACAGGGAGAAAGAACTCTGCCCTGGAGGTGAGAGAATGAGAAGGGAATACATGGGAAACAGATCAGTGGACTGTGGGGTGCTGTGGCCTTAAAGAATGTACAAAGGGAGGGCATGAGCAATAAAACAAGCACTGAAGGGTGTCTCCCTGGTGACTGCTGAGGGGCACCTAATGGAGTTGACCTTGATCAAGACAGTTCCCCTGGCGTGAGGCAGACCCTAGTGGATGGACCACCGGGGTAAATGAGTGGGGGGGGATTTCAAGGGTTTACTGTAACAGCTTGCCCAGCGCATGAAGAAGACAGTGGGTAATATCTGGAAGAGCTAAATGTTAACTTCAGTCTGTAGAAGGGAAGACGGCTCTGAAAGAGTGGGGCTAAAACGATCCACTAGGCCTCCCTCTTTCTTAAATGGTCTGTTCACGAGGAACAACTCATCTGTGGTGAATGAGAGCCAGGTGAGCTCAGAGGCTTTGCCGCTGCATGAAAATCCCTACGAATGACTTCTGGCTCAGGCCTGAACCCAGGGCCTAGGGGGTCCAGTTTTGCTGTTATTTTTGATAGAGACATACATGATAAGCATTTGTACCATCAGTGGAGATTTCATTAGAAACAAAATGGTAATCTACAGGTCATTAGCTATTCATGGAATACATGTCTTCAGCAGTTAAATAAAAGCAGAGGGGGAAAAAATCCCCTAAACAGTATAATCCACTGTATTTTAGGGAGATGCTAATGAGGAATAATTCTAATCAATTTTATGAGGGTGATGATATGCAACAAACCAAACAAGTCTAGACGACTGGTGGATGCTAGCTCAATATTGAGCCTAGATGTACATATCCATTGCCAATTCTTTTTGCTATATTTTCAAAGAAGTAAGAGAGACAGGCCCCCAACACTGGCCAAGGTATAGCAACAAAGCAAAAAAAATCCAAAAAAAAAAAATCATGACAGCTCTAAAATCCACATACTGACTTGGAGCACCCCATGGGCACTGGTTCTTTTTGGATGGCATTGTTCACTGTCATGTCAAATAGTTGCTCTTAACATTGAACCACCATGATAAGCTTTCCAAAAACAGCTACAAATACATAAATCATAATTCACACTCTTCTAGGTATGTGACTCACTTCTAAAAGCAACTTCATGAAAATCAAAAGCCCTGCAACTCTTCAAAATCTGTAGAATCTTTTGATCTCCAAACAAATGAGAGTTGGAAAATAAGAGTCGGGCTCCAGTTGCTATCTGATCCCATGTGCTGAATTTGGACTGAATGCCTGAACTCTTTACAACTTCTCATGTATTTTCCAGTACAGAGGTAATTAAATGTGTTCAGATGTCTTGTCAGATCAGCTACTGCAAGTCTGACAAGTTTGGTCTCATAGGGCCTTTAAATTTGAAGAAAACTTACTGTCAGGAAGCGGTTCAGGAAATCTCCAACAAAGTTTTTTTTCTCACCTAGGTTTCTGACTACATAATAAATTTTTGTACTCTGCTTTAATTACCTCTAAACAGCATCTAAGCCAACGGAGCTAGAGGCCAACGAGCCCAAAAAACACCCACAGTCTTAACCCTTTTCTTTGTCATATCAGATGACAAGCCCAATGTGCAGAGGTCTCGGCATGAGCTTTCCCAATTACGCAGCGGATGCTGGACGCACCAACTGCCTTTGGTTGGACTGAAAAAATTGTTGAAATGTGCCCCCTTTCACGGAAGGTGCCCTGACTGCAACAAATGGAGTTGACTGCCTGAGGTTTAGATCAAAGTGTAATTATCAAGGTTATTTATTTAGACTCCAGATTCCTGGGCACTGTGAGGTATCTGATTTTCTGAAGGTATATTTCAGGAATGTGTGTGCTTTGAACTAGCCCTTCATGTCATTCTTAGGTACTCTCTAAAGTCTGAAACAAGCTATTTAGGCTCTACTTGTTCATGGGTGCTCTGTCATTAGGGGAAAAAAAAACAAAAGCACCACACAAACAAAAGGGTCCCCAAAAATATAAATAACAAGGTGGCATTCAGTTCAAGGGCTACGTGTCAGGTGCTCCCGAATTTAGAACAATCTGCAAAACGAAAAGTCAAATGCAGTGAGTGTGGTAGATACTGTGAATTGGCTTTCAGTTCCCATTCCAGCTCTCTCCTAGCATATCCTGCTGTAATGTAGTGGTTGCAAAACAAAAATCTGTATTTCTTGGGCTCCTTTGCATTGAGCTACAGCTGCAGATGAGTTCAGGTTTCGCCCATCAGGCACCACGCTGCAGGGTTTGATATGGGAAGAACATCCTTGACATGAGAACTTGGGAGTCCACAGCAGGGGATTTAACTGGGTCCTGGTGCTGCAGTGTTCTGGATGCTGAGCCTGCTCTTCTAGCGCTCCCAGCGGTTTTACAGGCCATCAGATACATTTCAATACATCTCTTTTTGCTTAACTAGTTAGAGTAAATTATATATACTCTCTGCAACTAGACCTTAAGCAATACTAGGAGTAAAGAACCCAAGTTACTAAGCACTTATTTCTCATAAAGGTTAGTCTAAACTTCCCTTAGGAATTTTCCATTCGTATTTCAAAATTCAAATTGTACACTAAGAATCATATTAAAATTTCTTATAAAGTCATTTTTGATTGTCAATCCATGAGAACATTAATTCAATTCTACCACCTGAAGCACCACAGAGTAATTTACCTTAGATACGCCCAGGACGTGTTCCTCTGGATATCTATCTGTCACCTGAAGCACAGTAAATTGCAAGTTCACTGCTTATGAAACAGATGGTGTTTAGAAAAGAACATCAACAAAAGTGAGACCTAGATGCAAATCTCGGTTCTATCACTTACATGTTGTTACTTAAGCAGATTATGGAAACTCTCCTAGGCTGAGTTTTCTTGGGGTGATCACATCTCTTTGACTTTTTCAAAGATTAAGTAAGACAGTTATATAAAGCATCCACAACAGGAACAGCACATTACAGATCATGACATGACTTGTTAATGCTATAGTTATTGTTTTATCATTCTTACTAATGCTTTCAATATCGACTCCAGAATTAAAGCTATACCAACAGTGAATGTCCCAATCCCACTTATGTTCTGCCTCTCCATAGATTAAAGATCAGCACAGGAAGGTGATAAAAAGAGGTTGTGAAACTGCCCCCTGAGCTTGGATTGGATCAACTCCCCCAAAGCAGGCAGGCTCATCTCTACCTGGTGCAAAAGTGAGGCCCAACTGTTTGGGCAATGGGTGAATGTTAACCTAATTTGCAGAGTTTCAAAAGTCAACTTTAGCTTCTGCAATAAATCCAAGACAGCTTTAGAAAACAGTGTGTTTAACCCATGCACAGAAAACACACACAGTAGAGAGTGAGGGGCTGGGAGGCAGTGATTCTAGAATCAGGCTTCCTAAATCTTAATCTCCCTTCTGCCATTGACTAACCTTGTGGTCTTTTGCAAAGTTATTTCATCTTCCTGTGCTTTAGTTACCCGACCTGTGACATGTGCATAATACAGAACCTACCTCACAGCCTTGTTGAGGATTAAATGGAGTGATGTGTGTTAAGGCACTTGGCACAATACCTAAAAATAGCACACTTTCACAGATACCCACTACAGTTATCATCATTGATGTCTTTTAACCACACCTAGAGCAAGCATCCTCAGTAATGTCATTTTCAAGTTGGAAGCATGGTAGTTAAAGCCAAAATTCAGGACAACAGCCTTGATTCTCTCCATTAGTTTCCACATCTAGTCTGTCCAGTCCCATCACTTCTAGTCAGTAAAATGTATCTTGAAACATTCCCTTCTCTCCATCACTCCTGCCTGGAAGACTGAAAACACCTCTAAATAGCCTTCTTGGCTTTTTATGCTTTTACTTACAATAGTATGGTCTTCTGGGAATATAAAACATCACTGTCTGCTTAAAACCACTGAATGCCTTTGCACTACATTTACAATGAAGCACGAACTCCCGACCAGGCCCACAAGGTGGTAACTAATGTAGGCTTGCCCACCCCCATGCTCACATCTTACCAGGCGGTCTCCCACCACCATACTCCAACCACACTGGCCTCCTTTCTGTTCCTCAAATGTACTCCCACTTTAAGCCCTTTGCACCTGGTGCTACAAGCTTTTTCCCTCTTGGGCTCTGCAAAAGGCAAGTCCTTCTCTTCATCCAGGATTCAGTTCAAATATCACCTTCTCAGAGAAACCTTCCCAGGTAACCTGTTAAGTAGCTTCAATGCTCATATCACTGTTTTATTTCAACTGCAATCAAATTTTCATCAGAAATTATCGTCAAACCCCACTGAGTCTACTCTTTTCTCACTTGTCCCTTCTGACAAGCATGTGAATGGTGTGAGGGTGAGGATTCTGTTAGTCTTGTTCATTCTTAGCTCTAGCACCTTGAGCTGCTCCTTGCTGACATACAGGCTCCTCCACACCTGTGGACTGCATGCATTGCAAACTGCTACTAAAATACCCACAAGAGTGCTCCCTATGATCAAAATCTCTTATAGGGTGCAGACCCTGGCGGTAGCAAGATCTACATTGTTTAAAAAGAGAACACACTCAGGATGGGAAATGGGACACAGACGAGGTCTGGCTCATGCAGGATCCAGTCCTCAGCAGATGGCATCCGCAGTCACACAACAGCACTGAGGCATCACCCACCAGCTTTGCCTATCAACTGCCCCCTGCTCTTGAGCCTGAGCACCATAAGGCGGGCTCTTTCAGCTCCTCACTGTTTTGTTCACAGAGCAGTGCTGAGCACAAAAAGGCCTCTCAAAAATATTCCTAAATGAATGAATAAAGGATAAACATAAGAGTTTTGTCATTAGTTGGGCATAAACTATGGCCATATTTCTTTCTTGGGCCCAATACCTGCAAAATCTGAATGACAAGTGTAATGTCACAAGTCTCTTAATTACCCCAAATGTGACAGGAGCTAAATGCTTCTCAGTTTGAACTTTTAACCACTTTCTCTGTGCCTTTAAATACTTCTCCAACTCCACGAAAATGGAAAATTAGGATATAAAACCAGCAATAGATTGTAAACTCCATGAAGACCAGGAACAATGCAACTGTTTTGCTTACTATTCTATCTCCAGCCACTAGGTAGAACTTTGCTGGTAGTAAATAATCAATAAATAATTTTTAATAAACAACCAGTGGAAAATGCCTTTCTTGGTAGATGTGGCAGTCAAGTGTGACAATAAGCCAAAATGCTGAACTCCTTTAAAATCCCCAGAGCTCCCTTTCTAAAGGAACTAGCTAGGTATAATATGAAGTTACTTTCCTTTGTTGACCCAACAGGGGCATATTTTTCAAAAATGTAGATACTTTCCTAAAGTAAGTTCAATGAAAGTCTCTGAGAAGTCTACAACAATTCTTTAGTTGATTTAGAACTCAGTATAAGATGCAACTATAAATTTTTCCATTTCCCCAATGAGCTGCAATCCATCAAAATTTCTAAAGCAGCCATTCATAAAAAAATAAATTAAAAAAAATTACTCATGGTGATTGGGAACTAGAAACACACCAGTTTCCAGTGTCACTTGAGAGCAGACATGTTCAGAAGTGATGACACTGGTTAAGCTTTTAAATGCTAATCTTATCTCTTTCCAATGCACTGGATGACTGTTCTCTACCTGTCATCTCTACAACAGGCAAAAAAAAAAAATCATCTGATTGAACGGAATGCTTTGTGCCATCCAGACTCATTCCTAGTTTGACTAAAGAATAAAATCAGCTACTTTTGCTACCTTTTCTTCAGAGTAGTATGGACAAAAGATTGCTGCTCTCCTCTCACATGACTAGTTTTCCTTTATCCCCATTTTCCACCATGACATCCATGAAGTTATGCTCAGCGTTCTCCATAATACCAGTATGTAGAAGGAGACTCCAAATTCAGTAGAGAAAAGAAGATATACAACAGTAATAAAAGGACAAGACTTTTTACAGTCTATCAGGATGTGAGTACTGGCTTTTTATTAAAGAAAGATTCCGAGTTAACCATCTTCAAAGTAAATGTAAACTATTTTGTGTTCTGAAATTCTTCCTTGAAGACGACTCAGGTTTTGCTGAGGAATCAAATGGAGATGGAGGCATAAATGTAAACAGGAGGACTGTTTGAGGAGCAAAGAGATTCTCTCATCATATGGGAAAGAATGGGGACCTACTTCCCAGGAAATGAAAAGACCTTGTGAGCAGTGGATCCACCTCAATGAAATTTAAAAGATATGTTGCAGCTGCTGTAAGATTTCAAAACCAAATCTGCACAAACTATTTTGCACATCTAATTCACTGCTGACTCCTGTCATGTAGTCTCCTCATTTATGGAGCTTCTGCTTGTAAACTGAGGCAAGAGGTAGCTAAAACTTGGAAAGCTGTATGGGTGCCAGGAATATTAACTTTTCAGTTCCACACCCAAACCAAGATTACCTGATCAACCAAAAAAAAAAAAAAAAAAAAAAGGAAGGAAATAGGCCATGCTACAGGGTTGTATAACTTTAAAAACATCAGAACTTTGAAAACTAGGCATCAGAAGAGTATCCTGCAAATGAAAATTAAAGGACATAAAATCTCTGTAGTGCTACTTTAGAGCACTGTATTATAACCCAGGACTATTATTGCCTTGGTAGCTTCTGATCACAGATTAAATTTATGTCTTCTAACCACAAATGAAATTTGAAAATGTCATTTCTTGTTAATCCTACCAACTTTCTTCCGCCACATTTAAATATATCTTTAAACTGCTAAATACCCAAATCCGTGCTTAGAACGGTGGTAGACATTCAGAATGCCAATGGTAAAAGATTCAGTCAAAAATATACCTGGCACGATTCATTAACTCATAGTTCGGTTCAGAAAATCTTTATCAAGCTTTTGGTGCTGTGCCACCAGCGAGGGATACCATCATGAGGCAATTTACCCAGGTAGGCAGGTAAGTAAAAGAATAATTTCGGTATGTTTAAAGTATACAGTTTTTTTTTATTGCTATAGGACTACAGGGAAAGGTCACTAAACAGAATGGGAGTGGGGGCAGGGAAGAAGGGCAAACAGACATTAGAAAGGGCTCCTGAGAAGAGGAACCTTCTCAGTTAGACAATTGAAGAGGCTGTCAGGGCCCCTGAGACTAAGGGCAGTGCGATGGGTATGTCACTGTGCCACCGTTCATAGTTAGCTGACACCGGAATGAAATTTACCATTTGGGGAGTGGCAGAGATAAGCACCAGCCAAATCACAGACCACCTGTATGATTGTTGAGGGTTTGGACTTTACCCTTCAGGAAACACAAAGTCAGTGGAGGATTTTAACCAAGGTAGTCAGATGGTCAGGCTTCCATTATAACTCTAGATTGTAGGAGTTAGACAGAATCTTTAAAATTACAGAAACCGTAATTCGTTTTGTTGGATAATGAAAGGAACACCCTTGGAGGGACTAACCCATATACCAACACCACCTAGCTGAATTGAGAACATGGATCTCCTGTGGTGTTAGCACCTTGTTCTGACTTTCCTGCATTACCCCTCAAATGCGAGAACACGAATTTTCAGGGAAAGATGCAAAATTAGGCCCCTTGGAAATTCAGCTCTTCTCAGTAATTTACAAATAGTATATGCCAGTGATTCTGTCTCATTTTCCTTTGGGCCTTAAAAGAATGAACTTAAACATTTTTTTTTTCTTTTTCTCATTTAAAAGAGATTTCAATTCTTGATTTTACAGTCTTGGCTCAAGTTTGTGTGTTAGATCCTACTATGAACTGAACCCAAATTACTTCACACATTTCCACATTTCTGGGTTGGCAACTTGATTCCTAAGGTAGCAGCAGTCAAAGATTCAGTCAAGAAACCTCTAGAAAAAGCCTTTAAATTGTACAATGTCAGAAAACAGAAGCTGTTTTCTGTTTTTCACAAGTGCTTGAACAAGTCAGCACTCCATCAAAGAGAACATAACAGTTTAATGTTCTGTCAGGGAATGGAATGCTTGTTTACCTGAAGTAATGGACTGATAAAAGGAACTCGTGTCTGTCTGGATGGATACAAAACTTACTCGAAGATTAACCTGGACAATCAATCCCTTAAACTCTAAACACAATCACCCATAAGAAAATAAACCCTGAATTCGTAATGCAAACAGTCCCAAACTGTTGATCGTACACACATACTAAATTCGACACATCCCCCACCACTCAAAAAATAAGCTGAAAATTCGAAATGAACTTTGCTTGCTAACATTTACCTACGTTTCCTGGGTATCTGGCGTGGTACTAGCCTATCTCATGTACTGGTTTATTTAATCCTCACAACCACCTAAGGAGTTAGACACCTTTATAAATCTCATTTTACAAATGAGAAAATCAGAATGTAAGAAGAATTAAGTGACTCGAAGAAATCCAATCTGAAGAGGTGACTCCAAATCTGAGTCTGCAAAGCTATTCATGCATACTATATAAAGTAGTTTGAGGCTCATTTTGAAAGACATTAATAAACACAAAGCTTTCATGAATTTAGAAAGTTTAGAATTTTTTTCATCGCTAGAGGCTTAGAATGATAACCTACCCTAGGCCTGTGAATGGAACCTCCTGGTCTGTTGAGAACAGCTCTGTCAATTACCTCTCAGTCTCTCACAACTTGTGAGGCAGCCAAGACATGTGTCAGCATCCTTAGTTTCAAAGGCCCACGCTGACTGGGATCCAGGCCCTTCACTAATCTCAGTTCACGGTTACACAATCCCATTTCCCACAATCAGCCTTAATCTCCCTGGGCTTTTCAACGACCACAGGTTTTAAACTGTGATAGCCATCACACAAAAGCAGTAGACAGCCTGATTCATGCTGATCCACACAGTAAGACTCACTTACTGAACATTATCAGTTCTGGGCCAATTTCCATATATTATCTCATTTAATCTTTGTATTCTTCTGACTATGTACTATTACCCCATTAGACAAATGAGGGCATTGGGGCCTAGAGTAAGAAAGTAAATAATGTGCACATGGTCTTGGTGAATAGTAGAGCTGGGACTTAGGCCGCATTCTGTCTGACTCCAAAGTCCATGCTCCTTCAGGTGTCTGTGAGGTCAATGGGTCAAACACTTTGCACAAACATAATTTAGTGCTTAACAGTATAGCTGGAAAACATGTTTAGGGCTGCAAAATACTTTTTTATAATAGTAAAAAGTGACAATCACAAAGCAGATATACAACATATTATTTCTAGGTTAAAAAGGTAAAGGAGGGAGGGAACCAAAATAGGAGGGAGGGGTGAAAGGAGTAGGAAGGAAAGTGGGGGAGGGAGGGAGAGAGGAAAGCTGCAAAATATTATTAGTGCATTTTACAGAAGAGGAAATTAAGTTAAGAAAAGGTGAAGCAAAGTTAAGTAATTTGCCTAAGGTCTCTTGGTAAGCTACAGTCAAGAGCCAGAGGTAAACCTAGGTGCTTCTGACACAAAGGCCACGCTCTTTCCAGTCTCCCTTGACAAGAGGCTATATTTCTGTTAATGCAAAAAATGACTTCTCTTCCCAGAGAGGGAAAAGCAGGAACTCACTCACCGGTTCATGGGAAGGACTCATGTTTGGCCCCCCGAGTTCTAGGTATAACATAGAGGTTAGGCATGCAGGCTCTGGCTGCAGGCGCCTGGCTCAGAAGCCAGCTCCACTGTGGATTCTCTCTGTGACCTTGGCACACGATAGAAAGAAGTAACTTTGCTCTAGGTAAACTATCTTGAGATTATAATTGTACACATTTAGCTCTTTTTCAGTTTTTGTTATAGCAGGGAATGAAAACAATCAAATTATTCAGGACTAAAATGAATTTAAAGCCCAAGTTATTTGGATAAATGGCTTCAGTTTTCCCTTCCATTGAGACAGTGGATACTTTCAATTAAAGTCACTTTAAAAAAGGAGTCATTGCCCGGCTGGCATGGCTCAGTGGTTGAGCATCAACCTAGGATCCAGGAGATCGAGGTTCGATTCCCTGTCAGGGCACAGGTCCCCACTTCGGGCTCGATCCCCAGCAGGGGGAATGCAGGAGGCAGCTGATCAATGACTGTAATCACTGATGCTTCTCTTTCCCCCTCTCCCTTCCTCTCTGAATTCAATAAAGTCATATTTTTAAAAAAAACTGTTAAAAAAAAGAGAAAGGAGTCATCACATTGATAAGCTTACCATTGTTTAATGCTAATGATAGCAGTGAACACTTTAGTATTTCCTATGTGCCAAGCACTGGACAAAGGGCTTTTTGTGGATTATTTCATTTAGTCTTCATAACCATCTTTCAGAAGCGTACTATCACTGTCCATGTTGTGTAGATGTGGAAACTGAGGCTGAGTTTTGCGCTGAGCCAACTGAAGGAGGCTGTCCAGCTGCAGGCTGCTTGGTCCACTGCACCTCTGCTGTCTCCATCGCCGGCATTCAGGCGCTGCCAGGACTTTCAGCTAACACTTCTGTTTCCACTAAACTGATGAGTAAGTCCCATAGCGATGCTGCTGACAGGTGTGTTCCAATAGTCACTTGTTTAAAAAAACCGTAATGTCAAAGCAGAAAAATGAATCGCAGAGCAAAGGTCCTAACTTAAATGGCTGATAGTTTTAAAAACCATACATAAGCATAAATATATCATTATTAGTTTTCTAATATGCTCACAGCCACTTAAAGTTGTCTTTGAAAACAGCATGAAAATAGGGTCAGAACCGATTGATTAAAGTGATCCCTGAAGCATCTATTTTTCTAGGAGTTTATTTTGAAACACAATTTTAAAATACTTTAAAACCTGCCCTCTTCCAACAAAAGTACAATTTTACTTGAAAGACATGAAGGTTTGGGCAGTAATTTTTAATTCCATAAAGTAAAATGGCACTTCTATAGTTTATAAGGGGCCTCCCCCTCAGCGCAGTCAGATGAGGCAGGCATTTGACAGCTAAGGAGACTGAGGTGGGAGAGGCAAGTGACCAGGCCCAGGTGCCCTGACTTGTGTGCTTGTGGTTGCTCCTCACAACCATTCACACTCCTGGCTGGGACTGAGGAGCTGGGCCAGAAGCTACCTGTCACTCACCCAGAACCTCCACTTTCCTGCCTCAGTCTTCCCTAGATAAGACTAAAGCTTTGGCCTCCACGCACAAATTTTTTTTAATAAAGTTCACGCCATACAGATTGTATGTATTTGTATGTATATCTACGTATGAGCGCATTCAACTGAAGTGGTTAAGTGAGTCAAGTCTTCAGACTTCAACAGCTTTGGCTTCAGATCTCAGCTCTTCCGTTTACTTGCATTTTATTTTTCTTTTAATTTTGGGCAAGTGTTCTTAAACTCTCTGAACTTCAGGTTTCTTATTTGGTTAAAATAATGATATCAACAATAGCATTTACTTCATAACATTTTTTGTGCTAGAATCAAATGAGATGTACCTGTGCAGTTTGTGGCACGGTACCTCATCATGGTGAGTAATCAACAAATATGCATTAACTTATTAACTATTCTTATTTCCTTATTCAATAAGCTGCTTTCTCTTTTTAAGCTGCTTGTCTTTTGGCCTATTTTGTATAACTTTCCTTTCACAGGAAGGGGAGAAAGGTAAAGGAGATAAAATTGGAGGAAAAATGTGTTTAATTTGCTAAGAGTACTTATGAGTGTTAAAGAAGGCAGATAATATAAATAAGGAAGTTAAGGTATTAATCCCTAAGGATTATTTTATTTATTCATGCAAAGGCAGGAATTGCTAACAATGAATTTATTTCTTACAGCATATGTATTTGCTGGAATATTTTTCACAATTCACTATTCTAGCAGAGAAGGTAATGATTATTTACTAGGTTCAAGTCATTGTGCTCTTAAACAATCTATCTCAATCAATACTACTAATAGGCAGTTATTTTTGTACCCATTTTAAAGATTGGGAAAGTAAAGTTCAGAGAGAAACACCTAGTGTCACACAGCTAGTCCTTGGCGGAATCAATACTACATTTAATCTATAGCTCAATCCAGTGTTTTCCGTTTTCTCACATGGCCTCCAGCTTTGCTTAGTAAATGCTATTGCATATTCATGGAAAATAATGCTGTAAATGGTGAACCAAGCAGCCTTTTCAATCATCAACCAAACACATTTGTGTGTTTAATAGAGACAGCACAGTAGTTAAAAATGTGACTTGTTTGGCCCTGGCCGGTGTGGCTCAGTTGGCTGGAACGTCGTCCCACACACCAAAAGGTGGAGGGTTGATTCCCAGTCAGCCCACATACCCAGGCTGGGGGTTTGAACCCTGGTCAAGGGACATGCAAGAGGCAGCTGATCAATGTTTCTCTCTCACAGTGATACACTGATGTTTCCCTCCCTCCCTCCCTCCCTTCCCCTTCCAATCAATAACCCCCCCTAAAATCAATAACAAATTTAGAAAAAATTGTCTTATTTTTAAAAAAAAGAAAGAAAAGAAAAAAGCTTCAAAATATATATATATATATATATGTACAGCACCTAACAACCCCAATCAGGCATTTACTCCTTCCACAGCGCAGTGAGTATTTGATATGAGCCACTCTGCTAGGCAACTGGAATCATGAATTTTTTTTGGCCAAATTCTATCACTGGCAGCTGTTTTGAATATCTGAATTGCATTTGCTTTTGATTCCATGTTCCTGTAAACAGAATTTGTATCTTTGAGGTACTGCACAAGCCACACTAGCACACTGTGGCTGTGCCAGCTAAATCTCTTTGGGTGTTATTCTTGGCGGTAAATACTTGGGAGTTGGCAGGGGAAAGACCTTATCTGAGTTTCCTCATCTGTGAAATGGGATTTTAAAAAAAATCATACCTACCCCCCAGGAGGAAAGTTCTAGCAATTAATTAATCTTGGAACTGTTTCCTACTGAGTGCCTTCTGGTATGATCTTATTAGTAGGGTGATTTGATTTTATAAAACAATGATGAAAACTCTTTAAAGTGGCTATACATTTAAATGTCAAAATTTGACACATACTACAGTAAGTTTCATTCCTTCAAGCTGAATCATTTGTGTGACATTTGTACAGAAGTAGAACAATAAATGGTCAAATGAGTTTGGGGTTTAAAAGTCTATTAAAATTGTTTATGAATAAAAGGATTCAAGTTTCAAATGGGGAGAAAAAAGGAAGTCCACTGTTTTCTAAGTATTGTTAAGATACAGAGTACTACGGCCATGGTACATTATAAAAAATATGTACTCAAGTTTTAAAAATACTTTCCTGGGCAAGGGTGAAGAATATGTTTTAATAATTCATTGCAAAACAATGCAAGAATTAAATAAACCCTATTTTGTAGTGCTTTTGTACATAAAACTAATTTCATCCAATATTAAAAATATGCTACTAACCTCCCTTTCATTTTTCATGAATGTTTTTCTATTATCTCTGCATTCAGGGCCCATTTGGACCACCTGGAGACAGAAAGCACAAGCCATGTACCCTATCTAACATGCAGAATGACCTGTGAGAGTCAATCCTCAGCTTAACACAACACATCAGAGATTTCAGGGTAGGGCTGGCTGAACAGAGCAGCTTTCTAAATTGCCAGAGATCCAAAGTAAAGCAATCACAGAGGTTTTAGTTGGTCATCAAAAATAGAAATCCCTACCCAAATGGTGTGCTCAGTGGTTGAGCACTGCCCCATACATCAAGAGGTTGCCAGTTCGATTCCTAGTCAGGGCACAAGCCTGGATCGCAGGCTCATTCCCCAGTAGGGGGCATGCAGGAGGCAACAGATCGATGCTGATGCTTTTGTTTCTATCTCATCGATGTTTTTATCTCTCTCCCTCTCCCTAAAATCAATCATTTTTTTTTTTTTAAAAAAGGAAATCTCTAATGTGTTTACTATTTCAGAAGCACTAAATTGTAGGTTTACATAGAGCCATAAATAATGATGTGTGACTGCTGAGGATTGTTCAGCAATCCTTGGGTTTTCAAGATCACATTAGAAATCATTTTATATGAAACACTTTTACCCTTCCTCTCTCCTCTTCATCTCAAGTTCAGCAGTGAATATAACTTTTAACAGCCATCTATATGGACAGCACATGCAAGGAGAGGAGCAAGGACTTTATAATGCAACCCATTTTCTCTGCAACACTCTGCTTGGAAATCAAGGAATCCACATGTTTTCACAAGGCAGGTGTCTAGAAAGGCATGGAGAAAGGGACTCCCGGTAAATGGCAGAAAACTCCGCACAAGGGGGTCCCTCACAATAGAAAGCCACTCTTAAATTATAATTTTTAGAGGTGACCTGGTTTCCTCAAACACTCAAATACCCTTTAAGGCCACATTCTAAAACCAGTTATGAGATACACTTAAGTGGAAAGGCTGTTGACTTCAGAGATTTTATGTCCAGTTGAAAAAGAGGCAAAAGTTCTAAGCCCCCCACGGTGCTTCTGTTCAGAAGATGAACTTCTGCTCCTGAAAGGGCAACAGAGTATGTGTAAGCCAGACAAACACAAGGCCCCCTACCCTGCTGGGCTCTGACCTCCCAGGCCTGCAGCCTGCCACCCTGCGGTGGGGGTGGGTGCCCTTTCTGCCAAGGTGAAGGGGGCTGAGGCCTTCTTTTTCAAGTGAGCACTGACGATGGGTTTACCCTTACTCTCACCTTTTGCTCCCTTTTGCATTGTCACCCTAGAGAGCAAAGGCATTCTTTGCAAGGCAACCGCCCAATTTTCTGTGTTCTGTGCACCCAGAACACAGAAAAGGCACCCG
This sequence comes from Miniopterus natalensis, assembly GCF_054644295.1. Classification (NCBI taxonomy): domain Eukaryota; kingdom Metazoa; phylum Chordata; class Mammalia; order Chiroptera; family Miniopteridae; genus Miniopterus; species Miniopterus natalensis. Next base: position 113,518,524 of record NC_142082.1, on the reverse strand, counting down.
AAATGCCCCCCAGTTAAGACCACATTCTAATCTACAGCACGCAAAGCACCAAGGCCACGGCTACACCTGCAACGTCAAGTGCTGGATTCCTGCACCCAGATAACTGAACGCGAACGACTGCTGCCTTTTTCGCCATCTGGATCACTGCCTCAATGCTGAGCTCTGTCTCAGAGGGCAGCTCTCTGGGCTCTGCCTGGGCTTAGAGGAGAACAGCCTCACTGTCAGTGTCACTGCTCAATTTTCTGAGGCATCCATGGTGTCTTGGCTGAAGGCGGGGTCCAGCTGATCCTTTAATAGTCTGTCAACAATGAGGAAAGGACTGTCATGGCTTCTGATTGCTAAGGAAAACCAGCTGCTGGCTACCGGGCTTGACCCAACTCTCAGCTGATGTCAGTTCTAGAGAAAAGCTGAGGAAAGGAAGTGGTGAGAGGTGTTCCTGAGAAAGTACTGAGCCTGCAGAAGTCCTCAGCAAAGTGTCTTCCACAGGAATGGCCTTTCCCTGAGGCAGCAGGCCTGCTCCCTTCCCTTTGAGCCTGTGTTTTCAGCTGCAGACCCCTCCTTTTAACTGTCTTCTGAGGATTAACACTAGGGAGTGGTCCAGAATTCAACCTAAGATCCAGTGACTTGCCCAAGACTTGCAGAGACTCAGTGACTGCTGGCACTGGAGCAAGAGCCAAGCACAGGACCCATTCTTCCAATGCTCCCCACTAATGCCCTTTCTGCTTCATGGTCAGATTCCCTCCATCCCTGCTGACTGCACACAGATACTGGAGGCTGCAGGAGCAGAAGAGACTAGCGAGCACAGGGAGGCTTCCGTTACCTCTGTTAGCCTGCCTCCTCTGGCCCTCGGACTTTGCCTTATGACCCTTCCTCACTTATTTAAAGATCAGAAGAGAGAAAGTAAAGATCCTCCTCAACAATGGATATTGCTAACATAGGAAAGTGTAAATACCATTCTCGTTAGAGAGAAATACCAAGAAGCAGGTGAAATGGCTAAAAGCAGAACAGTCTAAATTTAAATCTCCTTCATTTCTCCCCATTGGCTGGTTCATAATCATAAAGCAATGGTTATAATTTGTATTTACACCAAAGCAATGGCTACATAAGTCTCAGAACCAAAGGAAGCTTAAATGCCAGCTGATTCAAACCTCTATTTTACTAGTACCTTCAAAATTTTAGAACTGAAAGACACTTAGAAATCACCTAGTCCCATTTTCTCATTTTACAGCTGAGGAAACAGGTTCGGAGAGATTCAAATCCCTCCCCAAAGTCATACAACTTAGGCCTAATAAAAGAACTCCATCCCCTAATACCCAAGTCAAGTGGCAGCCTAGAAAAACAATAAAATTTAGCCAAAAGACAAAGAGAGCAACATAAAAATGACACACGTTGAGATCTTAAAAAAGAACCATGAGGCCTAATTATAAGAAAATCATCCCGCACCACCTTTTGAAAGGGCCTCCCTTTTTTTCCTTCTGGACAGAGGAAATAGGTAGAGATGTGTTAATAACAATTCTCTCCAACTCCCAGACCCTGTAAACAGTTCTTCCCGTGCCAATAGTTAAGTACAAAGGAAAAAACATTTTGCGGTGTTTAAAAATCAGTAAGGATACAATGGTCTCTAGGAGACAAAGTCTATACAAAATAACTTTGAAAACAGCCTATATTACAAAAGCATCCCGGTGTTGCCTCAATTTGTTTCATAAGTGTTCTGACTGCACAGATGATTTACACCCAAAAACAGTCCCCCGCAGCTGTTGGATTCGTGTACTAGAAACAAAAAGATAAAAGATCACTCCAAAGATTGATTTACATCCAAATGCCTTAGCCTAATTTACAAAAGGGAACATTAAGGTAATCAAGAAAAGAAAACCAAAATCTCCCAAACTTGCATAATAGATAAAAACAGTCACTGCACATTGCCTGGGAAAGACAAAAAGGACACCCTGCAGAAATGAATGCACGGCCTCGCGCAGAAGAGCAAGGGTAAGGACACCAGGGGCAGGAAGCGAAGGGTCTGCTTAAAGTAAAATAAGCCCTCAGCACCATACAAGGGGAACTGGAAAGCAAGAGGGTGGAAATATGGAAGCGAATCAGAGATGGTGATAATATTTCCATTTCTATTTTTATTTTCAATTCTAACTCTCTCATTCATTTTCACTTTTAAAGAAACACTTGAAAGAATTTAACATCCCTCACATGCCACACATAGCCTTTGTTTTCATACAGTCCTAGTTTGATGTGTGTTAATTATAGTCTATAAACAGATTATCAGCCTGGAATGGGTGACACTAAATCCACAGATTCAGATTTGTGAAAACGTGGTCTCTGCTTCACTGGCTAAGCATCATTTACCTGCAATAGCCAGTTTTCGCTGGGTTGTTAAGTTAACCAGCAGGCAATTCTCTCCTCAGGAACAATAAATTCAGACTGTAACTACAGTGAGCCACTGTGCTGGGATAAAGACATATATAAAATCTTGTTAAATCTTTACAACCACCATGTGAGAAAACTCTTTATGATTATTTTATAACCATCAGACAGATTACAAAATGGAATTCCCAAGAAGTTTAACCACTTATTTGCCTAAGGCCATTTGTCTCACCAGTGGTGAAACAGGAATTAGAATCTAAGTCTTCAAAAGCTAGAGCCTAGCTAGGATCTTCCCACTACATCAGAGGTGCTCCCGAGACATGGGGGGGAAGGGCATGCATAAAACCTCCAATAGTCAGACTAGCCATTGGGGCAGGGATTTTTTTTTTTTATTTCATTTTACTCCTGGTGATGGGAAGATTTCAATCACCTATGATTCGAGAACAAATGTGACTCACAATTTGCTATGTTCAAATCAGCAGTTAGACATTAAAAAAATTTAGCAATTTTAATTGGTTTGGCTCAGGCCTTCGGATTTCCATATGGTTATTTTCCATGTTTTATGTTAAAAGTAATTGACTTAGCACTTTAGTTTTAAAATCTTGGCAGAATGTATCAATTAAAAGCTACACAAAATAGAATTATTCCAAGCACACATTCCAAATTGAGTGATTTTAAGGATACGGTGAAAAAATGCTCTTTTCAGAAATGTTTTTCTTCTACAAACTTGTATTATCACCCAAGTGACAAACTACAGACAGACAAAAGAGAGATGTTTTCTTGGAACAACAAAAGCTAGCGAGCATTCTATTTGTTTCTCTGAGAACTAATGTATGTCTAAAATGGCCTTTTCTACACTGTTTGCAAGATAACGCTTTTCTTAATATTTTAAAAAGCTGACAGCAGTAACAAAAACTCTCACAAACCATCTCAAAACTAAAATGTAAGTACATCAATAAATAGGGCACCAGGTCCATTAATTGATAGCACTTTTTAAAATGGTATTGCAAAACACGCTGCCCAGTTGTTATTTAACATACCAGTATATCAGAATAGTACATTGAAATAAATGATTATACATGGCAATAGATGTTCTTTCTGAACCTAAGCCACAATTCCTGTCAAACTGTAAAACTACAAAATATTAATAACATGCAATCAGAAATCTGAAAAATGCAAAATGCATTCATTTCTGTAGACTTGTGGTCACGTTTACTGTTACAAATGCTCCTCACTGCTATTATCCATGTAATTATTTATTTAATGCTAAAGTCCATCAAACATGCTAAATGAAAGAATCATTTATCAAACCCCAATTGGTTGTTGATGGATTTTTCACACTTATTTAGCTTAACTGAAAGGCCAGAACGTCTGGTGCACCCATGATTCTTGGAGAGCTGCATAATTCAAATTAAAGTTTACTATTATTATTATTATTAAATTCTAGTTTTACATCTTGGGTAGTGGGAGAGCACAAAACTGTTTGCCTTAGAATAGAACTTTGCTATTGAGGCCATCTTTATAAATGACCGTTTAAACTATTGATTTAATAGACATTCCTCACTGGCAAGGATAACATTAGATTCTGTAGAACAATTCATCTTCTTAATCTCTGATTTCCTTATGCTACTCCATCCACACAGGGTTGCACAGAAAATTTAAGATTAGAAAATTTAGCAATATGAACCAGGATGTAATCCCCCTCCCCTATTTCCACGGATTATTTTATTGATTTCATGCTGTTTCCAGTGTTCCCCTTTTCAGTGGCAAGAATGTGGAACTGCTAGAAGTATCCTTAAAGGAAACCTTGAAGGTCATTAGATCCCAGGCAATGAATGTCTTCATTCAACAAGGGCACTGCCTTCCTATGCCTGCAAGTCCTTTAACATCGGCAAGTTCCCCCAAAGGGCTTGCACTTTAACTTGGTCTGAGCAGGTCACATTTCTAAAATACTTAGCTGTCTCAAATGTCCCTGGTCCGAAGCACTGAGTCACTAACGCCATCGAGTTTCAGGCTTGATGGACCTCTTTCTAGTTTTCAATGGAATTATTCCATGTAATCAGATTTACACTGCCATTTAATCAAAGTCAGAAAGGAGATTACAGAGCTCACCTGTGTTTCGTAAAGCAAGGGTGCAAGGATCATCAATCCTACTGACACTCAAAGTGACATGATAGTATGTCGCCCTCCTTTGGAGTGTTGGTCATTAACCTGATCTGTCTCCACTGCCCTTGTTTAAACAGGTTTAGGCTCTTTTTCTGAACTAGTAGAGATTCCCCCACCCAGATCTCACCACTACCATTCATGTGAGCAGCCACGACTATAGCAGGAATTGGCTCCGCACCCTTCCTTACCAATCCTGCAAAGCAGAAAACCTGTGCAAATCAAGAAATTACATTGTAACTTCTCTTGCGTTCCCAGGCTTTAACCCTGGCATTTCAACAGCACACTGTGGGGATCCCAGGTGTGGCCTTCAATGCTCTGCGCTTAAGCCAACCTGCTTGCAAGGGAGGAATGTGCCCTCTCCCTCCCTCTCCCCTAAGGCTGCTGCCCTAGAAGCCGCACAAACCTTTCTACCAGGCAGTGTCCCTTCCCCCTGCCCTTTCCCGCACCGGTGCAACGGGCTGCAGGCTTCCTTGTGCCTTCTGGATGTATTTCCCACGCCTGGCCATCTATTTAAAATATGACACGAAGCAGGGCATTTAATACAGCATCTTCCGCACATTGATGCCTTCATTCTTCACTGACGATTTGTACACACCCCTAATCTCCCTTTCCCCCCCAACACTTCTACCCCTTCCAGGCATTTCGGGAGTTGCAATCTCCGATAGAGCCTCTGGGGGGTGAAAGGGCAGCTTTACCCAACCCGGGGCAGATACTCACAACAATTCCAAAGGGGAGAAGTGAGAAGAGGTAAAACGGCCGCGGTGGAAAGAACTGCGGATAGCAGTACCGAGGGGGCCCTTTCTAAATGACAAGCCACATATCTGCTTCAAGAAAAAAAGAAAAATCTAATTGTACCCCTGGGCGGTGCTTTACCCAGTGTTTAAGTGTATAATGCACAATTTAGCAGCGCTGAGAATTACCTCAAAAACTATCATTAGAGGTGCCCATTAAAAAAAAAGAAAAAAAAGAAACTTTCTCTCCTATAATGAAAGAAGGTGAGTGCGATGTGGAGGTACTACCCGCCCTAGAGCTCTCTGCAGAGCTCCCCCCGAGCTGCAAACCCTGCAAATGCTCCGGGAGCCAAGTTTCCGCGGCGGGCGGGCAGGTTCCCTGCCCCGGGGGCGCTGCTACTAAGGAACTCAGGGTCGGCGTCGCTCCCGCGGTTGCACTCGGGTCCCCGCGAGCCCCACGCCCACCTGGGGCTGCACGCAAATCTGGGTGCGAGAGCGAGCGAGCGAGCCCGCGTGGCGTACGGGGAGCTGTTTTGTAATCTCCGGGAACCCGAGGGAACATGTCTCCCGTGCAAAGACGTGCCTTTCCAGGATAACTGAAACTCTCCGACCGAAGAGCAGCTCCTTCCTCCTTACGGGAACTGCGGCTCCCTACTGACAGCTCCAAACTTAACGGCCGCGGCGGCAAACTTGGCACGGGCTCCGTCTCATCACTCCCCCTCCCGCTCTCCCCGGCTCACCCGGGCCGGCGGCTCCCGCTCGCACGCCACGCCTGCCTCCCCCGCACCTTCCCGGCGGGTCCGGCCAGCACAGACCCGCACGCCCCGGGGACGCAGCTAGTGCCGGGACGCGCCGGCCTCCGGGCGCGATTTTCTTGGGGAGCCCGCGAGCACCCCGGGGAGCCCTACTCACTTGTGTCTTCTTCATAAGGAAAGGCAGCGCTGTGATCCAGCCCAGGCAGCGGTGTGGCGACTCCGTTTAGCTGTTCTGGAGCTCCAGCATATTGCACCAGCAGCGGCTGCAGATAGTCCACGCATTGGGTAGCCCGAGCGCAGCGCCCTCTCCACGGCCCGTGCTCCCCGCGGCGCTCCCGGTCCCGGCGCAAGGCGGCGAATGAAGCCCCGGCCGGCGCGCCGCCAGCACTTTTATAGAGCTCCCTCCCGCCTGCTCCGGACACGCCTCCTTCCCTTCCGGAGCCCCGGGGAGGCGAGTCCGCGCGCTGGCGCGGGGGGAGGCCACGGAGGGCGGTCAGAGCCCCGTGGAAAGTTGCAGAGATCAGGCCAAGCGCGTCCCCTCGCCTGGGGGCCCCGGACGCGCACCGGCAGGAAGCCTGCAGGGCGCACGGGCGGGGCGAAGCCTCACCACCTGCAGCCGCCGCGGGCGCTGCGCGCGAGTCGGGCGGGTCCCCGCGCGGCGTCTCGGCTCTTCGGGGGCTCACCTGGCGCCGCCCCGCAGACAATACACCTCGCGCGCTGGCGACGGCTCGGAGCTCCCTCGTTTACGCAGAGGTGGTTCCGGAGAGGACTCCACCAGGAGCCTCGCACATAATTCACTCCACCCGCTTTGGAGAATTTCTTTTAAAGGAGGCTTAATTAGAACTTAGACCATTATCTTGCCCTTCGATTTTTTTGTTTGTTTTTTTTTAACGAGCACTTTAGTGAACACATATTTAATATTTAAAAGAATTGCTCACTCAGGGTTAAGTATTGCTGAGGGAGATGCTATTTTCAGAAGGGTTCACTGTGCTTCTTTAGGAATTAAGATTGAAAGGAAGAGAGATTAACTGTGCAGGTGGCAGACACAGCAAGTGTTCTGAAAACTACTTTTTGTTAGAGAAGTTTTTGAAGTCAGAAAGATAACGCAACAATAATAATAATAGCGAACACCATTATGTGATGCACTTAATTACATGCCAGCCGCCAGGCTAAGGACTTTATATAGATTATCTAATTAATCTTTTCCCCAAGGTATTGTATAGGTCCTATCGTTTTTATTCCCATTTTATAGATGATGAAACGGAGGCTTACAGAGGTCAGTTTTCCCGAACCACAGCTAGTACATGGCAGAGCTTGTTTTGAATTCAGTGCCCTGGCTCTACAGCCTTAAAATAAAAATACATAAAACAAATATTTTATTGATGCTCCAAAACTCTTTTATATTTTTCTTTAACTAGAGACAATTAAAAAAAGCATTTTTATTATATTTTAAAAGAAAATGTTAACTGGACATTAGCATCAATAATATGTAAATTTAGAAATTAGCCATTTTAATGAGTAGAGTTCCAAGTTTGCCTTAATTAGTTCAGTGAGCCTTTGTTTAAAAGGAATGAGCCAAACCTGTAACTGTGAGAGAACAAGAAACTAGGCAAAATTTGAAGCTCAATCTGTTCGTTTTCTACTGCTGCTGTAACCAATAACCATAAACTTAATGGCTTACCACAACACAAACTTACTATTTTACAGTTTAGAGGCCAGAAGGCTAAGATGAGTCTCCCTGGGCTAAATATTGGCAGGGCTAAGTTCCTTGTAGAAGCCCTAGGAGAAAGCCCCTTCTCTTGCCTTTTCTGGCTTTTGAAGCTGCCTGTTTCTTTAGCTCATAGCCTCCGTCACCGTCCAAGTCTGTAATGGGGAGCTCGGCCCTCCTCACATCAAACCATTTGAACCTTCCTTGCACCTCTCTCTTCTACTTCTAAGCCCCTTGAGATTCCATTGGGCCCACCTGGGTCATCCAGGATCATTTTCCCATTTTAGTCAGCTGATTAGCAACATCGATTCCATCTGGGATCTTAATTCCCCTGGGCCTCATGACATAGCATATTCAGAGGTCCCAGGGGTTAGGATGTTGATGCCTTTGGAGGGCCATCCCTCAGTCTACCACACTCAGAAGCAAATCAGTTTGGAGGGAACATGGAGGGGAAATGAAGACTAGGTATGTCACTGTGCAAACTTCAGAGGCTTCACTCCATGTGGCTCTGGAGCTCCCAGCTAGAAGACTACCTCCATAGTTAGGAAAATAATTGAATAAAGGATCGCCAGGAAGGTTTAAAATATTAAATAATTGCTTTTACTTTTAACCGAAATGGAACTGCAGGCCATTTTAAGTGGAATTGGAAAGAAGTCTGAAAACAGAAGCAAGTGTGACAGCACTGGACAGTTAACACAGCCAGGTTTTAGGAGTAATTTTACTCTGCCAGAGTTTCCAAACAGTTGAGTATATATTATGCACAAAGGAGCTACACTTCTGAAATGTCTCATATGGTCTAATAGAAAGGGAAGAGTTTGAGGAGAATCTATTTCAGATTCTGTTGCAGGCTCTATGACCTTGCCTCAAGTCCAAGGTTTTAGCAGTGTGGCATGCGAACTGTACAGGTTCCCAAGGTGATTTTAGGTGGGTCACAGATAAATGTTTTTGTTTATTTTATTAAATGAATATAAATTAAAATGTATACTATATAATATATATATGTATATCACATCAAACAGATGATTCCAACTTGACTGTTTCTTAGAAAAGGTTTGAAAGGTCAATTTAAAGTCAGTTTAATGTGTAACATTAAATAAATAACTAGTGCTAAAGGAGGGTGTATATGACAAAAACCATGAAGTTGGTAGAATTGCTGAAGCTTGGGAAACATCAATCTAACCATACTAATTTTATGAAATCAATAGGATGGAATGGCCTAATAAGTTATATGAGGTTTAAAGAAACAAGGGGGTAGACCTACCAGAAATTAAGTTTAATTTATTTTCATTCAACTCAGTAATTCATCTCAATACTCAGTATATTCATCTCCTACAGTGCACTCTCCCTCTCTTCTCTCCCTCCCTCCTTCCCCTCTTTTCCCTCTCAGTTCTCTGTCTCACCCTCCCACCTCCGTTAATATCACCACTGGCTTTCTCATCCATAACTCTGTATCTTTTGTTTCTTTCATACCGCTGTGCTACAGTTGCTACATGATCATGTTACTTGAAATCAAGTCAAGAGAATAAAAAAACATTTCAAAGGGATTAAAAAGAGTTAGAATGCAAATCAATGATAGTAGGAAAGCTCATAGGAAGGTCAGAAGTGGGTCAGGAAGACAGATTTCTCTTTAAGGTAGGCCTTTGAGGGGAGACATGGGCCAGAATGCAGTTCCTTAGCAGAAAAAAGAAAACAGGAGGTACTTAAAAGTGAACAAGAGCAGAGCTATGGCCCAAGTGAATAAGGAGCACAGGGAATTTTTTCTTTTAGAAAGAGTAGGCCCCCATTTTAGGGTACAGAGTTCAACATTTGATACAGTGGAAAGAAAGTCTCTACATGACTGTCTAGTCTTTCCTTGCATGCTTTCAACGCTAGCTGGTCCACCGTGGTGGTGTTGTTGTTGTTGTTGTTTTTAAATCAACCTAATTGTTGAATAGCTTTTTAAAACAAGCTTTAACATTTGTTGCTGCTAAGAAACAGGTTTTATTTAGTAAATAAATCTTCTCAGTCTTGCTTTGTGCAACATGAAACATCTTCTTCCTTCACCACTTTGTGGCTGCCCTTTGTAGCAACACAGGTGGTTTCAGGACCCTTTTTTAAAAAGTGGCACCCCAAACTAAAGCCCATGTTGTCTGACTAGGCCAGACCAGAGGGAGGCCATCCATTCTCATGCCTGGGGGAGGCAGAAAAGGAGAAGGAGCCCCACTGGTGTTGCCCAGTGGTTAGAGCATTGGCCTGCAGACCAAAGGGTCCTGGCTTTGATTCCAGCCAGGGGCAGGTACTTCAGTTGCAGGCTCCACCCCAGGGCTGCAGGCTCCATCCCAGCCTCAGGTCAGGGTGCATGTGGGAGGCAACCAATTGATGTGTGTGTCTCTTTCTCCCCCTTTTGTTGTCTCTGAAAAGCAATGGAAAAAATATCCTTGGGTAAGAATTTTTTTAAAAAATCAATAAAAATTTTAAAAAAAGAAAATGAGAAGGAGAACAAGCATGCTTTGATTATTAACTCTTCGGCTCCAACCTGGTAGCTTACCATTGCTCTTGGGATAAAGAAAGAAATACCTTAGGAAAGGCTTCAAGACTCCCAGGGTCTGGCCCCTTGCTGCCTCCCCAGAGTCACTCACGCTGTGTCTCCCTGCTCCAGGGACAAGGGCCTTCGTTCTGTTCCTTGCAATCCCCTCCCATTTCAGAGCCTTCTGTACCCTTCCTCCTGCCTCTGCTTAGACCATTTTGCTCAACCCTCTCCTCTTTGCCTAGGAAATCTCTTCTCATTCTTTAGATTTCAACCAGTATTCCATATATTCCCTTCCTCAAGCAGCCTTTCTCTAACCTATGGTTCAGTCAACTCATTATAATAAACACAAGTAGGAATTCCCTCTCTTGTAGTACTTACAAAACAGTTTCTGTTTGACATTTCTTTGTGTGATAATTTGATTAAAGCCACTGACTAAGATGCTTCTCACTCATTATTTTATCTTCAGTGTCTGGTACAGTGAGCAGAACACAGGGAATCTCTTAAATATTTTTCTAATTAGGTCACTGATGCCAGACATGAGCCAGGAATTGGGCTAGGCTTCGCTTATACTATGTCACTAACCTCTCTCAACAGTCATGTGAGATAATTTTTCTATTTGATAAATAGGAAAACTGAGGACCAACAAGGTAAAGTTATTTAAGTTCCCTCAATGAGTAAATGGAAAAATCATGATCTGATCCAGGCATATGGGCTATGGTTAGGACTCTTTATCTGCCTGTTGTTCCTCCTCTGCTACCAGGACCCCACTTTCTTTTGTAGAATTCACACTGGACTCTATGTCTTTCAGGAGGGTTTGTCATTCACAAGGTTCTGTTCCCCTCACACCCCCAACTCTAAGGGTGGGTTTAGCACCTGGGTGCATCCAGTCATCTGGTTGGTGAGGTACAGGGACATCACCCAAGGTGCGCCAGTCAGAATCCACTGTGGGATTCATCTGTTTAAGTTAATTGGAAAGATTACCTCTTTCCTATGGCATTCCCAAGCTACAAAAACATGAAGCTTCTTTTATCTTATAGGTGTGTGGTTTTAGCATCCTTAAAAATGATGAAGGACATCAATCCACAGAGTTTTCTTCGGATAGCCCAAATTTTCTAGTATTCAGGGGACACTGTCAAATCCATTTGTTTAGTTCAGTTGCTTTTAAATTACAGAATAAAGATAGCAAATATTGGCAAGGATGGTAAATACTTGAATTATTGGTAGTCAGCCTTCCTTTGCATTTATACTGTGCCTACAAAGTAATCAGAGGTCCAATTAAAAATCAACAGTAAGTAATTATATTCCTGAAGAAAGCTGAGCCTGTATAATACCCAATCAGAGATACTTTTTTACTCTTTTGTGAAATTCTAGAAATGTTCATAATATTAACTCAGAAGGTTCTATTTAGTACTATAAATAAATATTGATCATACATCAGATAGAATTTGATTGCCAACAAAAAGAATTAGTGTTCCATGGAGATAATTATAATACAGATCATTATATTCCATGTCTATCAAATAATCAAGAAGGTATGAGCCATCATGACCCAATGACATGTAAGATTATATATAAAAAAAAAAAAATTCTAAAGGAATAAACTTACTTAAACAATTTAGGAAGAACTTGAGTGAAAAGAAATCCAGTGGCATTTAGACAGGAAATCTTCTGTTATATTTAAAACTATTCACTTGACTTTGCAGAAATAAGTCATATTGCATATTCATTAATTAATTCATTTTACAGATATATTTGAATACCTCCAGATGATGTTGATAGTTTCCTCTAAAACGTATTTATCCTACCATCACTGCCCCGTTCAGAGTCTCATGAACCTCACTGAATGATCTCAGCCAGCTCTCCAGGGGTCCCCCTGCCTCCCGCCTGCTCTTACTCCAGCACATTTCATCACCCCTGCTGGTGCTGCAGGAGTGTCTGTAAAAACCTAGACACACCACCTCACTAACTGAAACACGGATTTTGATTCTTGGTATGAAGAAATGAAGTCCAAAGCTCCTCACAGTCTGGCCACAACATTTATTGTTCCCTAGACTCATCTATTGTAAGGCCGCTTCCTTCCCACTAGCTGTGCTGGGCTTCTCACCATTCTCCCTGATGCCTTTGTTCCTGTGCTCAGCATATTTTTTAGCATGAAGTAGCTTTTCCTTTATTTTCTGCCTGAAATCTCCTTGTCATCATTCAAATCCTGGTTCAGATAACACTTCCCCTTTGAAGCAAATAATTATTCATTCCTCACAACCTTAATTAGGTTTACAGTTAATGGGAAAATTAATTTATAATACACGAGCCCTCGCTCAGCGAAGGAAAGGGGAACTTTGCTCAAACTGTGCTGAGTGAAAGAATGAAAGCAACTGTGGGAATTTGATGGGAGCGTTCCAGAGGGAGAACATGCACATAGGGCTTGACAGAAGTTACCTATGTTTTCATGTTGTTGTTTTTCCTACTAAAAGTTAATAAGAATATTTTGACTCAAAATTTATTTTTTAATAAAAAGTTATAATTTTTCCATTTAACTTACGTAAACACATTTTATTATGTCTTCCTAAGCCTTAGAGATTTCAGAAAGTTATTTCACAGCACGTACGTTTTAAAACTAGAAAATAATTTTGATAGTACGTAGTTTACACAATTAATCCATAGGTGAAACTGAGGCCACACGGGGGCTAATTTGAGTGAGGAGTAGAACTCACATTTCCAGAACTGATTTATGGAAGTTTCCGGAAAGTCCAGAAGCACCACTTCCAAGGAATCAAGGTCAAAGAGTAAACATTCCAGCCTTGTTTATAGTAAAGAGTGATTTATTATTAATAGGTGACGCCTTTAGAAGTATCCAGACAAGAATTTCTAGAAAAAGACAAGAGGTAGGATTGATTTTTCAAATGATATATATTTTGGGGGAGTTATCTTTTTTAATTTTATAGTCTCAGAATACAGGAGACTAGAATTATAGCTTAGATGCTCAAATAACATGAAATAACACAATTTTCTATGTTTTACCAAGGATCCCTCTTCTTCATGGCATTTGAAAAACATATTACCTAACTGTACCTTTTGCATATTTGTCCTGGTTGCGGCTTTCTTATGTAGCTCATAACTTTTATGTGTATTAGATAAAGCAGTTTCGGTTGGTGTTTTCGGCAATGATATTATTCTCTTCAGTAGTCTGATTTTAAAAGTGATTTGTGACCTCAACTGTGGCAATGTTCTTTTTTATATTCTGCTTTTCAATTGCATGCTCTCGAATGAATCATTTAAATGAGAAGTTTCTAGAGCATGGTTTATTTCCTAATTGACAGGTTCTCTATAGCTCTTGAATGGCACCATTAATAGAGTGTAGAGACAGACAGATATACTATTTTGTAAAGCTCTGTCACAGAGGTAATGCGACTTCCCTGGCTATCTCTTCTACAAAAATTTTAAACAGGGGATGGCACAGCAGCTGTCACCTATTTGGCACTTTCTTCTTTCTTTCTTTTTTTTTGGGGGGGTGGTGGGTGATAAAGAATAGATTTGACATTTAAGGCAGCTAGGAACCAAATAACTTCATATTGTGGATTCTGCAATCTGAAATAAGCATTGTAGCTACTTTTTTTTTTTTTGTGCATGTGCAACTTGTTTAGACAAGTAGCAGATTTTTCGTGTCTCCCTTCAGCGTCATCAGGCCACTTATCAGGCTTGGATAAGAGACATTTGTTAACAATGTACCTCATTGTCAGTGTTTCCTTCATCTAGGAACTGTTTGCTATGACTCCATCTTGGCCAGTTTTTAACCTATTCTTGAGGGAAGGCCTTGAGGGAAGAGTTGGTTTTCAAAATTTAGAGATCCAAACAATATGGTTAGTAAGTCCTAGGCATTGTTATCAACAGACACATACATCATCCACCCTCACCCAGCTCCCTTTATTCCTTTTTCACTCAAAGATGTCATTCCATGCTGCGGAGGCTCCCATGACAAATCCAAGATACCAGCTTTCTCATTCTGAAGACACCACCCAAGGTGAGACAGATGAAAACAAAATGATCATTGTCGTAACCATTGATTTTTAAATATTTATTTTCTTTGTCATTTATAAATGATACATATTTAAACTGGATTATTGCTATGATATCTTCATTGACCTTAAAATATGCAGTGTGGTATTATGCGTGTGATATTTGACGGAGGGTGCATTCAGGTGCTGTGAGCTTTCTACTCAAGAGTTTCAGCCCAGGGCTGACCAGCTGGCTTCCTCACTAGAAGTTCCCTGCTCGAGAGGATACTAATCCATGCACTTCTATTATTCATATCTATGCTATCCAAATCCAGCTTATTCAGAGATGTTGGAAATAGGTTAGAAATACAAATGTTAGGTATTATTCATTAACAGTATATTATATGGCAAAATAATAATTATTTAAAAAAATGTTTTTATTGATTTCAGAGAGAAGAAGGGAGAGGGAGAGAGAGATAGAAACATCAGTGATGAATCATTGACTGGCTGCCTCCTGCATGCCTCCTACTGGTGATCTGGAGATGAGCCCGAAACTCAGATGTGTCCTGACCGGGAATCGAACTGTGATCTCCTGTTTCATGGGTCGACACTTAACCACTGGGCCATCCCTGACAGGCGGCAAAATAATTTTTTAGAGGAGAAAATGGTAACTTATTGAGCAACATTGTTAATGTAAGAAGAAAACTCTCCTTGGTAAAATTAAAACTCTTCAGAATATAGGAATTGACTAAAATTGTTTTAGAGACAAAGACATGAATACAGTATAAAAATTCAAGGAGGACTGAAACCTGTAGCAGTAGGAATGATGTGTGAGAGTTGAGCCCATTGGTGTGGGAAGATTTCTAATATGTTGGTTTTGAGTAAATATTTTATGGAAGATGCTAAAGGGAGCACTTCACTGTACCAAGAGCTGGAAATTTATCAAGCTTTAAAGAGTACTATGTATCAACAGAGCTGTGTCTATGTGTCACTCAATTGATCTATATGTGTTGCAGAATTTGGTCCATGATTTGCTTTTCAATATGATCTGAAGCTATATAATCTACCACAAAGAACCTAAGAGTTGTACATGTTAAATTGGCTTGAGGTCAGTTCCTAATTGTTCATGGAGCTCTTACACAGTGCTAAGTACTTCAAGTATATTATTTAATGTTTATAGTAACCTATACAACAATCCTCACAATGCTCCTTACACAACTGTTAGTGTTTGTTTTTGTTTTTAGTAAACTATCTATGCATCGGGTGATGCTAGTCATTGTCATTATTTAAAGAAAGAAAAGCAAGGTGATCACATCCATCTATGAGGTGAGTACAATCACCTTGTTTTACAGATGAAGAAACTAAACCACAGGGTAGTTAAGTGGCTACTTAAGGTCACAGAGATAGAAAGTGGCAAATCTTGGATTCAACCTGTGCCTGGGTGACTCTGAAAGCCCATCCTTCTAATCACAATGTTTTATGCATCCCTTAACGATTCTTGTTAAATAGAAGAATTTATGGGCTAAGAAGTGAGTTGAATATTTTTTATAATACAATATTTATGTTGCAGAGTTTTCTTATGTGGTTGAAAGGTAGAAAATAACTTGTCAAGTCGTGAGGCATGCTGGGTAGCTATCGGGGCTATAGGATAATTAGACACCTTTCAAAGCAGTACTCTCAGCGTGGAAAATGTCCTTAAGGACTTTGATTCAAATGACTGATTTCAGGACAATGAAGGGCTCAGAAAGGAGAACAAGGTTCTTTTATGAAGAGCAAAGGAAATAGTTAGGCTAGCACTGAGTCTTTTCAGGGCGAACATTGGAAGCTGAAGATTATCTCTGCTGATTTTCCCCCTAATCCCCGTTATTGGGTTTCTGGTTACTCGACCTTAGCATAGTTTGTACAATATCATCTCTGTAACCTTTGTGTTTGTAGGTTTATCTTGATCAACTATCAGTGCAAAGTGAGAAGCTGCCTTTCATCTGATTTCCAATGGTGCTAACTAGAGAAAAAGAAACGAAAAAGTTTTCATTGAGCAGAAATAAAGTAGTCGAGGTATAAAGCCCCGACAGTGAGCCTAAAGGGGGCGTTTGAAGAAGGGAGCCTTCCTAGGGAGAAGGTTCACTAAAGAAGAGTGACACCATAGGACACTGCGAACAAAGGGGGTTCTCTAGAATCTTGATTATTTGCAGTGGAACAAAGTTTTCCGACTTCAATAAAGAGTTTTTGTCAATTCATCCTTATGCTGAAACCGGTCTCTTAAATCTAATGCATCAAAGATCTGGCATTGTTAAGGAAGATAATCCTTGAACCCCCAGCAATAAAAAGGAGAGCCGGCAAAAAAGAAAAAAAAAAAAAAAAAGAATAATGCTACATAAACCTCCCTACCTGAAAGAGAGGAGAACGAGTTTGCTTTCGGGAGAGCAGCTAACTCTGGTGGAAGAGCAAAGAGGCTGCGCCGCCAAGGAGGGAGGTGAAAGTGAACAGGGAAGTTGTAAAACACTAGGTGATTTATTTTACAACTGTTAATTAAATGAAAGAAGGAGGTGCATTGCGCTTATCTAACATGCTTTCCTTTTATACTGTGTCGTAATGAAAAGAACATTGGCTTCGCAGTCAGTCAGCAGACCTGGGTTTAAATCCTGGCTCTACCACTTTCTGCCTGGAAAATTTAAGGCAGATTCTTTAACCTCTCTGAGCCTCAGTTTCCCCAGGTTAAGTGGAGCTCCCAGTACCTGTCTCCCAGCAGAGCTGCAGCCTGGATCTGTCACTAACCTTCTGTTTAACCTTCGGGCAACTCAACCTCTCTGAACACCAGAAGCTCCATCTGTAAAATGAGAATAAGAACGCCTCCTGGCTCCAATCTAGAACTTTCCCCCCGCCTGTGTGCACAAAACGTACAGGCGTGATGCTTTGGGTGGTTTTTGTTCTGTAATGATTACCTAGTAGTGGCATTCTAAAGATTAAGCAGTAATGCTTTTCAAGTCCTAGTTCATTCTAAAGATTAAGCAGTAATGCATTTCAAGTCCCAGGCAATAAATGGCATCCAAAGGCATGCAGTAAATATTGGAGCTACATTATTAAATTCACACAAGATCTATTGGTGGCATCGGCTTGCCTAGTACTTGCTTTCATAGAGAAAACTATATGTCAGAGCAGACATGAAACAAAAATGTCTCATATTTAAATTGTGTTCTCCATGTCATAGAGCATAATCATATCCTCACAGAGGACACACATATATCATCCTTCCTATGTTCCAGAAAATAAGGCTGAGTCCCAGAGAGATTTAGTGATATTGACTAGAGATGATGTGACTTTACGTACCAGAGTCAGGCCTGGAATCTGGATTCCTGAATTCTGTCCTCGGGACCTTCCCATTGTACCACACTGGCGCTTGTCCGATGGGTCTGGCACACCTTTCTAGAAATCCTCTGTGAGAGGAACTGTAAGAGCAAGAAAAAAACACACATCAAAATTGGTGTTGATATCCTTGGTTTATTGTTTCTTTCTATATATGTAAAAAAAGATAATGAGTCCTCTGTAACAGAGAGGAACAGAGAGAACACTTTTGCTAAATTGAGTAGACTCGTAACTGTCAGTTTTGAGCCTTGAACTGATTTTAGGCTCCTGAAAGTTGAAAATTAGCAAAGTGTTTTGCCATTTTTCAGAAAGAAAAATTGAAGTTTTTAAGATCACAAATCAAATTTATCAACTTAAATAGCTAAGGAAAAATATTTTTATTTACAACAAAAATTGAAATATCAACAAAATTATTAAATTTTCTTTGAGACATGTCTACTTATAGTACATGATTACTGACTACATGTTATTTAGAAACATTGCTCTTACAAGAATCAAGCCCAATCTCACTTAGATTCTTTAATATAGTTTATTTTACCCAGCTAAGTATTTTAAGATGTTATAACATTTTTTCTTTGCAATATTAAAATACTTTTAGAGAGTAACAGAGATATAAAGCATTGTGTAAGTGTAACGTACTTACTATCTATTTTAGGTCAGTCCAGGCTACAATAATTTAATTCAACCTACAATGCTTATAGAAAGCCTGCTCGCTAGGGCCTGATGCTGGCCCTGAGATAATGAAGGTATCCGCCTTTGAGGAATTCAGCGTATGAGCTTTATGGTAATAAAAGCTTATAGTTGCTAACTTTTACTGATCTTTTGCTATGTGCTATGTATCAGCAACACTGCCAAGACTTTTGCAAAATGTTTTCTTTAATACACCCACCTAAATCCTTTGGAGATAGCATTTTATTAGCCTCATTTTATAGATGAGGGAACAGTACCTTAGATTAAGAAATTTATCCACAGACACACAGCTCGTAAGTGGTGTAATTAATAATTCACTTGATATGCTAACACAGATATAGACAGAAACCAACATACTTACACAAATAAGCACAAATATTTGCAACTTTTATTTTTTTAGATATGAATATATTTTATCTTCTGTAATTGAGAGAAAGGTGTTTATTGTTATCGTTGTTTCTCCTGCCAGTTTATGTTTAAATAACGATCAGTGATAGTAGTATCATTGTGCAGAAAGGGCAAAGCACTCATACTCACAGAGGAGTGTTCCATGGATATTAAATTAAGTTGCAAATGCTCTGACTTTAATACTACATTTTATTTACTTTTTTTTTTTTTTTAACCCTCACCCTAGGATATTTTTTCCATTGCTTTTCAGAGAGAGTGGAAGGGAGAGAGAGAGAGAGAAAGTCAGAGAGAGAGAGAGAGAGAAACATAGATGTGAGAGAGACACACCCATTGGTTGCCTCCCGCACACGCTGGGACTGGGGCTGGAGACTGAACCTGCGACCAAGGTAGCTGCCCTTGACCAGGAATTGAACCTGGGACCCTTCAGTCCGAGGGCAGACCCTCTAACCATTGAGCCAAATGGGCTAGGGCTGTTAATTTTTTTTAAAGATAAATTATAACCTAAGTGATATTTAAACTTTAAGTTGACTTTATAATAAAACTTCTAATCTTCAACCATATTTGTGCTTTTTCTAGAAGATTGTGGTAATCACATGCTTTGAACATACTCACAACTGTTTTATAAAAAAGGATCCCAAACACACAAGGAGCTTAGATATGAGGTCCTGCAAGAGGAGCACAAGTGTAGGAGGGAATTTCAGGGGAAACATGGGACTTTCAAAAGAATAGAATTTGCCCCATTTTAATTAAAGTTTTGGATAGAAAACTCTTGATAGACTATTTAGAAAAAAATTAGAGATAACTCCAGTTATGCATTTAAACAGTCGATTGAGTATATTAGTTTCCTAATTTGCCAAACCAAACTACTACTGACTAGTGGCTTAACCGACAGAAATTTATTTTCTCACAGTTCTGGAGGCTGGAGGTCTAAGATCACGGGGTCAGCTGGGTTGATTCTGCTGAGGCTTCTCTCCCGGGCTTGCAGATGGTTCCCCTCTTATTGTATCCTGACATGGTTGTCCCTCTGTGCATATGTGCCTTGGGTGTCTTTTTGTGTGTCCGAATTTCTTATTAGGACAGCAGTGAGATTGAATTAGGGCCTATCCTATTAGCCTCATTTTAACTAAATTATGTTTTTAGTGGCCCTCTCTCCAAATACGGTCACATTGTAGGTACTGGAGATTAGAGAGTCATCTTGAATTTTGAGGGGACACAATTCAGCCCATAATAGTGACCTTTAGCTGCAAGGAGCTGAGGGTTCTTCCAGATCCAGAATTTTATGCATCTTTTTCAAAATTTTCAGTCTATAAATTGACCACAGTCCAAGTTACTGATGTAATGCTTTTCTTTGTTTATTACAAATGACATTCCTGCTTTTCTGTGCTACGCAAAGAGGATCATAGAGCACTGTTCTGGGTTCCCCTTGTAACTAAAAGAGAAAGTTGCACAGTGTCCGGAGCCTTCACGTCCTGCAAATGAAGAAGGAGGGTGTCCTCAAGTTCCTTGCAGCAGGAGCCCACTTAGGTGGCCCCAACCTTGACTTGGAAATGGAGCAGCACATCTCCAGCAGGAAAAGTGATGGCGTCTACACCGTAAATCTGAAGAGAACCCGGGAGAAGCTTCTGCCGGCAGCTCGTGTCCTTGTTGCCGTTGAAACCCTGCTGATGCCAGTGTCACGTCCTCCAGGAACACCGGCCAGCGAGCTGCGCTCAGGTTTGCTGCCGCCGCTGGAGCCACTCCCATTGCTGACCACGTCGCTGCTGGAACCTTCGCCAACCAGATCCGGCGGCTGAGGCTTCTGGTGGCTGCGGATCTCGGGCTGAGCGCCAGCCTCTCGCAGAGATGTCTCACATTAACCTGCCGGCCATCTCTCTGTGTCACGCAGGCCCTCCTCTGCACTTTGTGGGCATTGCCATCCTGTGCAGCCGCAGGGCGCTCACCGGTGGGCCTGATGCTGGCCCTGGAAGTCCTGTGCATGTGAATGCCCATAGGAAGCCATGCCTGATCTCTCCTTCTACAGAGATCCTGAAAAGACTGAAAAGGGAGGGCAGGCCACTGCTGAAAAGGCTTCTACCCAGGAGGAATTTCAGAGTGAATGGACTGCTGCGGCTCCCGAGTTTACTGCTACTCCACCTGACTCCTCTGGAGGTGCCCGGGTGCCCATTCAGGAGCTCCCTTCTGAAGACTGGGGTGCTCAGCCCTCCTTGCGGACTGCACTGCAGGCTCCACTGCTCAGACCACTGATGGGTAAGAACAACCACTGAGTGGTTTTAAACAGAAAAGGGAAATAAGGCTGCTGGAAAATAAACAGTTTCTTTAAAAAAATGACATTCCTGAATTCATTTTTGTAGGACATTGTGTGTGTGTGTATAAACACACACATATGCATAGCTTTGGGGTAACAGAGAAAGAGAGAGCTGTGGTTATATCTACCTTTTATTCATTCTCAAAAGTATGCATTTATTTTTTGACCAATTAAATGTGACCACATGGATAATCAGATCACATATTTTCACTATACTTAAAGCATTTTAAAAAATACATTTAACTAAGTTTCTCTTTTAGATGAACCTTCAGTCTCACGCTGCATTCAACCTGGTTTTTGAATACATTCATATAGACTAAAATATTTGCAGTTGTACTACAAGTTAAAAGTCATTCCAAGTACATTCAATAAGAGCCCTGCTGTTGTGGATTGTAGTTCCTGCAACATCTTTAATCTCATAGACTGGTGCAACTTCCCAGTCAAGAAGTGGGGTCTATGTCCCCCTGCCCCCTTCTCTAACTTGGTGGGCCTTTATGACAGCCCCGATAAACAGAATACAGCAGAAGGGATCTTATGGGACTTCTGAGAATAAGTCATAAAAAGCAACATGGCAGTTATTGTTATTTGCTTAGTTGACTATTTTTAGGCATGTTCTTCAAATATATATTTGACTTTTTTATGCTTACAGTTTAAAAGTTTATTTTATTTCTTGAAAATTATTCATATAATACATATTAATGTTTTCATGTAACACATTTGTTTGCCATTCTGCGAAGAATAGCCATCTGTTATTATTGTGGAAATAATGTCTTATAAATCTTGAATTATTTCTTAAACTATGACAGAAACCAATATAACATAGTGAAAATTCATTAATAATCTCAGGTTGGCTGTTATTGACCATCAATATTTTCCTTCTCTGGACCCATTTTCTCATTTACTAAAAAAAAAAAGGTGGGGGAGGGTACACCAAATCCATATTTTTCAGACTGTCTCACTACAAAAGTACCTGAGACATTTGTTATAATGGTGCAGGCCCCTCCTGTGGAGGCTCAGCAGATCTGGAGATGTGCTCAGAAGCCTTTTCTCTTTTTTTAACAAGACCCTGATGTCACTCTTATGGTTAAGCAAGTTTTGAAGTAATTTCTAGTTGTGCAATTCTTTAAAATGGGAAGATTTCAAACTAAGTAGAATTACATTTAATTCTTAATCGTCATCAATAATGGGAATAGGATATTAACAATTCAAAAGAGTGAATAATACCCAGATTTTGTACTTTTGTATTCCAAATGAGTTTTGCATTATTTTGTCTATTGTCATATAGTCCTAATTTATTCTTTCTAATTGTTATATAAAAATTAGCATTAATTGCAAGATCCTTACCAACCATATAGAGTTCCATCAAAAAATTTTTTTAAAGATACACTTTTTATCTGATTCAATCATTTCACTCCTCAGAGAAATGAAGGTATATATCCCTACAAAGACCTGTACACAGATGTTCACAGCTTCTGTACCAATAAGTATCCATACAATGGAATAATATGCAACAATTAATAGAAACCAACTAATGATATGCATGAAAACATGGAGGAATCTCAAAAATAATTGTATGGAGGGAAAAAAGTCAGACAAAAAGGAGTACACACTATGATTTCATTTATTTGAAATTTTAGCAAATGCAAAGTAATCTATAGAGACAAAAACCAGATCAGTTTTTGCCTGGGGACACAAGTGGAGAGGGGGTAGGTGAGAGGGATACAAAAATATATGGGAAACTTTTGGTGTGATGAATATGTTCATTACCTTTATTAGTCTGATGGATTCATGACTATATGCATTAATACCTACCAAACTGTACATGTTAAATGTCCCTCTTTGTATGCTAAATATACCTCATATAGCTTTAAAGATAAAATAAAAATCTTTAAAAATCAACAAAAGTGTGAGAATTATGCAAAGAAAATTTTGAGACAAAAAATGTATAGTATCTGTAGATCATTTTATTAAATTGTCAGCAGAACTTTTATGCCTTTACTGAATGGCATGATAGATATTTTAGTTTCCAATTTTTTAATTACCTTTTGTTTGAGTATTTTTCCCAATGGCCTTATGCTAATTTAAATATAAATTTATGCTCATAAAGCATAATAACACATAAATAAATAATAATGCATATTTAAAAATCCAGATGTAAACAATGTTAACATTGCTACAGAAATATTCAGTTTGCTATCTTGCTAAAACTGTGGTTTTCTAACTAATCTAACTTGAATTAATGCCAGTCACCATGCTTACTCATGGGTTATGAATGGTGAGATGATGTATAGGAATCAGAGAAAGTTTGAAATCAGATAAGGACATGGAGATGTGCAAGTATAACAAAAAGTACTAAATGCCTTAAAGGAATTACATAAGTTACAGGAAAATAATTACAAAAAAAACTATTAAAAAAAAAAGGAACTGGAAAAACTCCAGATGAATTGCCTGTGCAACTCATCACTTACAATAGGTATATATTGCATTTATAGACATCACTTGTGTCTGAGAAAACCAGGGATGTCTAATGGTAAGAGGCTATTTGAGAAGGCACTTGAAGGCAGGATAGAATTTGAACTTTAGGATTTGGTTTGGACACAGAATATTCCAGATGAAGGGAACTATGTATGCAAAACATGAGATGGGTAAAAACACCAGATGCCTGTAGAAAATTTTGACGAGTGGAGGGTGGCTTGAATAGTACTGTGTGAAGACCAGTACTTGGAACATGGTTGGAAAGGGAAATTGGGATCAGGTCTGATTTCACACAGTTTGGTTAGACTTGAGTTTGTAAGCTAACGGGGACCATCAACGGCGTTGAGTACATTCATGCCGTGATAAGATCTGTATTTTAGAAAAGTCATGTGGCAGCAGAGTGTACAGAGTGTAAGAGAGATTGAAAGGACGAGAGAAAAAAAATTCTGTTCCAAATAGTTTTTCCTCCTTGAAATGATCGTCTATGCTGCCAAAAGATGCTTTCTTAAGCAGATAGAATATTTTCTTATTAGAGACTCCAAGGAAGAACAGTTGGTTATTGGAAATGCGTTGGGGTGGTTGACGAGCTAGTGACTGTACCTGTTTCACAGCCTGAGAGCAGATTATCCTCTGGACAAGAGGGACGTTCACCGGCCCTGCAGAGGCAGCTTTCGGTAGGGGTCTCCCCACGCTGACATCGGGACTGCAGCAGAAGGCCGGCTAAGGGGCAGGACTAAGGACTTAGAAAGGATACAGCAGGTCCTCAGATAACATAGTTTTTTTGTTCAACGATATTTTGCTTTAACGTTAATGAGAAAATTGATGCCCTGCCAATGTCACTGTCTATGTGGAATATGCACGTTCTCCCCATGTCTGTGTGAGTTTTTCCAGTTTCCTCCCACATCCCAAAGATGTGCATATTAGATTCATTGGTGTGCGTAAATTGTCCCATCTCACTTATCGTGTGTGTGTGTGTGTGTGTGTGTGTGTGTGTGTGTGAGTGCGCCCTGAGCTGGAAGGGTGTCCTGTCCAGGGCTGGTCTTCACCTGCACCCTGAGCTGCTGGGAGAGGGTCTGGTCACTGCCACTCTTAATTGAAATAAATGCACTGGAAAATCATTCTTGTTTATATTAATCTTTCTTAAAGTATGCATTGCTCACATTTATTTCCAAGAACCTATAGGTGATGTTAAACGAGAACTTACTGTACATCTATGGAAATTAGATAAAAGCAGGAATCAGCATGCAAGTTCTCCAAGTTAAGCCAGGCAGTGGGTTAGAAGCAGTGATGGGGGTGAGGGGGAGGAGAGGAATATATGTGGCATGTGCCAATTTCCCCTGTGTATAGACTCCTACCATGACCAGTCAGTGTCAAGCTACCAGAGTGTGATCAATGAGCTTGTACAATTTTTGAAATTTTAACAGCCATTTAGACCATTTGGGCCAGCTCCAGCATACTACCAGTCCTGCCACAGAGATTTATAACTTAGGCGGGATCATAGCTCAGGGATCATGGACTTGGGCAAAAAGACTGGGTGAGAAGTGGTCTGAATCCAGCAGAACACCTGGGTGACATGTACAGTATCATCAGCAAGAAAAAGCTGGCACTGTTTTTGAAAATCATCTGAGCCATGGCCTCCCTCTTTTTTTGTCTTTAATCTCTGTTGGGGGAGGTCAGGAGCAAGTGGAGGCGAGTTTAAGTATCTGCCAGAGGGGAGACCAAAGGGCCTAAGAAGTGTCACATGGCAATTTTTGTCTTTTTTCTCCTGGGCAGATATGCTGGGTTATTAATAGAGCCTTGGCTCCTCCCTTTGATTAAATGCTTATTCTCAAGCCTACAGCCAGACAGGTATAGATCGTGTAAAAGGAGTCGCTGAAGGAAAGCATTTCTCCATCTGGTAGTGAGCTGACTGCTTCTAACCAGCTTCAGAAATGAGATAAATGAAATAATTTGGGGGGAAAAAAGTCTGCTAGCCTCCTCTCTCTCTCTCTCCTTGATAAATGTTCTGTCTTGCTTCAAACAATCTTCATTCCAAGTGACATTCACAAATATATCATTATAAGAATATTTTTGGCTTACATTCTATAATGGGAGGTGTCAGTGTTTAAATCTCTAAATTTAAATAATTTCATTTCCAGAGGAAATTTACAACCACAATGATATGATGATTGTAGTTTTCATCACTTACTAAATCCTTTAAAAATATCGGTGTCCTTAACATGCCAATGCCTTCAGGAGTCTGGCCTTAGAGTACAATTTTAGTAATGATACTCCCATGATTAATTTCTGTCAATTAGTTATAAGGTAAGAGAAGCTCAGATAAGCTTTTCAGAATAAAAACAAAAAACAAAACAAAACAAATGTAGTAGAAATAGTGTTTTCTAAAGATACACATCTGCACACCACAAAAATGGTTAACACAATTTAAAAAACTGGCGTATGTAAAATTAATTATGTAAAATCATCAGAGGCTGTGGAACTGAATATAGTTTCTGATTGGGTTCTATGTCTCTTGCTAAGGACTAAAAGAGATAAAAAACACAAAATTTAAGTATTAATTTAAAAGGCATCCTACCCAAGCCCACGGCCCGTTTGCTCTCTCATTCCATAACTCTTAACCCTGGGCTACTCCTGCTTTTTCACGCTACCAAGCCTGCCTCGACCTGAATGGAGAGTTCAGGTCCAAGCCTGTCTCTATAACGTACCTGAACCTCTTCTCTAAAGTTACCCGCAAGGCCCTAGGGTTTCAAGCTTTCTCTTTCTTATAAAGTCCGGAGTCTCTACCAAGAGACGTACGAGCTTATAGCTGTGTGCCCAGGTTGACAACGTTGCTGTCCCGTTGGTCATGAATCCTCAGACCTGGTGGCATGCTGTAGGCCTCTTTGTGAGTTATAGATTCCTTTGTTTACCACAGCATCGGATACTATTTATTCCTCCGTTTCTTTTTCCTGGGAAGTTAGGTTTGGTCTCCTATATCCCTGGACTTTGTAAGAAGCCACCTCTGAAATACAAACTAGAATCGTGCCACCGTAAGCCATTGCTTTACTACTCTATTCAAAATTGCGCTTCCTTTAATCATGTTCCCAGCACTCTCTATTCTCTTTTCAGCTTTATTTTTTTATTATCATTATTTTTTGGTAATCCTCACCTGAGGACATTTTTTCCATTGATTTTTAGAGAGAGTGGAAGGGAGGGGGGAGAGAGAGAAACATGGATGTGAGAGAGACACATCGATTGGTTGCCTCTTGCATGAGCCCCACAGGGATCGAACCTGCAACCCAGGTACGTGCCCTGGACCGAGAATAGAACCTGGCACTCTAACCACTGAGCCACATCGGCCAGGGCTCAGTTTTATTTTCCTTTCTAATATTCATCATTGACTGGAATGTTATATATTCTACTTATGTATTTGTCTATAGTTTTGGGTGTTTTTCCCCCCACTAGGATATAGATTGCAAGACATCAAGGTTTTTGTCTGTTTTGTTTATGGCTGTATCTGTGGCACCTAGAGCCATGCCCGGTACTAAATAATTATTGAATGCTTGAATAAATAAGAGTAAATGAACAGATTCTGGAGGATAGGGCTCAGAGCTGGCAATAGCATTCAGAACTATGGCTTCCTGGTGGCCAGCTTCACAAGAAATAAGATGAAAATAATTTCCATGCAAGGCTATTCTTTATTGGAAATATATGCTTCATTCATCCATCCATTCATTGAGACCCTTTTATATAAAAGGCACTGTTCTACAGGTTAGAAGTTGGTGCAGAGTTCCGGGTCAGTAGGATCTGGAAGTGATGTGTGTTATTACAGTCTACTTTATGGATGCTTACTCACGTGTTGGCTCAAGGCAAGTGTGAATGAGCGCTAGAATAGGTGCCCTCATACAGGTATATGTAAAGTGGCAGGTGTGAGTGTCTTTAAGGAGGTTGTGGAGAGGTATTGCTAGACATGGATTTACAAAGGAGAAAGCATTTATTTTACTTACTGAAGAAGTTGTTGGCAGAGTTCACTTTGGACTGAGGGAACTGAATGTTTAAAAATATAGATGAAAACACTTATGGGATTTTGTAGGAATTGCTGAGGTATTTGTGACCAGAAGTAAAGCTGGAAATGTAGGATGGGGTACAGTAAGGATAAGATTAGAAAGTATCCTAAGGATTTTAAATGTATATCCTGTAGGTTATGGGAAACCACATATGGTTACTAAGTGGGGAGTGATATATATGTTATATGTTTCAGAAATACGAACATTTTTGGTGCAAAAAGTTTGGGACTGAGGAAAGAGAGAGATTTCATATAGGGAAGTCTGCTGGGGAGCCATGACTTGAGTCCAAGTGGCAATGATGGGGACCAGGGTAACAGCAATGGGAGCTGTGAAGAAGTGATAGAATAAATAAGGATTTTGGAGGTGGTGTCCATAGGATTTGATGAAAAGAATAAAGTAAAGGAAGGAATGAGGAATGGTGATGAAGTTTCTAATTCAGGAAACTTATATATGGTTTTATCCCTAATTGATATGAGTAATATACAGGGTAAAGGAAACAGGCCTGGTGGAAAGATGGGGAGGGAGACACCTGTTTGCTATTAGACTTGTCATATTTGGATTGCCAGACACTGCCACTAAGAAGGTGAGCTCTGAGGTTAGTGCAAAATGGTGCTGTAGACGAAGATCAGGATATCCCTGTGAGAGGGTTAGTAAGCTAGGACAGGTCGAAAACAGGGAAACTGAGACAGATAGTTAAATGGCCAAGCATTTTACAGCCGTCTAGTAAATTGCAAAATTCTATCTTCCCTAACCAAAGACACTTAAGAGTAAATGGTTTGCACTTCTCCTCCTCAACCAGAGGGTAAATAGCTTAAATCACCTTATTCAGGGAGACACATAGCAGAAATCCAATTAATGTGCCATTTATGCCAGCCACACCCAAGGACGGATGAAGTCAGGGGAAGAAATCTCATTTTGGTGCATCAGCATAAAGCTGATGAATATTCTATTGAGATCCTCCCCTGAGACCTCCCCTAAAATTCCTGGCTTTAGAAAACAGATAAGAACCTTCGAGACAAAGACTCAGCACAGTCTCTCTCTGGAGCACACCCATGCCTTTCTTCCCTCTCAGGCGGGCGACTTTACTTTTCTCTCCTAAACTCTAAGGGTCCCCACGAGACCTCCAACGAGGGGAGCAGTGAGCAGCAGCAACAGCTCATCCTGGGCTTACCCCCTGAACCGGTCTCCAAAGCCCCCTTTTCTCTGACTTTCCAGCGAGTCAACAGCAGCCCCACCGTGACTCGCTTCTTTCACTGTGACTTTTACTTCTCAGGGAGTCTACTCAGCCCAGTGTAGCTCACTTCTTTCCTAAAACATTTCTAAAAGGCCAAAGCTGCACCACCTAGGCTCTCTCCTGTGGTTTCTTCTGTCCTAGGCCCTTCCTTTGTTTCACTGTCCCCAGCTTTAATAAACATACTCTCAAAATCACCTGGACTTGTGCTGTGAAATCTTTCCTGAAGGAAGTCAGGAACCCATACACTACAGGGTGGACTGAGGCTGACCCACTCAGGGCCTGGTCCCTTATTTATTTTTTTCAGTTTTTATCTAAGGATATTTTTTTCCCCACTGCTTTTCAGAGAGAATGGAAGGGGGAGAGAAACATCGATGTGAGAGAGACACATCAATTGGTTGCTCCCCCATGGGGATCAAGCCTGCAACCGAGGTGTGTGCCCTTGACTGGAATTGAACCCAAGACCCTTCAGTCTGTGGGCCGATGCTCTAACCACTGAGCCAAACTGGATAAGGCAAGATAGAGGATACAGAACAAGAATAAAAGCACTCCTAGGATGGAATCCTGAGATATGTGAATATTTAAGAGAAACTGGCAAAGATGGAGAATGAATAGTCCATTTCACCAGAACCAGAGGAGAGAGAATTTTCAGAAGAAAGAACAGTCAACCAAAACCCCCCCAAAAAAACCGAAACAGAAAAAACCTGTAGAAGTCAAGTGAAGTTCAGCAATTAGGGATGTTAGGTGACCTTAACAAGAGCCATTTCAGTTGGGTGCTGATGGTGACAGCTGGATTCCGAGGTGAGAAAGCAGAATGAATGCTGTACATTTTATAGGAGTGCATAGCAGCACCCCTATTGCACCCTCAGCCCCACCCTGTGCAGCCTTTCTCACAGAAACAGATTCTCAGTCATGCAGGGCTTATGAGTTGAATTAATTTAGCACCTTGTGTTTGCACAAGAACTCTATAATAGTATTCGCGAGTTTACACAATGTGACTGCCAGCCATTTCCACTTTTTTATTTAGCAACATCACAGATATTTTTTATATGACTGAGGAACACCTCTTACTGCCCAAAATGTGTTTGTGTTTGAAATGAATGAGATCCAGGAAGCCTTCATCTCTGAAATGGTCAAGAGCAGTCACACATCCTGAGGTGTCCTCAATTTAAGTTTGATATCCTCTTACCTATTTGATGAAAAAAAATTGCTGAGATCATTTTATAAGCAGAACTTACCACAAGTAAAAGGTCAGAAAGTACACACATACCTATGTATCTTTGTATGTAAATGAATAGAAAAATCTGAAGGGTGTACACTCAATAGTTGTCAGTAATTTTGAGTAAAGGAGTGAGATTAAGGGAGAGATAAAGGTAGAACTTCACTTTTTAATTTAGATTATTCTGCACTATTTAATTTTTTCAATGAACATATATTCATGTATTACTTGTACTATTTTATTTTCTATTTATTTATTTTTAATCCTCACCTGAGGATATTTTTTCCATTGCTTTTCAGAGAGTGGAAGGGAGGGGAGGGAGAGAGAGAGAAACATTGATGTGAGAGAAACACATCGATTCGTTGCCTCCCGCACAGGCCCCCACAGGGGCCAGGGATGGAGCCTGCAACCGAGGTCTATGCCCTTGGCCAGAATCGAACCCGGAACCCTTCGGTCTGCAGGCCGACACTCTAACCACTGAGCCAAACTGGCTAGGGCTCTTGTACAATTTTTTTAAAAAGATGTGATATCTTCTTTATGTAGGAGACTGTCCTTTTCACCCTTCCCTCACACAAAATATTACATAGAGTTTGTAATGCATTGAGTATCTAAGTTAAACATGGTTTCTACTTCTTGACAAGTTAGTTTTAATCCTGAGCCTGTTAAAGGGTGAGATGAGAGAGAGGTTAAGCAAGAATAGAATAAAAACATGTACAAGTATCATGAGCCATAAGTACATTTCCCCAGAGAGTGGTCCATTGGCATTAGAATCACAAAAGGGTGCTTAATAGAAATACCTATTTCCAGGGCCAGTCTTGATCTATCAAACAGGATGCTTTGAGCTGAGACCTAGGAGCTTGCATTTCTAGAGAGCACTGTAGGTGGTTCTTAGGTATAGAAACATTGGAAGGTCATTGGTTCATATAAAAGCATACTAACTTGGGAATCTGAGGGCCAGAGTCTTAGTCTCAACACTTACCATTTGGGTGGCCCTGCACAAATAGCTTATCTTCTCTGATCCTCACTTTGTCATATGAGAATTGAGCATTCCCTTTAGGATTCTAGGATTTGTTCTAGGATTCTGATTTGTATGACTGTGAGGGTGACATAGCACTGCAAAAAAGAAACTTTCCTCTAGATAAATCTTGTCGCTATCATGTTTGTACTTGTGCCTGGTCCTACCAAGTAAGAAGATGCGTGTAATGAAATCATGTTTATTGCTTTAAACTTTTAAAATTTGAGCTTATCAAACCCTTAGGTAATTATCTGTGACAGGAATTCCTACTGCTTCTGGTTAGGAGTGTCAGTCATGGGAGGAACCTTGCAGGCGGGGAGGGGGAGGGAGAGGAGGGTCATTAATAGAGCAGTCATTAACGTTTCCTCTGTTTTTTCTTAACTTGTAAATATTTGGATGCTGCATGGCTGTAAAGTGGCTGGGGTAGGAGATGAGGTTGGTGGAGGAAGCATGGGGAATAGAGGGAGTGTTATAAACGTTAAAAAGTTTAATTTCTTATTAGCACAGAGGTCATTCAGATCCTAAGCTGCCTTTAGTGGGGGTGTGATTCCTTCCTCTACCTCATTTCTCTGTGTAGTAACTAGATAACTGGGTCTCCTGCAAGCTCGCTTTGCCTCTGTTCTGGCATTTTGGACCAGATGCCCTGTCTGCTGGCAACACAGTGATAAAAGGTTAACTTGGTGAGATGGCCTTGGAGTTACACCCTAATGAGAAAGCTGGGCCAGCCGTTGGAGAATATCAGGATAGAAATTCTCCCTTCTTCTGACCTTGGCTCTGCTTCTAACCTAAAAAAGAGGAAGATTACTGTACTATTGGTTTTTAGTGTACACAAATTCGTGAGAATTTCTTACAATTGTTTAAAATTACAATTGTTAAGGACATAGAAATGTGGTTTCACTGTTATGAAGAATACAGAATTTGGCATAGCCTGGTATATCAGAACCACTATGAAAATAACCACACACATGCACACACACAAACATTACCCTGAAATTTCCTAATGGTATGTAGGATATCAAAGCCCCAAGTTGTATTTTGCAAGACCTTGTGTCCCTTCTTTGCTATGTTTCCTTTTCTTTTCCAGCCTGAGAACAATTGCTCCCCCCGCCTTTCTCTCCCTCTCTTCCTTCCTCCTTTGAAAATTGACATGCCTAAAACATTTGAGCCCCAATAGCACTTTTTTCATAGGTGGCGGTGATTTAAGACATGCAGTGGAACAACATTTTAAAAAGTGCAACTACTTATGAATTCCGTGGTGAGGGGAGGTTGGACAGAAGCAGGATTCAGTTTTGAGTGGAGACTCCTTTTGTTTGCAAAAATTAGTTTAACAGGGCTATTGCTTATGTAAAGGCCAGGTCCAGAATATGTCTGATGGGAGAGGTTTGCACAAAGAAGAAACAGTTGCTGTGTTAAGTAGTGATAAAGATAGTATTCATTGAGTATGCAGGCAATTTCAAGACGCTGTTAGGCTAACTGACTCTGCTTTCTCTGGGTTGGGGATGATAGGAGCAGGCGACATTGAGAAATGATGAGACACAGAGGGAACAGAGGCCTGTCTCAGCCCTGAGGACCAGCAGAAAAGGAGAGAGATTTACAAGTAGAGAACTTGTTGTGGGAGGACGTGGCCCATGAACTTTAGGAGCACTAATAATATCTGATTTCATTTTTTTTCATTGTTGTCATCTTTTTATTTATGCTTAAATTTTCAATTAAATTTTATTAATCACTGAAGCCTGGTTTAAACTTCGCTGAAGGAAATTATGAGTTGTTTCTTAGACCACAGTTTTTCTGAGCTCATGATATGAGTATGGCTATTTCTTCTGAGGCTAACATGAAAGTATCAACATCCTTCCAAGGGATGTGATCAGTCCTCAAAGTCTATGAGTGGGTCAGCAACAAAGAAAGCGTCATATGAAAGAGCAAGAAATTAGTAATGACACCCAAAATTGGCTTGTAGAATGTGCAAGTCTTCTGCAAGGTTCTCTGTAAAATTAAGGAAGAGGAACTGAAAGGGGCATGGATATCTGCAGCCATGCAAGATGGGGAGTTGAACAATTTTTGCTTGGGTGTTAAAGGAAAGGGGAGTCTTATGAACTTGGGGACTCTAAGGTTAGTCATAGTATGTTGCATTTTCAAAATTCCTCACATTTAAGATTATCCATTTTCAATATCATACTTATACATGCTGTAAATTAATATTTTAAAATTTTCCTTAAGTTGAGGATATCCTGCTAAAAGAGATATCTCATAATATTACACCCTATGTGATGAGATGGGGAGTTAAATTTTATCCAGATATACATGACCACTATTTGATTTCAATGGAAAAAAATATGAGTCATGTTGGACTCTTAGACTGAACTCTTGGAGGTCATGAGTAATGTTGAACTCTTGGAGGTCATCTAACTTTTAAAAGATGAGGTTTCCTTGATTGATAGATCTCATAAAAGAGAATTTTGATGGAAAAACAATCTGACTTTGTAATCAGTCACAGTGTTGTTTTCCACTATCACCCTAGAATTCCTTCATTGATATAATGCCTGCTTTACAATCTATTTTTTCTTAGTCACTGCTTTATTCTCCAAAATTCTCCTCAGATTAAGAAATACAAAGCCACACTCAGTAACAGTGATTCATGAATAAAAAATTCACAATTTATAGTCATTCTAGCGGTCTGAATTTTTCCCTCTCTTCCTTACGATTTTCAGTTTAAAGATAAATAGAGATGCTGTAGAAAGATTAAAGTAATTGTTTCAAATTATTGGCATCAAGCTAAAAATCATATCATTCACACTTGGCTCATTCCAGCCCTAACAGTGAAGGTTTTATAGATAATATTCCTTAAGCGTATTTATTTTTCATCTTTTGGGAAAAAGAATCTCTATTATTGGTCTGTAGTCCAGATCCTGGGATTAGAAGATGAACCTGGGTATTTACTGTGGCTGACATTATACACCCTACATCAGTGGTTGTGTCAGGAGTCAGGGGCCTTAAAGGGAGATATAAATTGGTGCCACAGTCCTGGCGCCAGGCACAGACGGGGCCTGGTTCTCAGTCATGACCAACGCTGTGCTGTCAAAGTGATTTCTAGATTTTGTGACCTATCCCCTGCCCTGAGATGCACAGCCAGCATTGAATAAACTTGCTGTTAACTGGCCTTTTTGCTTTTGTGTTCCCTTATACTTCTGGTCTCCCTTTCTTCATTTTACCTCATCAGTAGTTAAAAGTGGAAAATAGCTCTTGAGAAGTCTTCCTGAGGGGCCATGATGAAATAGAATTAAAGAACAAGCTCCCGATGGCAGGAAACTTGAAAGAGACAACCTCAGAAAATGTGGACATCAGCAAGGGGACCTTAGAGGAGGAAGAAGGCGTCTAGGAAGAAAACTTGGGAGCTGATGGATTTCCTCAGGATGTCATGACAGAAAGGGACAGCATGGGTGTTCCCTGGGAAAGAAAACATCAGGGCTGAAAAAATCTAAGAAAGTCGGGCTGGGAGAACTGGTGAAGAAGAGATAAGAAAATTAAGAGGCTGGAAAAGGAGTATGCTTAAGAAGGAGCCAAGTGCTAGAGACCATTTCAGAGCCTCCCCTAAGAGGCAGAACACACTCAGTTTTTCCCCACACCTGAAATTTCTTAATTTAATTTAACAGCCTTCAAAGCAGAGGTGTTCCCAATAAAGAACTACATATATAAAGATATATGTTATGAAAGTTCATAGGAAATTTCAATTATTAGATATGAAAATCCAATTCCCTTTTTCCCCCTTTATCCAGTCTTCAGAACCTGGATGGGCCTCAGAAAATTATCCTTAAATCATTATTTTTTAAAAACTCTGTAATGTTTTCTGCCATTACAGCCTTGTGTGGCAGTGGGCTACAGTACATTAGCGTTATGTTGGAGAGATGCTAGAGAGGAAACTTGCAGTAATGGGGGTGAGAATATTGCTGTTCCCCTCTGTTCCCATGGGACTTAGTTTACTCAAGTCACCACCAGCATTTTTTTTTTTTAATATATCTTTATTGATTTCAGAGAGAGAAAGGGAGAGGGAGAGAGAGAGATAGAAATATCAATAATGAGAGTCATTGATCGGCCGCCTCCTGCACGCCCCCAGCTGGGGATGGAGCCTGTAACCCGGGCGTGTGCCCTGGCCGGGAATCGAACCCCGATCACCTGGATCCTAGGTCGACGCTCAACCACTGAGCCACGCCCTGCCAGGCATCCACCAGCATTTTTTTTAAGCTGGATTTACTGTGTATATTCAATTTTAAATTAACTGCAAAGGTTTATTTATTTCATGGATTATCTAAGGCTCCTTTTAAATTTAATATCCAAATAGGGTTTTAGAGTCTGAATTTCCTCCCATTGTGCGGTTAAAATGGAATTATGAAGAAGACTGTGCGGTGTGTCAGCAAAACACAGGAAAGCTTGATGTGAAAAACAAAACTCAACATTACAGAGCATCTAAAGTAAAATATAGTGTGCTTTAGATTGTCCATGGTTTGAGATGACTTCTGTTGTTAAAATTACTCCTCTTCATTAGCATGGATAACTGCCAGTTGACCAAATTCTGGTGCTTAAAACTCATAGGATAAACAAGAAAACTATCAAATACTATAAAATCGCTGACAGAGGCATTCTTAAATGAAAAAGCATTCGATACTTTTCTAAAATCACCCTGATCTCATTTTAAGATCCAAGCAATAGCTTTAAAAAAAATGTGTTCTGTCAAAAACTGCTCTTTTTCTGTGCTTATGATATGGTGGGTTAGAGTATTACATACACATTTTTGCAAAAATTAGGCTACTCTGCCAAGAGAAATATTGTGTAACCCCCTAAACTATCATAATGGCCCCAGAAGTAAATTTATAAGTAAAAAGAAAACAACTTTTTGCAAAAAGCATGATCAGCAAGGCAGACATTGCAATGTATTCTTTTTTTTTTTTTTTTATGCTCACCCAAGGACAGGTTTTTATTGATTTTTAGAGAGAGAGGAAGGGAGGGAGAGAGATTCGTGGGTCAGTTGCCTCCTATATGCATCCTAACCAGAGATCAAACCCACAACCTAGGTATGGGATGACACTGCAACTAACTGAAGCACCTGGCCAGGGCTGCACAATATTCCTAATAGAGATTCAACACATACCTCATCTTATATGGAATATAAAAAGAAAATATTTTTGCTTATATTTTAGGATGAGATCTCAGAAACACACTTTTAAGTTGTTTTAGCTTGCTCGTGGCAGAGAGGAAAGCTATAATATCACTATGTCCTCTTGACTGCTTTTGTTGACCATATCTACAACAGTCAGCAATAGCATCTGGTGTTTTTGCTCTTCTCTTGACTTGGTTGAGTTTGTCTAAAAGTTTTCTTGGTCATCCTTCCTCTTGAGGTCATTGTGTTGGTTTAATTCTGTCAACTTGACTGGGCCATGGATACCTAGATATTTGGTTAACATTATTCTGGATGTGAGGTGTTTTCTGGGTAAGATAAACATTTTTAAAAAATATGTTTTTATTGATTTTAGAAAGAGAGGAAGGGAGAGGGAGAGAGAAAGAGAAACATTGATGTGAGAGAGAAATATCAATCAGTTGCCTCCTGTGCGCATCCCAACCGGGGATCAAACATGTAAACTGGGCATGTGTCCTGGCATTGAATGAACCAGCGACCTTTAGGTGCAGGAGATGCCGCTCAATCGATCAATTCAGTCACACTGGCCAGAGCAAGATTAATATTTGAATTGACAGATGAGAAAGCTGATTGCTCTCCTCAGTGTCAGTGGGCTTCATCAAATCTGTTTAAGGCCTTAATAGAATAGAAAGTTTGAATAAGATATAATTTGCTCTCTCTGACTGACTGTCTTTGAGCTGGGACATCAGTCTTCTCCTGCCCTTGGAGTTGGACTCAAACTGGAATTTACACCATCAGCTCTCATGGTTCTCAGGCCTTCAGACTCAGACCCAAACTATTCATTGGCTCTTCTGAGTCTCCATTTTATAGACTGCAGGTCTTGGGATTTCTCCACCTTCTGAATTGCGTCAGCTAGTTCCTTATAATAAATCTTTTTATATGTATATATATCCTATTGGTTCTGTTTCTCTGGAGAACCCTGACTAATACAGTCAGCTATTTAGCTTTTTCAGGAGATTGTCAACAGGAGCTGTGTTTGGCTATAACTCTCTTCCTGCAAAGTCTCTTGAAAGAGAGAGTTCTGAGAGAGTAAGAGAAGAGGAGCCATTCCCATTCATGGGCCTAGAAACTGTCCCAAGGCAACCCCATTTAAACAGATCACCAGGGCTGGGAAGAGCTGCTCTGAACCTCCTTCCTCAGGCTCATTTCATGTAGCTCTAGATGCCTATTTGCCTCTGGCTTGGAGTCCCAAAATGCTTTTAGCATCTGGCAGCCACTCGCTCAGTTCCCACCTGCTGGTGCTCAGCTGCTGGAGGACTCACTCAGCCTCTGGAAGTCATTTTTGCTCTTGTTATTTCCAAAGTCCACCAGTCTGGCTGCTTTTTTCTTTCTTTCTTTTTAAAAAATATATTTTTATTGATTTCAGAGAGAGGACAAGAAAGAGAGAGAGAGTTGAAACATCAAAGATGAGCGAGTCACTGATCAGCTGCCTCCTGCACTCCCCTCACTGGGGATCAAGCCTGCAACCCGGGCATGTGCCCTGACTGGGAACCGAACCTTGATCTCCTGGATCCTAGGTCGATGCTCAACCGCTGAGCCACCCCCAGCCAGGCCTGGCTGCTTCTTTCTACTTGAGCTGCTCAGGGGTCTTTACTCTCACATGGAAGGAGGGGCTTCTGGAGACCTTGAAATCCCATGACATTAAAAAAAAGGGCATATATGTCTTTTTTCCAGGAAACAGATCATATATTTTTTCCTGTCAGATTTTCAAAAGATCCAGGGACCCCCCCAAAAGATTTTTGTCCTAGGGAGTTGGTACTCTTTCTAGTTCTTTAAGGCATTTAGTTGTTTTTCTGCCCCTGAGAAGAGCTATCAACTCAGTCACAAGCATTGTTTGTTTCATAGAGCAAAGGAGTTCAGCAGTATCTTTCTTTTTTTTCTTTTTTTTTTTTTTAAATATCTAGAATAGGTAACATTTTATTTTATTTTCATTTATTCTTTTTACTATATCTTTATTGATTTCAGACAGAGGGAGAGGGAGAGAGATAGAAACATCAATGACGAGAGAGTTATTGATGGGCTGCCTCCTGCACGCCCCCGACTGGGGATGGAGCCCGCAACCCGGGCCTGTGCCCTGACCGGGAATCGAACCCCGATCTCCTGGACCCTCCCGATGCTCAACCGCTGAGCCCCGCCGGCCGGGCGGCCTTGCTTCCTTAACCAAGCTTGCTCTCCTTAACCGAGGAAGCTGTAGGTGCCTCTTCCTCAGAAGGCACGTCAAACCTTCTCAGCCATTTCAGGTGAAGCGAGACTGCTCAGGGTTAAGCACAGCTACCTTTTTCCCCCAAGGAAATCCCCTAGTCTAGGCTTTCACCGTGGGGCATACACAAGTTCACTGTTTATTCACATTTTATGATACCTTGTCTTTCTTAAGCAAAAGATATATTTTTCCCTCTTACACATATTAGTAAAAACTATTTTTCCCACTTCCTCCTACATGTTGCCCCTTTTCCTCCCACCTATGCTCGTGGGCACTAAAGTTGTGTCGGGGGCTTCACTGATTTCAAACAAATTCATACTGAGGGACAGGACAAAGTCACTGCCACCGCGTTCACCTGGCCGCGGGAATAGCACTGCATCTGCCGCTACTCCACCTTGCCTTGGAAGGTCACTCATAGTCACGTCCCTGGTGCCTGTCAATGGGACTGCTCATCGTCTGCATGGGGCTGTCAGACGAGCAGGAGGAAGAGCTACACAAACAAACCGATAATCAAAAGTGACAAGCTGAACAATGGTGTCTGTAAAGTGCAAAGCAACTGCGGCCCGGGAGCAATGAACTCTGCTTCCACCTTTGCAGGCTGCGGAGGGGTAGGGAAAGCTACTAAGAGACGAGAATTTTCTCCTGGGTCCTGACATGAATATAACTTGGCCAAGGAGACCAAGGGGAAGGGAATAGAGGAAGGTCTGATAACTGTAATATGCTCTCAGACAGAAAAGTCTAGAAAGGCGTTCTTTCTTAACTTAATGTTTGGAAAACATTTGTTGTTTAAATAAGAGTGTTTAAACATTCCTATTAAGCAATATCTGTAAAAGTTTGCTTATTTAAGACCAAGAAATTCTGTGCTAGATTTTATTTTTTAAATAGAGAAACAGCTGTATGCATTCAATGCCTTATTAGTTTTAATTAAAAAAAAAAAAAAACAATTTAAAAACATATTAAGGCATAATTTTTCTTTTGCTTTTAAATTGAATCCATTCTTTTTAGACAGAGGCACTCTAATTTTATTTGTTTAACACTTATGGATTGTTTTAAATACTTTATTTAACATATATTTACTCTCTTAGGAAAGGATTTAATACTTTCTCATAAAATGGAATTGCTACTGCCAGCTACTATGTGATTTATTGCAAGAGTTTATAAGTTATACTCATTAACACTCCTTACAATTAAGGTTATTTTTGTACAGCAATTTGAGGAGATATATTTTAAAAACATTCATGCACAATCATTTATCCCCTCTAATTTAAATAATACTTCAATGACCACACATTTTTTATTTTCAAAACTGTTTTCAATATTTACTATTACCTTTAATAGATTCTTTGCCAATTGATTATGTAGGTATTTGTTGTTTTAATGGCAGCTAAAACTTTTAAAATTAAAATAAATTCGAGCATCCACAACACACCATACAATGTGCTCAGTATCCGTAATACAGAGCCTGGAGGAAAAATAAGCCCGTAGACAAAGAATTATAGTGTGATTGGGTAAGTGTTATAAAAGAAGTCTACATAAAATGTCAAAGGCTCAAATTATGAAGCACTTCATTCTGTTTCAGAAGAGGTAACGTGGCTGAGAAAGGTTACAGAGGGGAGAAGATGTTGGTGAAAGACTAGGAGAATTCAGAGAAGGGTCTGTTAGTTGATGGTAACAGGCTGAACAGAGTGCGTGTGAGGAGTGGTGAGAAGTCCGATGGGGAGGAGGTGAGGTTGAGAACAAGGCTGGGGGATGTTGGGAGGGGCCTGGGGTACCAGTCAAGCTGAAAAGGAAATGGCCTGTACTAGAGAAAGCACCTTGGTAACGCAAAGAAGACAACCCCTCCCGTGAAAGAGCAGTGGCAGGAACACCGGTGTGTAGTGAAAAGGCACCGTGAGAGCGCCAGGAGCGGTACACGCCTGGGGACAGGCCGGACAGAGGGGACACGGGACTGTCTGAGACGATGGACTTGACAAGACTGGTGACCACTGAGGGAGACAAGAAGGGGGTAGACGTGACGGAAGAGGAAACCGGTGAATGGCTGATTTCTGAGCCTGGCAAATAGAATGAATAGTGGTATTATTAAGTAATCCAGTAAAGAAAGGAGGGAGAATTTTGGAAGAAGCAAAACTACATAGTTTTGGAAAGGACACGGACACAGGTTTCAGCCTTGGCTCTTTGTTACTTACTAGCAATGCAAAACTTGGGCAGGCTCTTTAACCTCTCAGAGCCTCCTTTTTTACTTTTATTGTTTTGAAACAGGGAAAATTACACTCACTTTATAGAGTTGTTGAGAGGATTAAGTGGCAAAAATTTTGTGATCAGCACTTTCTTGGAATACTGAAGACAATCAGTGACTGTTATTTTCACTTCCACTTCTCCTTTTAAATTTGAGAAGTAAAGATCTAAGATTGTTAGCCTGCTAGGCCATAGAGTTGGTGAAAAAAAAAAAGGAAAAATCTAGTCAATGGAAGGGATCCACTGAAAGGTTACGGAGATATTTTTAAAAAGGATATAATTAATTCAAAGTTATATATGTACTTAGATTCTTATTTAAGATTGTATTGGCGTATAAAATTAAAATGTTCAATACGCCTTTACCATGACCAAGTCTAGAGGAAAATAATTTGACTGTTATTACTACTCTTATTACATCATCTGTAGTACAATTTAATTCTGATCTCTAGAGTTACTTTAGAAATACATTATGTTCCAAACAGCTTATTTCTCTTGGTTCATTTGCCCAGTTAAGACAAAATTCAACTAAGAAATATTGAGAAAATGAGAGCCACTATCATTAGCTAGAGTAGGGAATGGATTCTAGAGTGTAAATGTGGTATAAGCAGAGAACATCCAGGATGGGATGTAGTTATAATATTATCTTTTTCTTTTTTACTGTGGTAAGATATGAAAAAAGGGGGAAAGAAGGGGTGATAGCATAGTGACAGGCATAAAATTGTCAATCAATAATGATTTGCTGGCTGGATAAATAGATTCATGTTTCATTGAGCATTTTTGAAATGAATACATCTTAGTCAGCTCTGTTCTTCTAAGTCATCATTCATTCAGCATTTTTTCTGTTATAAGAATAAAAAACATTTTTTGTCTCCCGCAGAATGTCTGAATATTCTACAGATACCTCAATGTCAGATTCATTCTCCTGAATAGATTAAAATTCCAAAAAGCTTTCCTCCTTTCTCCTTCTATTTCTCCTTTTATTCCCTACCACCAGGGGGCATATAGCTCATCTTCTCTAAGAAATTAATAGAAAAATATGGTAAATGTGGGCTATTTCCAGTTTGTCCATTGTCGACCCTGTTCTGTGATCTCAGATAGAGAGAGAGGCTCTCTACAATCTCATGGTTGCCTTTGGTATGGGAACATGTCTGTGTATTTTTAAACATTCCCATTTAGTATAGTGAATTTATCCAGTACCATCTATAGTCTGTTTTTATTATAACCTGAATCATCCCTTTATACCAAACAAAGAGCATGGCTTTACCATCTCTTCTACCAATTACTTTGGTAACACACATTAAGCCACCTTTCTATAATTCTGCAGCTTGGTCATTACGATGATGTTCATTCTGACCACAGAACTTCACGGTCCCATTTGTTCCATCTAAACTTTACTTTTCTTTAGTCTTTTCCTAGGAAACAGACAACCTAAAATCCTTGGAGATCCTTAATTGACTTAGCGCCAAAGAAAACAGGATGGTATTTGGGGGTAGGTTTGGTCCAATGGGATAAGTTCGGATTCTGTTACATTGTTATTCCAGATTTAAGTTTATTTCAAAACAAACTGATTTATTTTTCTAAATTAAACATCCCCCCTTACCTTTGAGTTAAGAGGGGTTACACCACCTCAAAAGATGCCTATTATCTAGGCCTATGTGGCCCGTTAGAAGGCTGGAGGTTTGCACTGGACAGCATGAGTACATTTTGGCTTCTTGGACCTTCCATGAAACTTGCAAGACTGGTTCTCAGGTCTTAGTTTTCCAAACTTCCAGGCCCATCTACATGTGAGTTACTGCTTCCTCCCAGGAAGTTTCTCAGTCCCCAGAAATTTCCTCTCCTTCTGAAACCAGGACATTTCTTCTCCCTCTTTCAACCCTGTGAGACTTTCTTTTTCTAAAATAATCCAGGTCATTTTTAATTAAATTCAAGAACAAAAGTCTCTAGACCACAAAAATCTTGCTTTGTCTCCTGGAAAAGGAGACAGAAAACAATTCCCATTTTCTGATGAGCCCACAGAAAAAGCAAGTACTGCTTACTTCTGATTGTCCTGTTGCATTGGTTTAGCAACCGTTCCTACTTTAATGGTGTTAGAGACTCCTAAGTGGATGTTTATTCCTGTTTATAAAAATGAGCTCCAAGGCCTGGCAGACACCCCCATCCTAGAGCCGCTGCAGCTCAGACATGGTCAACTTCACCATGATTTTCCATTTGACATCCCCTTCCGCAGGAGTCCTTGGACCGACTCTTCTTCGAGCTGTTTGCAGACAATGTTCCAAAGACAGCAGAAAACTGAGCACTGGGGAGAGAGCATTTTGTTATAAAGGTTTCTGCTTTCATAAAATTGTTCCCGGATTTATGTGCCAGGGTGGTGACTTCACACCCCCTAAACAGCACAGGTGGGGAGTCTATCTAAGGGGGAAAATTTGATGATAAAAATTCCATCCTGAAGCATACACATCCTGGCATCTTGTCCAGGGCAAATGCTGGACCCAACACAAACGGTTCCCCGTTTTCCATCTGCACTGCCCCGACTGAGTGGCAAGCATGCGGTCTTCAGCCAGGTGAGGGACTCATGGATATTGTGAAAGCCATGAGCCTTTGGGTCCAGGATCGCAAGACCAGCAAGAAGATCACCATTGCTGACTGTGGACAACTCCAATCAACTTGACTTGTGTTTTACCTTAACCACCAGACCTGCCGCGTGTAGCTCAGGAGAGCACCTCTTCACCCCCATCTGCTTGGAAGGTTCTACAATCTTTATGCTTTCACTGTAGTTCTTTGGGTTTCACATTTTCCATTTCCCTCCAAGTCTAGCTGGATTGCAGAGTCAAGCTTATGATTATGAAATAAAACTAAACAACAACAAAAAATGAAC
The DNA here is from genome assembly GCF_054644295.1 of Miniopterus natalensis. Classification (NCBI taxonomy): domain Eukaryota; kingdom Metazoa; phylum Chordata; class Mammalia; order Chiroptera; family Miniopteridae; genus Miniopterus; species Miniopterus natalensis. Next base: position 113,475,040 of record NC_142082.1, on the reverse strand, counting down.
TCCAAGAGCTGGGATTTTGTGTGTAGAGGTCTCTTAGATTGGGTCTTTTTTATTTTTAGTTTGCCTGGCTAGAAGTTTATCCATTTTCAGAGAACCAGCTTGTATTTTTTAAAATTTTCTTTCCTGACTTCCTCTTTTCAATGCCATTGATTTTGCTGTAATTTTTATCATTTCTCTTCTGCTTGCCTTAAGCTTGCCTTGCTCTTCTTTTCCCATTTCCCTAAAGTGGAAGGCTGGATTGCTGATTTTAGATTCTTCTCCTTGTATCTATGTATTGAATACATACTTTTAGTGCTATAACTTTCCATCTAAGCACTATTTGTGCTGGATCCTACATGTTTTATCAGATATATTTTTATTTACATTTAGTTCCAAATATTTTTAAGTTTTTTGAGACATCTTTCTTGACCCATTAATTTTATTTTTTGAATAACTGTAAAGGCAATATTATCCAGAGTTTATTAAATACCAAATTGTATACTTATTAAATATCAATCACAATAAATAAGCTAAAAACTCAAAGTTTTGTATTTTTTTGTAGTATAATAAGTCGAATTTCTGTTTATCCTGGTTTAATTACTGTACAGAAGAAAACATCCCATATATTTTATTATAAATATTTAATTATGCTGTAATGAATCTAAGCTCTTAAGATAAATAATTTAATTCTTGCTTTTGAGTAGGCTTCTAGCAGGCTAAGTATATTATCATTTAAGAGGGATTTACATATGGACTATTCATGTTAAACAGTGTCCGGCTCATTACAATGTTATGGCTTGTCTCCCCTCCAATACTATAACTATACACTACATATCTTTATGTATGTATTGCAAAACATGCAAAAGATAACCTCTGAATTATTATGAAATGGAAACTCATAAGTATGTTCCATTACAATAAATCATTTAGCTTTTAAGGAGCTTTTATTTTATTTATTTATTTTAAAATTTTGAATTTATTAGGATGACATTGGTTAATAAGTTCATATAGGTATCGAGCGTAGATTTCTATGATACATGATCTGTATATTGCACTGTGCGCCCACTGCCTGAATTCAAAGGGCTTTTAGAACTTCAACAATGAGAATCGTTTCTAGAGTAAGGAGAAAAATTTTATTTTCTTTCTACAGCATATTTGCAAGACGTTTCTCCTGCTGTCTAATGCTTTTCAAAATTATAGTGCAGGGAAGAATCCCTCCACTTCCTCTGTAGAAAAAGGAAGGAACTGAAGTCATTAATGGTTCTGATGAAATTAGGAAATTCATACTCTCTCAGCCCCAAAGAGAATATAGTAAAAGTTTTAACAGCTTCAAAGTCTCTCTCAACTCCTCTCTGCGTTCATTAAGAGAACACATAAGGAATTCCCATATGGGAAGTATGGATTTTTCTTTCCCCTAATCACTAAAGTGGCTCCTTGGCTCTGCCCTGCTTTCTGCAGGAGGGAGCGGCCTAAACCGCAGGCTGCCGTGGTTCGTTCCCCCCTTCCAGCTCCACCGCCTGCTGACTGCCCTGCGCTCCAACGCAAAGGCAATCAGCGCACAAACTTCTAGAAACGTGTTGACCCCTTCTCCTCAGCACGTATACGGAGCTGTTTGCCAAAGTTTCTAGGCACTTTTGCAAAGATTCACCGTCTGTAATGAAGGCGGGGGAGGCCACAATCACTAAGAGCAAAGCCCACAGCTGCCAGGAGAAACAAGGCCCAGATAAGAGCAGCTCTGAAGGATGCACCCAGAGATTCCCCAGCGAGCCTGGCCAAGGCTCTGCAGGCCTGGGGGAGGCTGGGCTTCCACAGAAAACTATATTACAGATCTATGGGGTTTATTGTTTTCCAGTGGGTTGCTTATATTCCCTGTAGGACACCGAAGAAAACTTTTCTTTCCAAAGAATATCAGATTAAAAGTGCTCACTTAGGCTTTGGGGTAAACATTCTTTTAGGATCTAGGAGAATCAGGGGCACTGATTTCCACAAATGTCTTATCTATTAGAAATGAATGCCTGCATGGATTCAGCATAACCACACTACTGCAAATGTATCCCGAAGGAATGGGTAACCTTTAGGCCAATAATTTACTCTGTGGTATGTAGTTTCAAATACAATCTAATTTTTGTTTTTCTGTTATAGCTATGTTTCATTTATTTTGGAATCGTTTCTTTCCTTAATTTATGCAATCCTAAGTTATAGTGTTTGTGGAATTTTTAGTTTTCTTTATGCCATATTTCCCCCTGTGTCTTTGAGCACTGCTTATAAAAAAATTGAATTTCAGAAGCTGATACTGGCATTGGTAATATATGGAACTCAGATATATTCATGCTGATGTACGGAATTTAAATAAATATCTAAATTTTAAACTTTAGATTTTGGGGTGGTCTGTATAATTTTCTTGTTGCAGTCTTGCCTTCTTAATTATATTTTTTATTGGACTAACATTAAATTCAGTTTCCTTTTTGACGAATACATACTGGGAAATAGACCCAAATGAGGCAGCTTGGAGCTATACCTGTGTGGAAGTAGGTGGGAAATAAATGCTGGCCAAATGGGTAAATGAAGGGATGTTGCTAAATAAAGCTCTTCAGGAAATCAGTGTTAAAAGTTTTATCAAAATATCAGTAACTGAGAACATAATATACTTAATGTAGGTAACTGAGAATATTTAAACATTTTTCATCATCATGGCATATTGCTATTTATTTTTTCACCGTGCTAATGAAATATATGTATATAATCATTTTAATTTGTTTTTAAAACATTGTTATGAATGTTTAATACATACTAAATTTACCTAGATAATACATAAGAAAATAAGGCCACATTTTTCAACAGTGCATAGTTTCTGCTAAAGTAATTTTAAAGCTTCTGTTCTCACTAAGTTTTTATTCAGCCCAATTGCTTTTTGATATTGGCCTGAAATGCTGTTGAATCAAGACAGAGAAAGGATGAAAGGCTACTTTTGTTCATAGGTTTAATCCTTGCATTTTTCCTCTGTCAAAATACACTTGTCAAAAATCTTTCTTTCTAGCTGTATGTTTATAACCATTAACCCTGGCTATTTTGAGAATGGAGCTACTCTAACGTCTTTTTTCTATGTAGCATAGGATATCTCTATAGCATCTAGACAGATTGGCTAATACACTCAGGATATGGTAAAGGGTAATTTGAGAATTGTTACCAGAAAAAGAGGTTGTAGATGCAGAGCAGGAAAATATCGTAAGTGTCCACTTCTACTCTTATTTAGCTGATGCTCCATGAATTACATAAACATTTCTCTAAAGTTGAATCTTTAAGTTGTTTTTGAGCATTTAGCTCCCATAAGCTTTTTTCCCCCTCTAAAATGAATTTTTAAAAGCAAAATTATGGGACCAAATATATTAGTATTGTTTTTCTTGCTAATTTACTTTCATATGTTTTTAAAATGCTTGTACTGATTGATGTGCAGTGTTAACTGGACACCATCTGTATGTGATAGTAAGTAGCAATTTTCCCAGAGGGAGTCATACAACAAAATTGATCTTGTCTGAGGTTATGCACCAGCTGGAATTTAGAGTACAGAGCACACACCCAGACTGTGTTCCGCAAGACCCTTAAAACAGTTTCAGAAACCTGCCTTGTGCTTGGCCGGTGAATGTACTGTGTATTTATACCCCACCTTATTCCAGGAACCATTCCAAATTGACTACTGTACGTATAGCAATGATTCGGGACATACGTGACACAGCTGGGTGGAATATACATCAAGTTACCTTCCAAGAGGAAGATAGTAGAGGAAGCAAAGGCCACTTAAAAAGTCCTTTAATTCCAACTTCTATGTGGAGCTGATATTACTTAAAGCTAAGATATGGGCAGAATTAGTCTTCTGGCATTAATTTTTACATCCCTTTTGGAAAGCAGTTTGGCAACTATGCTGTTAGTCATAAAAATGTGCGCACTTTGAGTCATTAGTTTCACTTTCAAGAATCCTAAAAAATAAATATTAATTAGAATATTGCATTTTATGTATTAAATGTTCATCACAGTATTGTTTATAATAGTCAGAACTTGGAAATCACCTAAATTTCCATACAAAAAGAGAAACATAGTAAATAGAATTATATCTACTGATTAGGATAGCAATTTGGACATTAAAATGATTATTAATCACCGTAAAAATTAATATAATTTTAAGTGAAAAGGCAGAATATAAAATACCTCATGTAGTGTGACTATAAGTAAAAGAAAAAAAGATCATGGTTTAAAGAAAAACATGAAGTAAAAGAGACCAAAATGCTCAGTCACTTTATTAATATAAGGGGAACTGTAGGTAATTTTTATATTCATTTTTATTTACTAAAATTTTATTATGGGCTTTTGTTACTTCAAAATAAATTACTTTGGGGAATAATTAAGCCTCCATATCTGAGCAATCCCATTCTCACATCCTGATGTAATATTAAGAGATATGAAAAATTGCTGTCAGGAGGTTAAAATCTGGTAGGTGTTCCCAAGCTGGACTGTAGTGAAGTATATGGAGTTCTGCAATGGGGGGACCACTGAGATCATAGAGAAGAGAAAGCTTGTGAGGATGGGAGATGATGAAAGCTCACAGGGTTTGAGAATATGAGAAGAGCCCACAGGCTAAAGCTGAAAATCAAAACAGGGCATTGCATAGACAATCTTTGTGTAAAGATTGCCCCACTGAACCAAAAAGATCCCACAGGCATGGAACTAGTGAGTGTTTACCAAAAATCTATGCTAGAACACACCAAAATTCCATTTCTGCAAAATGTGAA